>NC_092760.1:77073849-77376879 GCF_047496795.1 Chiloscyllium punctatum
TACAACATTAGTGGATTGGAATGGCAGCTTCAGATAACGTCAGGGCTTTGGGCTGTAGCACTCATAAGGATGTGAATGTAGCAGCAGTGAAGACCCACCAAGGAAAAGCTGACTGAAAGGAGGAGACTCACAACTTGAATTGTTACAGCTTCTGAAAAAGGAAAAGAAGTGAAATTCTCATTCTCCTTTTTATCTGCATTCTCTATGTTCGAGGATGTATGTAAAAGATAAAAAGAGAATTCTGCTGGCAATCCTGAAGATATTTCCTCTAGGATGGGAATTTCTCTTTCTCTAGGTAGTGGTGCACAATCCGAAATCCGGGAGCAGCTGGTTTTCGAAATTCGGAATTTTTCAAATTTCAGAATAAGTGGCAGTTTGATGGTGAAAGATTTTAAAATCTTTTCTGAAGAATAGACTTACTGTGAGTAAAACGGGCCCTGAAACAAAATTGAGGCCAGCCAGTGCTCGTCCATGCCCCCACATGTTGCATCTAAGTGACACGCATTGAGTGGGCGTGGACTTGGGTTAACTGTTTGCACACCAAACAACCTTGTTAATGAAAAAAAGCTTCACAAAAAAACCTTCAGACTTTGGAGCTTTTCAGATTTCAGGATTTTGGATAAAGGGTTGTCTACTTGTATCACTTTTGCTGCATTGTGAAGCTGCTGATGTAAAGGCAAGGATATTTCAGGGACTCCATGAGAACGTAGGCCTGTATTATCAGAATAAACCTCTGGACCAGGATGTATGGAAATCATTACATGATGGGAAAAGCAATTGAAAGGACAATCTCATTCTGCTGTTGATCACTGTCATTAGTGATAGACAAAAAGATTCTTGTTTTCATTTGGAAAGACTCGGTCACCACTCAGTTACTGAAGCAAAATGTTTTCTTCAGCTAATCATCACTACAATCTGGAAGTTCTGAACAGTTCTATAATAGAAACTTTGGCTTCCAACGATAGTTGGATAGAAACACTCAATCTGCGTGAATGGTTGTTGAAAATATTCAACAAGTTTGAAATTTTTTAGTCTGCAAGACGTGACTATTATTTGACTGGTACCAACTGGACCTTTAGCTCAGAAGCTAGTGTGTCAATTCTCGTTGAGTATTGATTTGATCAAGTTCAGCCTTCTGTTCAACTTTAAACTTTTTGGAGGCATCCTGTACATTTATCAATTCAATAATCTGGTCTTGATGACTTTGGCTGAAAAAATCCACTCCCCCACCCGGGGTCCTATGGTTTGCTGATGGATTTCCCTTGCAGCCTGAAGTGGAAAGCAAGCAGTTCCTGCACATTTAATATTAACATGATTGACTTTGAACTTAAAACACTACCCAGAGAAGAAGAGATTTCTATTAACTATTGGGAGTTCTTGTCCATCTTCCCAATGGGCTGGTTTCCAAGGATTGAAGATTTTCTCTGAGTGCGTCAAGATCATGTTGATGATTTCTGTGTATGCTTGAAAAGACAGATTGTGTACAATGGTTTGTGCCTGTGTACCAACCCTGCCTAAAGCTTCAATCATCCCGAATTTGTTTTAAGACTCTTTAGATTACTCTATTGCATAAAGATTTCTTTCAAACTCCATGGTTTTAATATTTCTGATCTGATCATCACATCACCAGTTGTAGAAATTTTGAAGCTTCACTTGTTAACATTAGTGTTTGAACTGGAACATGATTTAATTCTTCCTTCTCAATGTGGTCTGCCTTTCAACCCTGAGAGGAACTATTTCTGATGTGACTGCAGTTGCTTAGGCTGCATTTCCTTGGTTGGTTCTGCGAAAAAATGGATAACTTTATTTTGTCTTTATCATTCTCCTCAAAAGAGACAACTTGGTTTTTATGAACGATACCATGTGAATCCAAAGGTGTGCAAAGATCTAAAGTTTCAGATTCCAGTGAATGAATGATTTGAATGGAGGTTTCCTTCTCTGTAACCATATAATGACAGAGCACACCTCAGCCTGGAAGAACTTCTGCAGGCTGGTCAATGCCTGCTTTGATGCTTTATTATGCCACCGTGTTCAGCCTTCATTTTGACTCATCCTCTTGAAATACTTGGACTGGAGTGTCAGCCAACTGAAGAATGTCTAAAATGACACAAGCAGCTCTACTTAATAAAGAACTGTAATGGTTAGGAATCACATTCAAGATATCTGTTATCTCTCATAATTTGTAATGTCACTGGAGTAATGAACCAGACACCCAGAATATTGCTCCAAGAACATGGGTTCAAATACCATGGCAAGTTGCAGAATTTAAATCCCACTGGAATTAAAAGATAGTAGCAACAACCATAGCAACTATCTTTGTTGCAAAAGCCACTTGGTTTATAGTGACCCTGCTGTCCTTAACCTGGTCCAGACTAACAACTGTCCTCTGAAATGGCCTACTAAGCCACTCAGTCTAAGGAAAATTCAGGAAAGACAATGAATGATATCCTTGCCCATGATACGTACAGTCCATCAAAGAATAAAAATAAGTCAAAGGGCCAATTTTAACATTACCATTCCTGGAACGCAAAAGGGGTCACATCATTTTACCAATAGGCTCCCACCCACCCTCAAACTGTATTAACTTACCTGACATCAGGCTTGAGGCAGATAGAAGCCGACTTTTAAACAGGAAAGCTACCATTTGACGACATTGTCAGGAGCAAAATCCTATTTTGACTTGAAGTTACAAGAGGCCCAGACAGCACAGAGGAAACAACAGGAGACTGCACTGGGGCCAGGCCAAGGTAGATTTTACTGACGTTTTATTCTTGTGAGCATTTCTGGGCCAAGTGTACTCTGATATTTGAACTTCTGAGAATCCTTGGATTTATTCTGCATTGGCCATTTCTTTCCCTGCCTACCAACTTGCACAATAACTCTTATTCCAGTTAACATTCCTTTGGGTCCTGAGCATTATCAGTCCCTTGCATGATATTCCTGCTCTGGAACTCTTCCTCCCCTGCTCCCTCTACATTGGGCAGGAGACAGACAAGTTTAAGATGTACTCCAGAATTTCAAATGACCCAGATCACATTCCTTAAAGAATCCATAACTCCAGCATGATTTACCATGGATTAAACGTTGACCCTCCAGTCACCATAACTTGAGTTTCACAATGGAGAAAATCATCAGCTTCTGGATCTATGTAGTTATATGTATGGTAATGGGGAAGACTGTAGTGGAGTGGTAATGTTGCTGGTCCCCTGATCTTGAGACTCAGGCCAATACAGTGGTGATACACATTCAAATCCACCTCCCCCAACACACACAACAAATGGTGGAATTTTAATTCAAATTATAAAAATGTTGCTGATTGCTGTAAAACTCCAAACTCTGTAATCTTGAAACAATTATCATATACAAGAGACATCTGATTCACTAATGTCCCTCAGGAAAAGAAAATCTGCTCTCCTCTAACGCAGCTCTACACACACTATTTAAAGTGCCACCTATTTCTAATGTCTTCTTCAGAAACATTAATACTGTTTCACTCTCCACAGTCACAGAGTTTCTTCCACATTCTCAGTTTGTCTCATTCTCTGTTTATTTCAAATTTCCAGCAGCTACACTATTTTGCCTTAATTCAAGGACAATATATTCAAAGGCAATACGGGGAGGTAATAATCCAGTGGTATTATCATTGGACTGTTAATCTAGAGACCCAGGGAATGCTGGGACCCAGTTTCAAATCCTGCCATGGCATTTGGTGGATTTGAATTGAATAAAAATATAGAATTAAAAGTCTATTAATAGCCATAAATCCACTGTGGATTGTTAGAAAAAATCCATTTAGTTCACTAATGTTCTTTAGAGAAGGAAACTGCAATCCTTACCTCGTCTGGCCTACATGTGGTTGGATTAGGGTTGGGCAATAAATGCTGGCCTAGCCAGTGATGCCGTTATCCTCTGAATGAAAGCTTTAAAATTAGCAATAGGCAAAATTTGATAACTGTGCCAGCCATACACACATCCCTAAAATAAAACACACTACGTTCGAGCAACAATTTTTATCCAACCTGTTCAGCTACATTGCAATGCCCTGCTGACATGAGTGGGATGTGAACCTGGACCTCCTGGCTCAGAGAAAGGGAAACTACCAATGTGCCATGCCAATACTGGATCAATGCATTCAGTTCCAGCAGACTTCATGAGCAGAACAGTGGCTCTGTGGTTAGCACTGCTACCTCACAGTGCCAGGGACCCAGCTTCAATTCCCACTTCAGGTGCTTGTCTGTTTGGAGTTTGCACATTCTCCCCATGTCTGGGTGGGGTTCCTCCCATGGTCTAGAGATGTGCTGATTAGGTGAATTGGCCATGCTAAATTGTCAATAGTGTTAGGTGCATTAGACAGAGGGAAATAAACAGTAGAGCAATGGGTCTGGGTAGGTAACACTTTGGAGGGTTAGTGTGGACTTGTTGGACTGAATAGCCTGTTTCCACACTGGAGGGAATCTAACCTTTTCAAATTCACTTTGGCCTTGAAATTGTGGGAAAGATAGACACTCTTAAATCTCCCAACTGGCATTCTGAGGAAATGAAGTTCATCTTCAGTTTCTAAAAGACTAAGGCACTGAACCAGCCTTGCACATCCGATAATTGCCACCTGTTTTCATTTAACACTGACATTGAATTCAGCTGAATTTGCAACTGAACCCCTTGCAATTATAGGCCAATACACAAATTAATACGCTTGAATAGCTGTAAGTAATAAGGAAAGAAGAATCTTGGATGCCCTTTCATCAAAAGGACATTTTTCTTATTTTAATTTCAGCTCTGACATAAAGAAAACAGAATAGCCCTGTCATTCAAATTAATTCAAATCTGTCAACTACGATTTGTGATGTATCTCCAACCAGCTGAATGATCGGTTGGAAGAATTGATCATCCGTCCCCTGAGTTATTCTCTCATGATCATGTGGAACAAACTTGATTACTTTAATAAAAATTAAAATATGTATAAAATATAAAATCAGAACTTTTTTTGGCAGCTTAAAATGTTAACGACGTTTGTAAAGGACTTCTGAAGCAGAGGCAAAGTTAGTAACAAAAAACAGGAAGCTTTGCTTGAAGAGAAGTCAAACCTCTGTCATGTCTCACAAACTGTTGCTGGCTAGGCAGCATTTATTGTCCACCCTAAATTGCCCAGAAGGCAGTTAAGAGTCAACCATATTGCTGTGGGTCTGGAGGCACATGTAGGCCAGAACAATTAAGTCTGTCACTTCCTTTCTTCTCTAGGGGGCTTTTTCCCCAACAATTGACAATGGCTTCATGGTCATCACTAGATTCTTAAATCTAGATATTTATTGAATTCAAATTTCACTATCTGCGACGGCTGGTGCAATGTTTTCCCTGTCGAAGCAGAAGGGACGAGAAATAGGGATGCAATTTTGAAAATGTGAGATCTTAAAACAGACAGGTGACTTTTTTTCTCTCTCTCTCAGCAAGTTGTTAGTCTGTGGAATTCCCTTCCCAGAGAACAATGGAGGCTGGGTCATTGAAGATATACAAGGCTGGGTTCATCAGATTCTCCATTAACAAAGGTGTCAAAGGATGTGAGAGGGTATATGGAAATGTCGAGGCCACAGTCAGTTCAGTCATAATCTTATCAAATGGCAGTGTGAGCTCATGGTGCTGAATAATCTACTCCTGATCCAAATTTGTATGTGAGCGTGTATGCTGGTGCGCTTTTCACTGGCTGTTGATGGCTGAAATCTCATTCACTGTTCCTGTGTCATATTCTTGTGGGTTATCCTTTCATTTTGTGGACAAAAGTGTTCATCAATGCACAATCATGAAGAATGTTTCTGTAGTAATTGTAATGAGGTCAGCCAGGTGAAAATCATAGAATATGAGTTCCCTGGTTGGGGCTGTTAACCTGGTCCAATCAGGGACCCCTGGCTGGCAGGTATAAACTGGAGTGTCAGAGGTTCTGTCCATTCTGAGAGAGTTGGCCCAATCTCTAGGACTACACATGTGTAAATAAAGGGTGACTTGCTGACAGGATTCTGGCCTCTATGGAGTTATTTCAGTTTCCATAATACCAGATCTATTATTATACTCTGTAAATTGTTAATGGGTATTTTCTAAGTAGCTAGGAAGTTATGTTTTGTTTTAAATACAGGTTTGTTTCCATGTATTTAGAAGATTATTCATTAAAAACTGTATGAGCAAGCTAAATATGAAGAAATTATGAAGATATTATTTATCTTTCCTAAACTGTGGCCAAAAAGGATAATATCAAAATCAGCAATTGCCCAGCTAGTTTTTGTAAGGTGCCATCTGAGATCCCAGGAAAAATATTAAAGTATTTTACAGGATTCCTGAACAAAATGTCAAAATATAAGGCAAGCCCACCTCATGATCCTGATCTCATGGAAATTTAACATTGAGTAAAACATCAGTTACTCGAAGGCAATATTTCCCAACACTCTTGGGAGGAAATGGTGTCAATTGCTAGGACTACTGGCAGTCCATCATACCAAGGAGCCCAGTAAGTCTGAGGTCAGTGGTGTCTTGACAGGCAGGTGGGGAGGGAGACAGATTGAGAAGGCTGAGGGATGGTTAAAGAGAAAGATAATTTGGTGGAGTAGTGTGGAGAGTGACCGTAAGAAGGCACCAGACCCAGGTGCCATTCAGAAGGACTAGGGTAGCAAATACAAAGGGAACACCACCCCCTGCAAGCTCACCTCCAAGTCTCTCACCATACTGACTTGGAAATATGTCACCGTTCCTTTGGAGACACTGGGTCAAAATCCTGGAATTCCCTCCCCAGCGGTATTATGGGTCCACCCACAGAAAATAGCGGTTCAAGAAGGCAGCTCATCACCACCTTCTCAAGAGTAACTAAGTACAGGTAATAAATGCTTGGCCCAACCAGCAATGCCAACATCCCATGTGTAAATAAAAAAAAGCCCACAAGGCATAGCAGCAGAAGTAGCCATTCCATTCATCGGGTTTGTTCAGCTGTTCAATACAATTTTATCAGATAATCCTTAACTCCAATTACCAGCCTTTTGGTGATATTTGATGGGACCAGAGAATTGGCAAAGGAGGTGCTTTCACCCTCCTCTAGAAGTGGCAGAATGATGCCCTTTGATAATCTTTAATTCGCTATTTAAGTCAGACCAAGGATGAGCATGTCAGCAGCAGGTAGATCACCCATTCAATTCTGCACAGCCTTGCCCCTCCACCACCTCCAAAGCCACAGATAGAGGACCATGAAATCCAGCCCCTGAGATAGCATCTTGTGGCAATTTAAAGTTTTCATCTCTTTAAAAACTCGAGACTTCTTCTCCTTTCCACAGCTCACAAGCTTTATGTGTTTGGTTCAAGAAATAGATTGCTGACTCCACCTTGTTTTAGTGTGTGATAAATCATTTAATACACGTTCACCGTCAAGAATGTTTCCCTGAATGAAAGTGCCAACCATTTGGTCCCATTAGTCTATGAGATGATTTCTAAAACCAAATAGAATGTCCCTTTCAAATTGTAAAGTGAGCACCAAGGGATCAATCTCATGAATTCATGCAGGTTTATTGGCTCATCGGGGAAATTTTAATGTCTTGTGTTTGAACATACTTCCTTCGATCCCAATATGACAATGTAAATTTAGTACTCACTACTTCTGTCTACCTTTCCTTCTCGTCCCTCTTATTTCTCCCTTTCCCCCACCATTCCCTGGTCTCCCACTACTCTCGTTCTCTGCCAAGTTTCTTTTGTTATTGCAGCCAACAGAAAATGCAGAAGTTGGCATTTTCCAGCTCTGTGGCAGAGAAATAGTTTTTCCTGGTTCAGGAAAAGGAAGTAATGAAACAGGGGAGGAAGGGAAGAAAGGAAGGAAGGAAGGAGTTGTATCAAAAAGCTGCGCCCAGACACACCATGTAATGAAGTGGGATGGTACAATATTGAATAAAGAGCATCACTTTATGTAAAAATTTATGCTTAGCAAAGAATTCCTAGCATCTGATGTGCTGTTGTAGCAACAGTACATATATGACTCAATTCAGTTTCTAATCAATGGAAACTCCAGGATGTTGATAGTGAGGATTCAGAGATGCTAATGTAATTAAACATCAAAGGGAAATGGTAAGGTACTCTTTTGGTGGAGATGGTCATTGCCTGGCACTTGTGTGCCATGAATGTCAATTGACACTTGTCAGCCCAAGCGTGAATATTGACCAAGATCTGAAGAAGGCTGAAGATGGTTGGGTCCTAAGACACTACCCTGAGGAACTCCTGCAGCGATGTCCTGGAGCTGAGAGGATTGATTTCCAAAAGCCACCAGCATCTTCCATCCTAACTCCAACCAGAGAAGAGCTTTCCCCTTGTTTCCATCTTTGCTCTGGCCCCTTAATGTCATACTCAGTAGGATACCGTTCTGTTGTCAACAGCAGTCATTCTCACCTCCCCTTGAAAATTCAGCTCATTTGTCCATATTTAGAGCAAGGCCATAAGATCAGGAGACAAATAGCCCTGGCAGAATTCAAACTGAGTGCCAGTGAACAGGTTCTTCCTTTGCTAGTGTCACACTGTTGACATCTTTTCAATCACTTTGCTGATGATGAAGAGGAGGCAACACAATTGGCCGGGATGGCTTTGTCCTGATTTTTGTTGAAAAGACATACTATTTTTATTCTGCATTGCACCAAGTTTTCTAAATGCCAGTAGGGAGAAACACAAAGCCAACTGGCCTTTTTAATGCTGTTTGCTCTATTGATAATTGTAATCAATATGATGTATAACACGTGGTTATATGTATAACCAAAATTCAGCTGATGTTAATTGACAGAGAAAAAATTGCAGTTGGTTGGAGTGACATTCCTGATATAGTTCAAGGAATATTTCACAATTTCAGAAAGCTTGGAGGTCATGAAGGAAGTCTCAAAGCATTCCAATAATCCAGACAATGGTGAGCGAAATGAAAATGTATATATTAGGTCTCTTGGGCAAAACTGACTTTTCAGACTTCTAGCTCAGATATTTGGAAGCATTATTATGAATTCTGTGTACGACTCTTCTGTGAATTGCTCATCATTTCTGAAGGTTGAGAAGCATACTTCCTGCTTGGAATGTACATGAGTTGTGATTGCTGATTATTTTTTTCATCATATTTTCATCATAGTGTCATGCAGACTGTTCAGAGCTATCCAAGTAGACTCAGTCCTGTACTCCTTCACCACAGCCCCAACAAATGTTTCCAATTCAAGTATTTATTCAATTCCGTTTTGAAAGTTGTCACTGAATCAGGTTTCACCGAACTTTCACACAGTGCATTCTGAATCATTACAATTCTGTGTGCGAACAAATACCATATGGTTCATTTGTAATTCCAAATGCAAAGGTTGCCACTTAGGTCTATGATTAGGATTTTTTTTTATGCAGATGATTATCAATCTTTGGAATTCTCGACTACAAGACTGTGGAGATTCAGTTGTTGGGTATGTTTAAGGTAAAGATCAGTAAATTTCTGGTGACCAATGATGTACAACATATGGATATGAGGTAGGTAAAAGTGTTCCATTAGCCATGATCATACTAATGTCGTTCTGTTCGCCGAGCTGGGAATTTGTGTTGCAGACGTTTCGTCCCCTGTCTAGGTGACATCCTCAGTGCTTGGGAGCCTCCTGTGAAGCGCTTCTGTGATCTTTCCTCCGGCATTTATAGTGGTTTGTCTCTGCTGCTTCCGGTTGTCCGTTCCAGCTGTCCGCTGCAGTAGCCGGTATATTGGGTCCAGGTCGATGTGTTTGTTCATAGAATCTGTGGATGAGTGCCGTGCCTCTAGGAATTCCCTGGCTGTTCTCTGTTTGGCTTGCCCTATAATGGTAGTGTTGTCCCAGTCGAATTCATGTTGCTTGTCATCCGTGTGTGCGGCTACTAAGGATAGCTGGTCATGTTGTCTCGTGGCTAGTTGGTGTTCATGGATATGGATCGTTAGCTGTGTTCCTGTTTGTCCTATGTAGTATTTTGTGCAGTCCTTGCATGGGATTTTGTACACTACATTGGTTTTGCTCATGCTGGGTATCGGGTCCTTTGTCCTAGTGAGTTGTTGTCTGAGAGTGGCTGTTGGTTTGTGTGCTGTTATGAGTCCTAGTGGTCATAGTAGTCTGGCCACAGTAGTCGTACCATACATCAAGAACATTTCCGAACTGACAGCCAGACTACTACGACCACTAGGATTCATAACAGCACACAAACCAAAAGCCACTCTCAGACAACAACTCACCAGGACAAAGGACCCGAAACCCAGCATGAGCAAAATCAACGTAGTGTACAAAATCCCATGCAAGGACTGCACAAAACACTACATAGGACAAACAGGAACACAGCTAACAATCCGTATCCATGAACACCAACTAGCCACGAGACAACATGACCAGCTATCCTTAGTAGCCGCACACATGGATGACAAGCGACATGAGTTCGACTGGGACAACACTACTATTATAGGACAAGCCAAGCAGAGAACAGCCAGGGAATTCCTAGAGGCATGCCACTCATCCACAGATTCTATCAACAAACACATCGACCTGGACCCAATATACCGGCCACTGCAGCGGACAGCTGGAACAAACAACCGGAAGCAGCAGAGACAAACCACTATAAATGCCGGAGGAAACATCACAGAAACACTTCACACGAGGCTACCAAGCAATGAGGATGTCACCTAGACAGGGGACGAAACGTCTGCAACACAAATTCCCAGCTCGGCGAACAGAACCACAATGAATACCCGAGCTACAAATCTTCTCACAAACTTTGAATTATCACACTGAATTGCAGGGCAGACTCAATGGGCAGATTGGTCTACCCCTGAAGGGCATTCTAATGTTCCCTGAAATCCGAGCTTTCCACTTACAGACCACCCTGGCAGTAAAAACAGTTTCTCAAACTAGAGCTTCAGGTTGTTCAATTGTTGAGAAGCGAAGGGGAAAGATGCGTGATGGGGTGGGGGGTGGCTGGGGGTGGCTGGGGGTGTGGGGAGAGTGGTGGGGAGCAGGAGATGGTGGTGAACGTTTACCAGGCATCGAGTGAGAACATGAATTTGAGCTTGCAATCAGATCAACCAAATGAGGCGTGATCTTGTTGAAACAAGGGTAGATGGTGGCCTAGTGGTATTACTGTGTGACTGTTACTTCAAGAGATTTGAGTAACATTCTGGGGACCCGGATTTGAATCCCACCACGGAATTCAATGAAAAAGTTTGGAATTAAGAATCTAATGGTGATCATGAATCCGTTGCCAATTGTTGGAAAAACCCATCTGGTTCACTAGTGTCCTTTAGGAAAGGAAGCGACAGTCTTTAATTGTTCTGGCCTACATGTGACTACAGACCGACACCAATGTGGCTGACTCTTAACTGTTGTCTGGGCAATTAGGGATGGACAATAAATGCTGCCTAGCCAGCAACATTCCCATCCTCTGAATGAATACAGAAACATATATGACTCTGATTGGTTTAGAGGGATTTGGGCCAAACACAGGCAAATGGGGCTACTCTCGTTTGGGAAACTTTGTCGGCATGGGCAAGTTGGATTGAAGGGTCTGTTTCCATGATGTGTGATTCTATGACTCGATGTTAAGCAGATGTCTCCACTATAGGGGAGAATCTAGAATGGAGGGGGGATTGTTAAAATGAATGAGGGGATACTCTTTAAAACTGAGATGCAAAGGAATTTCTTCTCTCGGAAGGCTCTGATTATGTGGAATTCTCTAACCCAGAGAGTTGCAGAGACTAGATTGCCGGAAGTAATTAAAGAGGAATTAGACAGATGTTTGAAATAGCAAAGGGTCGAGCACTATGAGGAACTTAGACCAAACACGAGGTGAGGCCTGGGGCAGAATGACCATGATCATAAGAAGGTATAAGGAGCTGGTCTGAGGGGCTGAATGGCCTACTCCTATTCCTAATTCACATACTCACATGTTGATAAGTACCTCTGGATTCCTGTTATTTCCTTGCAACAAATTCATGTCAGTGGAATAAAAAGCATAATTTTGGCTATGTCTTACTCATATCAATCTTCTACTCAATCCACCACTGTGACAGTTATCAACATTAGCAGCATGGCTTCAATCAAGTGTGTTTATTCTGGCTCTGTGTAGCACTTAGAAGATCAAAAGCATTCAGATATATACGCAACTAATTATGTGGCTTCTCTTGCTTGAATTCGGAGATAGAAAATAGCA
The DNA here is from genome assembly GCF_047496795.1 of Chiloscyllium punctatum. Lineage (NCBI taxonomy): Eukaryota > Metazoa > Chordata > Chondrichthyes > Orectolobiformes > Hemiscylliidae > Chiloscyllium > Chiloscyllium punctatum. Next base: position 77,086,039 of record NC_092760.1, read on the forward strand.
AAATGTCTGCTTAATGCGAAATGATAAGAGTCACAAATCACCTTGCTTTAAAAAAAACAACCACTTGATCTGGAATCAATGGAATTAAAATGTTTCCTTATTATTCATTGAGGGATGTGGGTGTCACTGATGAAGTCAGTGTTTATTACTCCTTCCTAATTTCCCTTGAACTGAGTGCCCTATATAACACTGTCATCAACATCTCCCATCACTTAGCTGATGATCAGAGAGTAGATTGAAAGAAGATTAACTGATCACAGATCAGCTAAGGATATATTGAACGTTTGAATTCCAATGTGAGGTTTTGAAAAGAGGAATTTTCTCATCAAAACAACTGTGTAAATAAATCCAGTGACTGTCTAGAGAGGGACTCTTGAATGTCACACCTTCAAGTGTCAATAAAAGGTTTAGAAGGAGAAAAAGCAATTCAAACTGAACTACAACCTCTGGAAGTAAGCTCCTGGTTATTAGCTCATGTTGTGAGTGTGATGGGAAAAAGGAACTGAGCAGTCTCAGTACGAGACATGTTTTGCATCTCCCCCTTTAAAAGTACACAAGACCTGAGGTTAAAAAAGTCAATTCACACACTGGTCCATGTGTGCCAGTGCACAAATCTGTACTAGCAAGCAGAGATACTTCTATGCAATAGCCTGGATTCAAGTGCTGTGAAGACCACAGTCAAGAAACCATCCACTGGTCACACCTGCATTGCAAGTAAAGGATTTTCTCACTCTGCACTGTAAGTCAGGTAGCTAGCAAGTCAATCAGAGGCAACAGGACAAATGGAGAACTCTTTCACCCTAAGTGCTGCTAAGTAAGAAAACAGGACGATCCTGCAAAGCCAACAATCCCAAAGTCAACCTTTCAACCAACATTCCACTTCTATTCCCCACAAATGGTCCACATCTTTTAATCTTTATCTTTTATTCTGAACTCACTTCTCATTTCTAACCTGTGTGACATTATTATTGATTGTTTATCAACTCAAGAAAGCCTAGCTTCTCCTTCCATATTTTTATGAATTGAATTTGCAATGAAGATAGGAGCAGGGGTAGACCATCTGAGCTGATTATTGTAGGTCATGGCTGAGCATTGAGTTCAATACCCTAATCCTGCCCTCCCTCCATATCCCTTGAAACACCAGAGCTATGTCTACCGCCTTCCTGAGTGCAAAAGGCACACTGACTCCAGATGGGACTTGAACCCACAATGCCTGTTTTATGAAGGCCAGTGCTATACATATTAGGCCATTTGGTTAGCGAAGCTTGACTAGCTATTGTGATTAGATGTGAATAATCCCTCGGTTAGAGTGACCACTGCATTACCAACCCAGTTATCGTATCACCACCACCACCACCATCTCCCATTAGCTAAGCTGTAACAAAATCTTCAATTACTATACAAATACGGTTTGACGTTTTAAATTTAAAACTTTCCCACATGATGAATCAATAATGATTATAAATTGAAGCATGTTGGATTATAAAATTAAGTTATATGAAAAGCCAAACCAAAACTCTAACAGTTTGGTACACATAGAGCCACAGCAGAGGTATTCGTCATTTCAACAGTATACTTTGTTTGCGATTTCATTTACCCTGCAGAGAAAGCCCTGTTTCTTTGTTAAAGATCATCATTCACTCCAATAAATACTGGCAGCCGTTACTTTGCTGTGGAAGAAAATGCTTACAAAATTAGTTACAGCATTAGGATTTGTTTGGGTGGAAAGCCAAGAGAGGGTGATAGGTAAGTGATCAATGTTTTTTTTAGTTTGGGAAAGAATTATCCATACAGCTGTCAAAGCCAACAGCTTGCAAAAAATAATACCCTAATGGATCAAGTGAAATGAAACTTTCCTGTCTGGCATCTCCCTGCAAAATGGAAACTGTCAATTGGTTTGTCATGCTGGCTTACAGTCTGACTGTATTAATTTTGGGTGTTAAAGTAATGTGTTTTCTCAGTAAATGATGGAGTTCAAAACTGCCTATCAGTCCCACATTGCTTTTTGCAGAATTTAAGGATAATCAGAATAAAGAATTCCAACATTTAAACCTGCTTCACTCGGATCTATCTGGAATCATCCATGTCTTTGTAAAATGGATGTTTTGTTCTTCTGTCATAACATCAGAGTCTAGGTCTGGAGCTATACGTGACTGTAAACGTTGTCATCAGTTATATGTGGCTGAATGTTCTCAGCCTCCTAACACCAGCAATATCATTTGCAAACTGTTGGCGTGATCTGAAAAATGAGATTCTTGACTTGGAGAAAAATCGTCTGATTTTCCACCCAATGAGTAAATGGAAATCTCACTTGTCAGCATTAAGGGGCTGATTTACATGCATTAACATCTCATTCGTATCTATTCTTGCCTCATTTAAATTCATCTTCCTATTCTCCCATGCACCAGAGGGAATATAGGCGGTGGCTATTCCTGACATGAAAGCCAGAGTCAGGTGACTCCAGCACATTGCTTGCTCCTCTGGGCCTCCACCATAACTACTGCATGGCACTCTCCGTCAGTAGTGACAGGCTACACACTAACTCCCTGGCCATCCACAAAGACTGTCATTGGACATGAACATCCTCATGGCACATCTCCAACCCACTTAACATACAGTTCAGGTCAGGCACCTATCTCATGCATTGGGTTGGAGTGAATCTCAGGGCTCTTCACTTGCTGTCTAATCATTCAATCACTTCGTGCCTTCTTGGATACTCACAACATCTCTACCTTGCCTTCCCTGGCCTTGCCTTTATTCATTTTACCATCTCTTTGGGAACTTGCAGGTACACAGTACTTCTGTCTTATCTTCCAGAGATGAGGGGCTTGTCTCAAGAAGAAAAGTGGAGCAGTTCAGGCCGATGGTCTCTCAAGTTTACAAGAATGAGAGGTGATCCAATTGAGGTATTCAAGGTCTTAAAGGGGGTTGACAAAGAAGACATGGAAAGGGTGCTTCCTTGTGGTGTAATTTAGATCAGGAGCCATAGTTTAGGACAAGGAGTGCCAGATTTAAAACAGAAATAGGGAGAAATTACTTCTCTCAGAGGGTTGTGAATCTGTAGAATTCACTGCCCCAAAGTGTGGTAGATACCAGCATACTGAATCAATGTAAAGAGAATATTGATACATTTTTATTTAGCAATGCATTGGAGGGTTATGGAGAGGGGGCAAGAAACAAGTTGAGGCCTAGATAGGATTAGCTATGAGGAGCTGAATTCTCACTCCTACTCCTTGTGTTCTTCTTGCTTACAGCTAAATCGCCACGTTTCAAAATCTTGGGGAGCAGTCCTCGGTCAAGTCAAAGAGGTATCGCCGTACTCAGTCAGTCAGGGCCAGAGTCCAATATCAATCCAGGTGCTTGGACATTGTCAAGCAATGTCTTTGACATCAAAGCTGGTCCCCTCGGTGCAAGAAATATAAGAAAATATAATAATAAATAAAATAAAATAAAATGTACCCACATTGCTTTCATAGGACCATATCATAATACTGTTGACTTCTTCAATAAAATTGAGTTCCATTCCATCAATGTAAAAGTTATCTGTGATCATTAGTAGCACATCTTGAATGTCTGTGTCAACTACCTTTATATCCTTGAGAACTCTCAATTTCCAGCTTTGTTGCCTTACAAGGATGATTCCTTGGAGACAAGGACAACCCTCTGCAACCAAGACCGACGACTCTGTTACACAACCCTCAGACTGTGGCTGAGTATCGAGACATTGCAGCCCATCTTTCCACCTGAGCCACCGTGAGAAAGGCAGTCAGTCTGCTGAAGATGAGGGTCCAAACCTTGGATCAGATTAAGAGTTGTCTTACAGCACAGTCAATAGATAATAGACAATAGGTGCAGGAGTAGGCCATTGTGCCCTTCGAGCCCGCACCACCATTCAATATGATCATGGGTGATCATCCTCAATCAGCAGCCTGTTCCTGCCTTATCTCCATAACCCTTGATTCCACTATCCTTGAGAGCTCTATCCAACTCTTTCTTAAATGAATCCAGAGACTGGGCCTCCTCTGCCCTCTGGGGCAGAGCATTCCACACACCCACCACTCTCTGGGTAGAGAAGTTTCTCCTCATCTCTGTCCTAAATGGTCTACCCTGTATTTTTAAGCTGTATCCTCTGGTTCGGCACTCACCCATCAGTGGAAACATGTTTCCTGCCTCCAGAATGTCCAATCCTTTAATAATCTTATATGTCTCAATCAGATCCCCTCTCAGTCTTCTAAACTCAAGGTATACAAGCCCAGTCACTCCAGTCTTTCAGCGTAAGGTAGTCCCGCCATTCCAGGAATTGACCTCGTGAACATATGCTACACTCCCTCAATAGCCAGAATGTCTTTCCTCATATTTGGAGACTAGAACTGGACACAATGCTCCAGGTGTGGTCTCACCAGGGCCCTATACAGCTGCAGAAGAACCTCTTTGCTTCTATACTCAATCCCTCTTGTTATGAAGGCCAGCTTGCGATTAGCCTTCTTCACTACCTGCTGTAACTGCTTGCCTTCATTGACTGGTGTATAAGAACACCCAGATCTCTTTGTACTGCCCCTTTACCTAAATTGATTCCATTTAAGTAGTAATCTGCCTTCCTGTTCTTGCCACCAAAGTGGATAACCATACATTTATCCACATTAAACTGCATCTGCCAGGCATCTGACCACTCACCTAACCTGTCCAGGTCACCCTGTAATCTCCTAACATCCTCCTCACATTTCACCCTGCCACACAGCTTAGTATCATCAGCAAATTTGCTAATGTTATTACTAATACCATCTTCTATATCATTAATATATATTGTAAAAAGCTGCAGTCCCAGCACTGATCCCTGCGGTACCCCACTGGTCACTGCCTGCCATTCCGAAATGGAACTGTTTATCACTACTCTTTGCTTCCTGACAGCCAACCAACTTTCAATCCAAGTTAGTACTTTGCCCCCAATACCATGCACCCTAATTTTGCTCACTAACCTCCTATGTGGGACTTTATCAAAAGCTTTCTGAAAGTCCAGGTACACTACATCTACTGGATCTCCCTCGTCCATCTTCAGAATTACATCCTCAAAAAATTCCAGAAGATTATTCAAGCATGATTTCCCCTTCATAAATCCATGCTGACTCTGACCTATCCTGTTACTACTATCCAGATGTGTCATAATTTCATCCTTTATAATGGACTCAAGCATCTTTCCCACCACCGAAGTCAGACTAACTGGTCTATAACTTTCTGCTTTCTTTTTTCCACCTTTCTTAAAAAGTGGTACAACATTAGCCACCCTGCAATCCGCAGGAACTGATCCTGAATCTATCGAATTCTGGAAAATAATCACCAATGCATCCACGATTTCTCGAGCCACCTCCTTCAGTACCCTGGGATGTAGACCATCAGGTCCCGGGGACTTATCAACCTTCAGACCTAACAGTCTCTCCAACACCAATTCCTGGCAAATATAAATTCCCTTAAGTTCAGGTCCTTCAGCCGCTGTTACCTCAGGGAGATTGCTTGTGTCTTCCCCAGTGAACACAGATCTGAAGTATCAATTCAATTCTTCTGCCATTTCTTTGTTCCCCGTAATATATTCCCCTGTTTCTGTCTTCAAGGGCCCAATTTTAGTCTTAACCATTTTTTTACCTTTCACATACCACAAAAGCTTTTACTATCCTCCTTTATATTTTTGGCCAGTTTACCTTCGTTCCTCATTTTAGCTCTGCGTATTTTCTTCTTAGTAATCCTCTGTTGTTCTTTAAAAGCTTCCCAGTCCTCCGGTTTCCTACTTATCTTTGCTATATTATACTTTTTCTCTTTTAATTTTATATGTTTCTTAACTTCCCTCATCAGCCTCGTCCAGACAGAGTAGGCCATTTAATCCTAACAAGATAAGTGGTTACAGTCTTAAGCTGCTGATCCATTGGGCAGAGCAGATGCAGGCCTGAATCTGGCCTTGTCAGTGAGTTAAGATTGTAACATTGAATCTAATTAGGCAATGAAGACTATTTTGACTATACAATTTGCATATCCCCTGATTCCTACTGTTTCTAAAAGTCTACTGAGCCTCTGTCTTGAATATACACAACAACTAATCTTTCACAGCTCCCGGTGTAGAAAATGGCAAGAATTCACAACCTTTTCAAGTGAAGACATACGTCCTGATTATCTAATAGGAATCAGAATTTGATCAGATTCAATCCAGCATTTCAAGGGGAGAAGCACAAAACAGCCACGATTCTGTGTTTAGGTACGGCTGACTTCGACTTCATGGATCAGAAACGTTCCACAGTAAACTGAGCAAATCTGTAAATGGGTAAAACTATAGGTGATTAATGAGAGGTGCTTAAAAAGGAATTTAAGGCAGAACCAGTTTGTACCCTTAAGGGACAAAAAAGGTGGCCATCGGCATTGGAAGGAAGTAAGAAACAACATTGGTTCGGCCACTTTTGGAATACTGCATTCAGTTCTAGATTCCCTGCTGTTTTACAAGTTTATCGGTTTACAAGTGTGAGGTGCTGTATTTTGGAAAAGCAAATCAGAGGAGGACCGATACACTAAATGGGAAGATCCTAGGAAGTGTTTCTAAACAAGGAGACCTTGAAGTTCAAGTTCATAGCACCTTGAAAGTAGAGTCGCAGGTAGATAGGATAGTGAAGAAGGCATTTGGTATACTTTCATTTATTGCTCAAAGTATTGAGTATAGTAGTTGGGAGGTCACATTGCGCCTGTACAGGACATTGGTTAGACTACTTTTGGAATATTGCATGCAATTCTGGTCTCCTTACAATCAGAAGGATGTTCTGAAACTTGAAAGGGTTCAGAAAAGATTTACAAGGATGTTGCCAGGATTGGAGGATTTGAGTTGAGGGAGAGATTGAATAGGCTGAAGTTGTTTTCCCTGGAGCGTCGGAGGCTGAGGGGTGACCTTATTGAGGTTTATAAAATCATGAGGGGCATGGATAGGGTAAATAGATGAAGTCTTTTCCCTGGGGTGGGGTGTCCAGAACTAGAGGACATAGGTTGAGAGTGAGTGGGGAAAGTTATAAAAGAAACATAAGGGGCAATGTTTTCACGCAGAGGGTGGTGCACGTATAGAGTGAGCTGCCAGAATAAGTGGTGGAGGCTGGTACAATTGCATCATTTAAAAAGCATCTGAATGGGTATATGAACAGGAAGGGTTTGGAGGAATATGGGCCAAGGGCTGGCAAATGGGACTAGATTAGGTTGGGATATCTGGTCAGTATGGACGGGTTGGACCGAAGCGTCTGTTTCTGTGCTGTACATCTCTATGACTCTATGTTGCCAAGGTTGAAATTTTCAAGCTATAGGGAGAGAGTGAATAGGCAGAGGATATCCGGGAGGGGGAGAGTTACCTGGACGCTTTGTTTCAGGAGGCAGTCACACCTGGGAGATTAATTAATTCCCACTCAGCTAGTGATCAGGCACAAAAGAGTGTGACTGTAAGTGAGGCAGGTAGGGGGAACCAGAGTTCAGGAGTGGAGGAGCCTCAGCCCTTGACCTTGTCCAACAGGTACGAGATTCTTGCTCCCTGTTCGGATGAGGAAAAGGGCTCTGGACAGGATGAGCCAACTGACCAAGGCACCATGGTGCAGAAGGCCATTCAAGAGGGGGGAGCTAATAGACAGGTAGTGGTTATAGGGGATTCTATAATTAGGGGGACAGATAGTATCCTTTGCAAGCCGGATCGGGAGTCTCGCATGGTGTGTTGCCTGCCCGGTGCCAGGGTGCGAGACATCTCTGACCGGCTTGAAAGGATATTGGAGCGGGAGGGGGAGGATCCAGTTGTTGTGGTCCACGTTGGTACCAACAACATAGGCAAGACGAGGGTGGAGGACCTGTTTGGGCATTACGAAGCACTAGGCAGGAAATTGAAGCACAGGTCCTCAAGGGTCATAATCTCCGGATTACTGCCCGAGCCACGTGCCAATTGGCATAGGGACAAGAAAATTAGGCAAGTAAACACGTGGCTAAGGGATTGGTGTGGGAAAGAGGGATTCCACTTCATGGGGCATTGGCATCAGTTTTGGAACAGGGGGGATCTGTACCGTTGGGACGGTCTCCACCTGAACCGATCAGGTACCAATGTTCTGGCGAAGAGGATAAATAGGGTGGTCAGTAGGACTTTAAACTTCTGAGTTGGGGGGGAAGGGAAAGTGAAAGCGACAGGGAGTATGGAGGTAAATGGAAAGATAAGCAGCAGGATAGCATGTTTCCAGGCGGATTTAAAATTGAGGCAGACTGAGAATGCAGAAAAAAGCAAGGATAACTTAGGACATATGACTTACAACATCTCTAATAAGGAAGTTAGCATTAAGGCACTTTACCTGAATGCTCGTAGCATTCATAACAAAGCCGATGAATTAATGGCACAGATAATAGTGAATGATTATGATGTAGTAGGCATCACAGAGACTTGGTTACAGGGGGGTCAGGACTGGCAGTTAAACCTCCATGGTTTTTCAACTTATCGAAAAGACAGAGAGGTGGGCAGAGGGGGTGGGGTTGCCTTGTTAGTTAAGAACAAAATTAAATCTATGGTATTGAATGACATAGCGTCGGATGATGTGGAGTCTGTGTGGGTGGAATTGAGGAACCACAAAGGCAAAAAAACCATAATTGGAGTTGTGTACAGACCTCCTAACAGTGGTCAGGACCAGGGACGCAACATGTACCGGGAAATAGAGAAGGCATGTCAGAAAGGCAAGGTTACATTGATCATGGGTGACTTCAATATGCAGGTGGACTGGGTAAATAATGTTGCTAGTGGATCTAAAGAAAGGGAATTCATGGAATGCTTACAGGATGGCTTTTTGGAACAGCTTGTCATGGAGCCCACAAGAGAGCAGGCTATTCTGGACCTAGTGCTTTGCAATGAACCAGACTCTATAAAAGATCTTAAAGTAAGGGAACCCTTAGGAAGTAGCGACCATAATATGGTAGAGTTCAGTCTGGAGTTTGAAAGGGAGAAGACAAAATCTGATGTAATGGTGTTACAGTTGAATAAAGGTAATTATGAGGGCATGAGAGAGGAACTGACTAAAATAGACTGGAAGCAGAGGCTAACCGGGAAGACACTAGAGCAAAAATGGCAGGAGTTTGTAGGTATAATTGAGGACACTGTACAGAGGTTCATTCCCAAGAAAAGAAAGATTAACCGGGGAGGGATTAGACAACCTTGGCTGACAAAGGAAGTCAGGAAATGTATTAAAGAAAAAGAGAGATCCTATAAAGTGGCTAAGAACAGTGGGAAATCAGAAGATTGGGAAGGATACAAAAGCAAACAGAGGATAACAAAGAGTGTAATAAGAAATGAGAGGATCAAATATGAAGGTAGGCTAGCCAGTAATATTAGAAATAATAGTAAAAGTTTCTTTCAGTACATAAGAAACAAACGACAGGCAAAAGTAGACATTGGGCCACTTCAAACTGATGCAGGGAGCCTAGTGATGGGAGATAAGGAAATAGCAGGAGAACTTAACAAGTACTTTGCGTCAGTTTTCACAGTGGAAGACATGAGTAATATCCCAAAAATTAAAGGGTGTCACGGGGCTGAGTTGAGTATGGTTGCCATTACGAAAGAGATAGTGCTAGAAAAGTTAAAAAGTCTTAAAATTGATAAATCTCCTGGCCCCGATGGGATACACCCTAGAGTTCTGAGAGAGGTGGCTGAGGAAATAGCAGAGGCATTGGTTGAGATCTTTCAAGAGTCACTGGAGTCAGGAAAGGTCCCGGATGATTGGAAGATTGCTGTAGTAACCCCCTTGTTCAAGAAAGGATCAAGGCAAAAGATGGAAAATTATAGGCCAATCAGCTTAACCTCGGTTGTTGGTAAAATTCTAGAATCCATCATTAAGGATGAGGTTTCTAAATTCTTGGAAGAGCAGAGTCTGATTAGAACAAGTCAACATGGATTTACTAAAGGGAGGTCATGCCTGACAAACCTGTTGGAATTTTTTGAAGAGGTAACAAGTAGGTTAGACCAGGGGAACCCAGTGGATGTGGTCTATCTGGACTTTCAAAAGGCCTTTGATAAGGTGCCACACGGGAGACTGCTGAGCAAGGTGAGGGCCCATGGTGTTCGAGGTGAGCTGCTGGGATGGATTGAGGATTGGCTATCTAACAGAAGGCAGAGAGTTGGGATAAAAGGTTCTTTTTCAGAATGGCAGCCGGTGACGAGCGGTGTCCCGCAGGGTTCGGTGCTGGGGCCACAGCTGTTCGCATTATATATTAATGATTTGGATGAGGGAACCGGGGGCATTCTAGCGAAGTTTGCCGATGATACAAAGTTAGGTAGACAGGCAGGTAGTACTGAGGAAGTGGGGAGGCTACAGAAGGATCTAGACAGGTTGGGAGAGTGGTCCAGGAAATGGCTGATGGAATTTAACGTGAGCAAGTGCGAGGTCTTGCACTTTGGCAAAAAGAATATAGGAATGGACTACTTTCTAAATGGTGAGAAACTTAATAAAGCCAAAGCACAAAGGGATCTGGGAGTGCTAGTCGAGGATTCTCTAAAGGTAAACATGCAGGTTGAGTCTGTGATTAAGAAAGCGAATGCAATGTTGTCTCTTATCTCAAGAGGGTTGGAATATAAAAGCAGAGATGTACTACTAAGACTTTATAAAGCTCTGGTTAGGCCCCATTTGGAGTACTGTGTCCAGTTTTGGTCCCCACACCTCAGGAAGGACATACTGGCACTGGAACGTGTCCAGCGGAGATTCACACGGATGATCCCTGGAATGACAGGTCCAGCATATGAGGAACGGCTGAGGATACTGGGATTGTATTCGTTGGAGTTTAGAAGATTAAGGGGAGATCTAATAGAGACGTACAAAATAATACATGGCTTTGAAAAGGTGGATGCTAGAAAATTGTTTCTGTTAGGCGAGGAGACTAGGACCCGTGGACACAGCCTTAGAATTAGAGGGGGTCATTTCAGAACGGAAATGCGGAGACATTTCTTCAGCCAGAGAGTGGTGGGCCTGTGGAATTCATTGCCACGGAGTGCAGTGGAAGCCGGGACACTAAATGTCTTCAAGGCCGAGATTGATAGGTTCTTGTTGTCTAGAGGAATTAAGGGCTACGGGGAGAATGCTGGCAAGTGGAGCTGAAATGCGCATCAGCCATGATTGAATGGCGGAGTGGACTCGATGGGCCGAATGGCCTTACTTCCACTCCTATGTCTTATGGTCTTATGGTAAGGATTTTACCTGGCATGTCGGAGGCTGAAAGGTGACTTTATAGAAGTTTATAAAACCATGAGGGGCATGGAAAGGGTAAATATACAAGGTCTTTTCCCCAGCGTAGGGGAATCCAAAAGTGGAGGGCATAGGTTTAAAGTGAGAGAGCAAAGATTAAAAGGACCTAAGAGGCAGCTTTTTCATGTGGAGGGTATGGAATGAGCTGTCAGAGGAAATGGTGGAGACTGGTACAATTACGACATTTATATGGTATCTGGATGGGTATATAAATAGAGGGTTATGGGCCAAATGCTGGCAAATTATCTAGATTGATTCAGGATTGCTGGTCAGCATGGACAAGATGGACCGAACGGTCTGTTTCCATGCTGTAGAGCTCTTCGCCTCCAATGGTAAAATAATTGTATAAAAATTCTAATGGCTGGGAAAAGTACAAAGAGAAGCAAAGGGTGACAAAACAGTGAGTAAGAAGTGCAGGCCGAAATGAAAAATGTGAAGGAAATCAAAATTAACATGAAAGTAATTTATATTACAATGCAGATTGTGGTCAGGAAGACACAGGTATATGTTGCAAATGGGTTCAATTCTTGAGTGCATCCACACGTTGATTTGTATATAATTCAGAACACAATGCAGGAAAGTGAAAATAACCACTCATTAATACAACAAAAATGTTTATATGTTGGATCTGTAGAATTATTAATACACTCTGTATGGTGTATAATGTACCCCTCCAGGCACATATGAGTGTTTGTAAGTTGATCATTTGTAAATCGGTAACCCGCCTATGTGTCTTCTGTAGACTGATGATGGTAGCATCATTATGGAAGAAAAAAGTATGAATCTCATAGTTAATAATTACTTTGTGTTAGTATTTACAGTGGAGGAATTGTCAGTTTGCCAACAAACTGAGGGAAGTAGTATTGAATCTGAGTCAGGGGCAAACCAAAGTTACATAAATAATAAAACAGTAATGAAGATGATAAAAGCACTAAAGACTGATATTTCCTTTGAATTACAACAATTCAATTCCAAGCATGTAAATAAGTTATTGAGAATGAAAACAGTAACTACCTAAAGGAGAAATACTTGCAGACTGGGCATTTAAATGGTCATTGGATAGGCATATGGACGAGAATGGAATAGTGTAGGTGAGACGGGCTTCAGATTGGTTCCACAGGTCAGCACAAATCGAGGGTCGAAAGGCCTGTACTGCGCTGTTAAGTTCTATGTTGTATGTTCTAACACAACGGCATGGTACGCCATGCCTGGAAACAGCAATCTCTGCGTGCACATGCGCAGAACACAACGGCATGGTACGCCATGCCTGGAAACATCAATCTCTGCGTGCACATGCGCAGAACACAACGGCATGGTACGCCATGCCTGGAAACAGCAATCACTGCTTGCACATGCGCAGAACCAACGGCATGGTACGCCAGCCTGGAAACATCAATCTCTGCGTGCACATGCGCAGAACACAACGGCATGGTACGCCATGCCTGGAAACAGCAATCTCTGCGTGCACATGCGCAGAACACAACGGCATGGTACGCCATGCCTGGAAACAGCAATCTCTGCGTGCACATGCGCAGAACACAAGAAACCATCTTTTCGCGGGCTTTTTGCTGTACACATCATCCAGAGTGTAAAAACTGCTGCACCTGTTATTCAGGGAGAGATGGCATGGACAAATCCCACGGTTAGGGTCACAATCACGCTGCCTCTCCCAAAAGCTTTTGACTTAATATATTTGTGACTGACTTGCTTCTAAATTTGAGGTTTTTTTAAACTTCACTACAACAAATCGGCGCGGCAAGCAGGGTCCTGTTCACGGTCCCGGGTAGGGCGGCCACCTCCTGGGAGTTGGGGCAAGATATCGGACCCAAGCCGGTCAAACTACAGATCTGGTAAGAGTGAATGAGAAAGTGCCTGTAATGTGGCCTCTGAGCCGAGTCATACTCAGATGCCAGAGTGATGGTTCCTGCCTGAGGTAAAAGCCTCGATTAAAGAAGCGCGATACGGGGAAATGACCACTCCCTAAAACGGGTGTCGCTGGACTCTGATAGAAACGATTCCGGGTGAGAAGCAGCCAGTGGGAAAACACGCAGCAGTCATAACCGTTGGGTAAATGCGATCGACCGACAGAGGATCTGTGAGTATAAACCTGTCAGTGTTACGGCAGGACACAGAGATCAATGAGGACCCCCAGGGTCTCTCTTTAACCAGTATATGATAGACAGACATTCACTCACTAGACAGGTGAGAAAGAGTGGGTGAGATCTGCCTAGATCAAGAGCGAAATTGAATCATGGGCGAAAAGAAAGATAAAGACCAAGAAAATAGGCGTCCTTTTGGTCCATCAATTGGCTGGCCTCATAGGTCACACTTTGGAATCCACAAAGAAATGGACCCAGGAGAAACAAATGCTTCCATTCCAACTAAGAGAACTGGAAAAGAAAAGGTGAGTTCCTGGAGGATAGTCAGTGGGGGTCATTTTCACCTTATAACACCCGGGAGGGCCCGGTCGCACCCCTGAACTGTCAAATGACCCTCCCAAGGAAGTTAACTCGGCCCAGGTAACTTGCAGTGGGGAAGGAGCTAATGCAAATGCAAAACACAAGCCGTTTACACCAGGTGAATTGCAGCAGTTCGTAGCTTCCCTGGGTCGCTTACAGCCCCGCAGTAATAATGCAAAGCTTTGGGCTGAATTAGATACCATCTGGATGGGCCACCAACTACATTTAAGGGATATCCACCAATTGGTCCAGGCTACGTGCCCTCAGGACAAGTGGTGTCCAGTATCTGACGGGTCTGACCTAGCCAATGCCACACAGCAACAAAGTCAAGATTATAGGAGAGGCAGATGGACCCAGGGTACCCCTATTAAAGCAGATATAGAGGATCAGCAGGAGCCCTTCGGCAGATTTAAGGCTGAAACCCAGCATGTTCTGGGGAAACCGCCCACCAACTGGGCAAAAATAACAAACACCAAACAACAGAAGAGGGAGGACGCCTCCGAATATGGGGAACAACCTTTTAGGATCAACCAAGAATATTCAGGGATTTCCCCAGACAGATCGCTCTGATCAGGTATTCATTCATTCATTCAGGGACGGGCTATCTCCCACGCACCAGGTGGGTCCTAAAAATGGGGATTGTCATTCTCTAAGACTATGACACCCTAGTAGAATGGGCAATAGGCGTTAAGGAGGACACAGGAGGAAACCCCCCCAACTCTCACACCGTGCGCATAAAGCAGGAAAACCTAGGAGCTGTCACAAAGACAAAATCCAGGCCCACGTGTCACGATTGTGGCAAGATGGGCCACTTTGTCTGGGAATGTAGGGGAGGAAACAGAACAACGGGAAACCGACTTGTGTCTGTCAGTACTGTGGCCAAAGCAGCTATTCTGAAGACACGTGTCAGGAAAAACACGGCAAACCAAAATAAATGAGAATACATCAGCTTGATGTCCGGCAGCCCCCATGGGCAGGGGTGATAAGGAGGGAAGGATTTACGTGTCTGCACTGATAGGGGGCAGACAGTGTGAGATGGACACAGGAGCCTCCATATCTATTACAGACCTACCCCTGCCCACAGCTAACAAAATGATTTATGTGAAGAGGATTAATGGACAACAAATCCCTGCATACTTGAGTGAGACAACTCCAGTAGAAATCAATAACCTGTATATACTCATGCGATTTTATGTATAAAAATAATGAAGAAACTATTATGGGAAATGATTTAATGAAGGAGTACAAAGTCCTTATAGACTGTGGGAAGGGTGAATTAACCCGGCCCCATCCCGATGGGAAAAAGGGAGAAAGGGACTTATGCAAGCCACTGTCCAAGTCGCCTCCTCAGTGGGATGCGATTGGCTGCTGGAGGATAATGGCTTTGTGCCGTTTCTGCCTCCGTCCCAGGGCTATGGGCGGAGACTAAGTTAGACACAGGCTCGATTAAAATCGACCCTGTAGTCGTGGAGGGTCTCGAGCACAAGCCACTACCCCATAAACCTGAAGCCAAAAGGGCAGTTGTGGAAATTGTGAAAGGACTAGTGGAGAGGGGAATTCTCTGAGACACAACTAGCCCTACTAATTCTCCCACATGGCCAGTCAATAAACCTGAGGGAAGTTACTATCTCACAATTGATTATTCCGCCCTAAACAGGGTCACTCCTAAATTACACCCTATTGTCGCCAGTCCATCCACAATCTTAAATTGGCTCTCCCCAACCCACAAAATCTTTACTGTACTGGATATTGCGAATGGGTCTACTCCCCTCCATCGTGACTCCCAAGATAAATTTGCATTTATCAGGGATAAACAGTGCACCTGGACCAGACTTCCCCAGGGATTCCATAATCGTCCAGCCATCTTTCACCGTGTAATGAGTGAAGTACTCAGGGAGATCGACCTGCCCACAACAGTATGGTGCTCCAGTATGTCAATGACATCCTCCTGGCTTCTAAATCCAAACCAAAACATCAGGAGGTGCTCTTATTAGTCCTGAAGCACTTGCAGGACAGAGCGTTAAAAGCCAGCCTGAAGAAAGCTCACAACTGGGAAAACTAGAGTTCTTTACTTGGGACATTTAATTTCCCAAGGCACAAAAGAAATGCCTGCAGACAGGAAGACAGCTATACACCAATTGTCATGGCCCGTGACAGTCCATGGTATGAGAAAGGCCTTAGGTTTGTTGAATTACTGCAGGAATTTTACCCCTGAGTTTGCCAAAGTTGTTGAACCCATACAACGAATGGTAAAAGGGGGGTAAACCTGCAACGGACCCTGTTGACTGGGGACTGGAGCAATACGACTCCTACACAAAACTGAAAGCAGAGTTAATGTCATCACTGGGACTGGGATTTCCAGATGCTAGTAAAGACATCAAACATTTACTGCAACGAAGAGGGAAGTTTTTACTCGGCAGTAGTAACCCAGCTCCATGACGATAAACAGCGACCTACAGGGTATTACTTTAATGCTGAGGGTCCCGTCATGAATGGCTTACCCAGATGTATAGCTGTTTTGGACTGTGCCACATGGGCTGTGAGGGTCAGTGAGCCTATTGTGATGACAGGGAATATAGTCTTGCATACCAAACACGCCCTCGTAAAAATGTTAAATTACGCACGCTTTCTAACATGAGAAGGGCAAAATAGGAGGCTGTTCTTTTGCCACCAATCAAATCTATTACCATTGTATGAGATACCTGGGAAAACAGGGCAGAAGGGATGTTAGGTGATGGTGAACAGCATGTGTGTGAGAATGTGGGCGATGAAGTAGAGGAGAGTGGGATAAAAGATGTACCCATGGAGGCACCAGATGAGACACTTTGTGGATGGCTCGTGGAAATGTGTAGACGGTATGCCACGAATGCGATAGGCAGTAGTGAACGTGGAACTACGAGTTATCCAAGTGGGGACAATAGATGGAGGCCTGTCAGCCCAGGTGTTGGAGTTAGTGGCCCTCACTCAGGCCTTCACAGAGGCAACAGGGAAGAGGGTTAACATTTACACTGATAATAGATATGGGATTGTCCATGATTATAGTCATAGAGTCATAGTCATAGAGATGTACAGCATGGAAACAAACTCTTCGGTCCAACTTGTCCATGCCAACCAGGTATCCCAACCCAATCCAGTCCCACCTGCCAGCACCCAGCCCATATCCCTCCAAACCCTCCCTATTCATATACCCATCCAAATGCCTCTTGAATGTTGCAATTGTACCAGCCTTCACCACTTCCTCTGGCAGCTTATTGCATACATGTACCACCCTCTGCGTGAAAAAGTTGCCTTTTAGGTCCCTTTTATATCTTTCCACTCTCATCCTAAACCTATGCTCTCTAGTTCTGGACTCCCCAACCCCAGGGAAAAGACTTTGTCTATTTATCCTATCCATGCCCCTCATAATTTTGTAAACCTCTATATGGTCATCCCTCAGCCTCCAGCGCTCCAGGGAAAACAGCCCCTGCCTTTTCAGCCTCTCCCTTTTGTGGAAGTTATGTGAAAATTATGAGGGGCATGGATAGGATAAATATTCCTGAAGAAGGACTTAGGCCCAAAACGTCGATTCTCCTGCTCCTTGGATGCTGCCTGACCTGCTGTGCTTTTCTAGCAACACATTTTTCAGCTCTGATCTCCAGCATCTGCAGTCTTCACTTTCTCCTTGCTGACAAAGCTGCTGAGTCAGTCCTTGAGACAGAAGACATCCATCCATTGTCTTCCATCTTTGCTGAGGATGGCCCCATCATAAGCATTACCCAACTGCACCCTGATACCCCTGAGGGTGAATGCACCAGGTGAAAGGCATGGGGGATTCACGCCAGACACGAAAGGTGTCGGGATTGAATGACAAGATCCTGGCTCCCTTGTGCATCCAACACACCCTTATGTAATCGCACCATGGCATTTCCCGTGTGGGCCATGATGCTATGATAACCAGCATCAGGAAGGATTGGTGGTGGAAGGGCATGGGCAGAGACATAGCTCGATTCTGTCACTGCTGTGTGACGTATGCCCACCACAACCCAGGCAGGCCCATCAAAATTAGAATAGGGTGCCAGCCATGCCCAAAGGGGCCCTAAGAGCATGTACAGATACATTTTATGGAGGCTGTTCCCCAATCCCAGGGGAAGACTTATTGCCTTGTGATTATTGACCAATTCCGCAGGTGGGCCAACTGCTCAGCTAACACTGTTGCAAGGATTTTAGCTGAGGTGATGATTCCCAGGTGGGGGAGAGCCATAGACTCATAGAGATGTACAGCATGGAAATAGACCCATTGGTCCAACACGTCCATGCCGACCAGATATCCCAACCCAATCTAGTCCCACTTGCCAGCACCCGGCCCATATCCCTCCAAACCCTTCCTATTCATATACCCATCCAAATGCCTCTTAAATGTTGCAATTGTACCAGCCTCCACCACATCCTCTGGCAGCTCATTCCATACATGTACCACCCTCTGCGTGAAAAAGTTGCCCCTTAGGTCTCTTCTATATCTTTCCCCTCTCACCCTAAACCTATGCTCTCTAGTTCTGGACTCCCCGACCTCAGGGAAGAAACTTTGCCCACTTATCCTACCCATGCCCCTCATAATTTTGTAAACCTCTATAAGGTCACCCCTCAGCCTCTGATGCTCCATGGAAAACAGCCCCAGCCTGTTCAGCCTCTCCTATAGCTCAAATCCTCCAATCCTGGCAACATCCTTGTAAATCTGACCAGGGGACCCATTTTACTGGAAGAGTTGTAAAAACCATGTGTCAGCTGATGGGCAGTGAACAGAAATTTCACATACCCTACCGTCCACAAAGTTCTAGTAGAGTGGAGTGAATGAACAGATCTGTTAAAATCTCCCTTTCTAAGGCCATGTAGGACTCTGACAAACGCTGGACTGAGGTCCTGCCTGCTATACTCATGCAACTCCAGTCCACCACAAGGTGGTTGACTGGTTTGACCCACTATGAGTTGATGACAGATCGGGCAATGCAACTGTCCAGGTCCATCACCATGGTGGGTTCCGATGTGGTAAGGTCCTAGGGAGTGTTACTGAACAAAGAAACCTTGGAGTTCAGGTTCATAGCTCCTTGAAAGTCGAGTTACAGATAGATAGGATAGTGAAGAAAGCGTTTGGTACGTTTTCCTTTATTGGTCAGAGTATTGAGTACAGGAATTGGGAGGTCATATTGCGGCTGTACAAGACATTGGTTAGGCCACAGTTGGAATAATGCGTGCACTTCTGGTCTCCTTCCTGCCGGAAAAATGTTGTGAAACTTGAAAGGGCTCAGAAAAGATATACAAGGATGTTGCCAGGGTTGGAGGATTTGAGCTCTCGGGAGAGGTTGAATAGGCTAGCGTCAGACCCTGAGGGGTGACCTTATAGAGGTTCATAAAATAATGAGGGGCATGGATAGGATAAATAGACGGTCTTTTTCCTGGGTTGGGGGAGCCCAGAACTAGAGGCATAGGTTTAGGGTGAGAGGGGAAAGATATATAAGAGACCTTAGAGGCAGCGTTTTCACGCAGAGGGTGATACATGGGTGGAATGAGCTGCCAGAGGAAGTGGTGGAGGCTAGTACAATTGCAACATTTAAAAGACACCTGGATGGGTATATGAATAGGAAAGGTATGGAGGGATATAGGCCAGGTGCTGGCAGGTGAGACTAGATTGGGTTGGGATGTTTGGTCGGCGTGGATGGGTTAGACCAAAGGGTCTGTTTCTGTGCTGTATATCTCTATGACATGCACAAATCACAATAGTGTGGTCTGCCATTCCCGGAAACAGCGATCTCTGCGTGTGTATGCGTGGTACACAAGAAACTGTCTTTCATGGGCTTTTTGTTGTATACATCATCCAGACTACTGTACCTGTTGTTTGGGGAGAGACAGCGTGGACAAGTCCCGTGGTTAGGGTCAGAATCACGCTGCCCTTCCCAAAAGCTTTTGATTTAATAAATTTGACTGTCTTGCTCCTAAATTTGAATTTTATTAATTCACTGCAACAGGAACATAACAGATGCACTGTTTATAATCATCCAAATTTCCCTTGATTTACGAACTGTTCTTTTACATTGGATAGCTGCACATGTCACAATGTAATTTAGGAAAATTGACAGTTGAAAACCTGGAATTATACAACAGAGAATCTAACGTGTGTTGTCAAGTAATTGATGGTTTCTATAATTAAAGACGGGGAGGGGTTGAGCATCTGGAAAACGTTGAGCAGATCAGAAAGGTCGGTGGATTTGTAAGGGTAGCTCATACGTGATTAAACTGATTAAAATTGTTGAAGAGCTGAACAAAGTAATGAATTGGAGAATATTTGTGGATGCTATTCTCAGATTTTCTAGGAGGAAAAGTCTCTCATAAGACATTGAGGGTTTAATTTAAAATTCATGAGATTAAGTGAAAATTATTGACCTTTTGTTTGGAAATTGGCTGAGCAACGGCAGGCAGAGATAGAGCCAAGGGACAGGTATTCTGTTTGGCATCATGGTGTTCATAGTCATGGTCAGAGAGGTGGTGCAGCACAGAAACCGACCCTTCGCTCCAACTCGTTCATGCCAACCAGATATCCCAAATGTACCTAGTCCTATTTGCCAGCATTTGGTCCATATCTCTCTAAATCAGTCTTATTCATGTACCCATCTAGATGCTTTTTAAATGCTGTAATTGTACCAGCCTCCACCACTTCCTCTCGTAGCTGCTTCCATACACGTACCACCCTCTGCATGAAAAAGTTGCCCCCTTAATCCATTTTGATCTAGCCTTATGCACTTGTAAACTATCTTGAACAGGTATAGAAAATAATCAAAAAAGCTATAGATTATTAGATTTTTATATCAAGAGGAATAAAATACAAAAGAACCAGAGTTTATTCTTCAAAGCCACTCTTAACTTTCAGTGAGAAGTTCTGGGTATCATCACTTTAAAAGAATGTATTGATCAAGGAAAAAGTGCCACACAGATTGACCAGTACAATACCATCAGTCATTGGGAGGTACAGCATCTATACACAATACCACTTCAGCACTAAAATTCATGCACTATTCTAATTGTTTATGTGAGAGGCAGAACATCTTTTTGGTTTGATATCAGCATCCTGTTAGTGGAACATACAACTTCAAGCCATTGAGTCATACAGCATAGAAACAGACCCTTAGGTCCAACTAGTCCATGCTGATACTGTTCCCAAATTAAACTAGTCCACACATATCCCTCCAAACTTTTCCCATTCATGTACTAATCCAAATGTCTTTTAAATATTGTAACTGTACCTGTATCCACCACTTTCTGGGGCAGGTCATTCCACACATTGTGTAAAAAAAAGTTGCCCCTCGTATCCTTTTCAAATCTTTCTCTTCTCACCTTGTAAATATGCCCCCTAGTTTTGAACTCCCCACCTTAGGGAAAAGATCTTTGCTACTCACCTTAACTATGACCCTCATGATTTTATAAACTTCTATAAGGTCACCCTTCAACCCCCTACACTCCAGTTTAAAAAGTGCCAGCTTATCCAACCTATTTCAATACCTCAAACCCGCCATTCCTGGCAACATCCTGGTAAATCTTTTCTGAACCTTCGTTGGTTTAATAATATTCTTCCTATAACAGGATAACCAGAGCCGCACACAACACTCCAGAAAAGGCCTCA
This sequence comes from Chiloscyllium punctatum, assembly GCF_047496795.1. Taxonomy (NCBI): domain Eukaryota; kingdom Metazoa; phylum Chordata; class Chondrichthyes; order Orectolobiformes; family Hemiscylliidae; genus Chiloscyllium; species Chiloscyllium punctatum. The sequence continues at coordinate 77,107,416 of NC_092760.1, forward strand.
CCAATGTCCTGTACAACCTCAACATGACATCCCAACTCCTGTATTGAAAAGACTGAGCAACGAAGGCAAGCGTGCTAACTGCCTTCTTAACTAGTCTGTCAATCTGGAATGCAAATTACAAAGAATTATGTATCTGAACCTCTAGGTCTTTCTGTTCTACAATGTTACCCATGGCTCTACCATTAATTGTATAAGTCCTGCACTTGTTTGTTTTACCAAAATACAATACCTCACATTTATCCAAACTAAATTCCATCTGCTTCTGCTCAGCTCATTGACCTAATTTATCAAGATCTCTTTGTAATCTTAGATAACCTTCTTCCCTGTCCATGATACAGTAATTTTGGTGTTATCCACAAACTTACTGAGCATGCCTCTTGATATTCACATCCAAATCGTTTATATAAATGACAAACAAAAATGGACCCACTATCAATCTTTGTGGAACACCGCTGATTACAGGCCTCCAATCTGAAAAACAATCCTACAACACCACCCATGCCTCCTACCATGGGAGCCAATTTTATATCCAATTAAGATGTTTTCCTTGAATCCCATGTGATCGAGCCTTACTAATTAGTCTACCATGCAGAACCTTATCAAAGGCTTGACAAAAGTCCAAATACATAACATCCGCCGCTCTGCCCTCATCTACTGTTTTGGATACTTATTCAACTCTGAGCAATGGATGTCAACCATATACCCAATAATGGTTGGACTGTATTGAACATCATATTCCTTCAGATGTTTGCAATTGGTCAATCACGGACTGTACTCAAGCAGCCCATGCCTGGGAAAATCCGAATGTAGTGTCCAACATTAGATATAGTTCATTGATTGGGTAGCATTTGCTGAACAATCTCTAGTGTGTCAACAATTGTACTAACAATTTAAGATTATTTGTGAGACTCTCAATGTGGCTCACTTAATATCTGCTAGAAGCTATATATGTTCAATATGCAGAGACCTGTCCTCTGCAATCAAAAATGGGATTTATCCAGGCATTGCACCTTATCGATTAAAAGAAAATATTTGGGGACATTGTTCCATGGTGCATTTTCCATGGCACATGTCAAACAGAGGTGACTTACCCTTTGGAGTAATAATAAACTTTGAAGTACATTTGTCATGCCAACCATTCAACTAATCACAGTCCACTTGCCAACCAAAAAATCCCAAAGAATCAAAAACAAAAATTGCTGGAAAAACACAGCAGGAATGGCAGCATCTGTTGAGAGAAATCAGAGTTAACCTTTTAGGATTCAATGGCCCTTCTTCAAAAGTCCAGCTGTATTTTCGCAGCAATATCTGTTTTTACTATAGTCCACTCGCCATTCTATCAGCATTCTGTTTCTCATTAAGACATAAGAACAAGGAGCTGCAAGTGACCATTCAGCCCCTCGAGCTTGCACCACCATTTGGTATAGTCATGGCTGATCTCTTCTCAGCCTGAACTCCACCTTCCTGCCTACGCTCCATAACCTTTCAACTTATTTTGATTTAAAAATCTGTCTTTCCCCTCTTTACTTTTACTTAATTCACCTGTACACTCAGGTAGTGAATTCTACAGATTCACGATCCTTTGAAAGAAGTAATGTCTCCTCATCTCTGTTTTCAATCTGCTACCCCTTATACTACAACTATGTTCTCTCGTTCTAGGTTGCCTCACATGAGGAAATATCCATTCTGCATCAAAATGCCATATAGGTTATCATTTCAAAGTTAAGTATTCCTGCATCTCCTAATGAGTGCCAGATGAGAAACTTCAATAGCATTGCCTTTTTTTTTCAACAATACACTTTCCTTTCTGCACTCGTGTAAAGACATAGTTTCCAATCCTAGTGCTAGAGTTTCTTTAATGTTTCCTCGTAGTTTAGCTTTTGGTTTGCATGCTACATCTTTCCTATGTTAGCGATATCAACAAATTTGACAAATGTATATTTTATTTAAGTATTCAGGTGGCTAATAGAGAGTAAAAAAAAGCAACAGCCTTAACAAAGGGCCCTAGGATATTTAATCCATTGGCTTTGTCCCTTTTCATCATTCTACTTCTCATTAATATTGGATGCATCTTTTTAACCAGTTCAAATTTTACCACTGTTCATATAGAGCTTAACTTGTCGCCTTTCATATCACCATACAATTTCAGTGAAAAGAACATGATACAATTTGCAGAGGAGGGTTAAACCTTCCCAAATGTGTAGTTTATTTTAATCACTCTTGGGATGTGTGCATTGCTGGCTGGGCCAGCATTTATTGCCAATCTCTGGTTGCCCTTGCGAACTGCTTTCTTGAACTGCAGTAGTCCGTGTGCTGTAGGTAGAACACAATGTAGGGAAGGAATTCCAGGATGTTTACTCAACAGCAGTGAAGGAACAACAAAATACTTCAAAGTCAGATGGTGATGGGCTTGGAGGGGAACTTGCAGGTGGTGGTGTTCCATGTGTTTGAATGCCCTAGTCCTTCTAGATGGAAGTGATCTTGGGATTGGAAGGTATGCCTAAGGAATATTGGTGAATTTCTGCAAGGCATCTTATAGTTGGTACATACTGCTGCAACTGAGCATTGATGCTGGAGGGAGTAGATGTTTGTGGATGTGGTGCCAATAAAGCAGGCTACTTTGGTCTGTCGCCTTTGTCTTTGAAGTGTATTTAAGTGAATTTGTTGGAAACCTTAACAGAACCTTATGAGTATGTATGCCAATCTCTGGGGTATATCAATAATCTTCCACAGGTTTTAGGCTCTGTTGTTCTAAACAATGTTGTGTTGCTTTAGTAAACAATATTATCTTCTTAAAAATGTGGTTGCTTTTACAGTTTAATTTTTGGGCTTTACCACCGTTGATACAATCTAAAAGGATCTGTGGCAACAGTCAGGTTGACTCTGACCCAATTAATCAGAGCTAAATACATTTTTGTCTGCATATAATGATATGCAGCAGAGTTTTTGGAAGTTCAAGTTTCTACTATCTGACACTGCAAATTAATCTTTTCAGTAGACACTAAATTTCAATTTGTAATCAAAGTTGTCCACGTTTGACTGTCAAATTGACAATTTTTATTTTTAGATTGTCAGATTTTTGATATTTTATTTGATGACCAATGGCTGCCCAAGAAGATTGTGAAGTAAATGGATTCAATAAATGTTTCTTTTATGGAAAAAGAAATTAGGAAAATACAGAATGGGGTTTGTCTATCAGAAAAGATAGATGCTTGTACCCAATTATATTTTTGTAATGCAGCAACTATGACTTTGTATTGAAAATTGGTTTAATGAATTATTGTTGTCTAGTTACATTTCAAAATAATAAATTGCATGGCTTGATTTGACCAACATCAGAAAATTATTGGCTAAATTTATCACTATAAAAAATATACAGTAGTGTAAAAGATAAATTGCCAAGTGACTTTGTTTTCTCTGTAGCCCCAAAATCTCTAATTAAAATTGTTCACTTGAAACTAAATCAGGTGATCCTGCTGTGTAACCATGGTTTTTGTAAAGTTAGAATCTCTAGTGCCTGCATGATACTTCTTCAAGAAGAATTTCTCAAATGCTTTACTGAAATGCCCACCATAACTTTAACAAAAGATCCAGGGGAAACCTCAGAGAATTGAAATTCAGCTGAAAATCACCAAAGTTACTGGTGACAATGGGAGCACCTCCATGGATATTTCAGGCTTTTGTATCAATTAGAAATAACTGTAAATTCTTATTCTATACTGCATATATAAATTGAACCATGGCATTATAGCATCAAATTGCAGATGTAGAAGACTGTTGAAGACTGGAAAAAGTACAAGGCAGTTTTAAATTTACGATTTCATGCAATTGGTAAATTGATGTCAATGTAGGCAAATATGAGAAGTTTCCATTTGCCTGGGAGAATAATGAGGATAACAAAAGTCTAAAGTGAGATGGAGGAGCAAATGAATGTAAGGGTATATGTACACAATTTACGAAAAGGAGTTACACATGTTTATAAGGCCATGAATAAAGCAAACCACTTACTGGGGTTAATTTCTAATGGGGTAGCATTGAAAGACTGAGAAGTTATGTTAAATTTAATTAGACCATTGGTCAAAACTTACTTGGAAGCAGAGATCTCTTTTCCATGTTATAAAAAGGATATAGGAGATGCAAAATAGATGTACAAGAAGAAATGAAAACTTAATGACTATACATTTCAGGAAAAACCAAACAGGATTCCTTGCTCTGAAGAACAGAAAGGTAAGGTATGACCTAATGATACCTTTGAAATTATGAAGATGTATTTTAGTGTAAATATACAGAAGATATTTCTACTTGTTGGGGAGACAAAAATTAGGTTCCTCAGTTATAAAATGGTGACCAATAAATTCAAGAAGAAACTCAGATGAAATAGTTTAACCTAAAGAATGTTAGCAGGAGAGGCTACCACAAACAGATGGTTAGCTTCACATAGTCAAGGGGAAGCCAGAACACTCTATGCAGAAAAAAGATATAGGAGGTTACACTAATGAAGTCAGCTGAACGGAAGCTTATGAAGAGGATAAGGACTGGCATATGCGTGTTTATTGACCTCATTTTGTTCTGTGTATTCTTTTATAGTCTTTGTAATTTTAATAAAGATATTAGTTTGTCTGTAAGGGATACTTTTAGTAATCATTCTTCTTTTGCCTCTTCGAAGTTGGAAAATATTTTTCAATGTTATAATTATTATCAGGCACAACATTCTTGCATCAATAAAACTGATACCTTCAGTTTCAACAAAGTGACGACTGAGGTTTAAATCAGGTATTGACATAGTTATTGAAAAAGAAAGAAGAATCACTTTCACCTAACACATTTTTTGACATTTGTAAACATCCAAAAATGATTTAAAACTGTTGTTCAAAGTTTGGGAGAAGATTTGTAGCTCGGGTGCTCGTTGTTGTGGTTCTGTTCGCCGAGCTGGGAATTTGTGTTGCAGACATTTCATCACCTGTCTAGGTGACATCCTCAGTGCTTGGGAGCCTCCTGTGAAGCGCTTCTGTGATGTTTCCTCCGAAACTGACAACCGGAAGCGGCAGGTACAAATTACTATAAATGCCGGAGGAAACATCACAGAAGCGTTTCACAGGAGGCTCCCAAGCACTGAGGATGTCACCTAGACAGGGGACGAAACGTCTGCAACACAAATTCCCAGCTCGGCGAACAGAACCACAACAAAAAACTGTCGTAATGACAGTGGCAAATAAAAGCTATCAAAATTTAACCATATTCACTGTCTGAAAACTTTCATGTGCTAAAATGTTTTTTTGAAAAAAGAATAAACAATGTCTTAAATAGGCTGCAGAGGTGCCTGACCACAACTTTAAAAATACTCAGGGGATCCATGCATAACAAACAAAACCATCTGTAATGAAATTACTATCTTATCCAAAGGCATCAAAACTAAGTAACTGTCTCAGTGTTAAGTAATTTGCAACTCTTGTTTATTTCACACACATATGGTAATTTCACAAGTTGAGAAATGAAAAACTTTTCTGCCAGTCAGCCAGTTCGAAAGACAGTGAAGCTAGACACTGGAATGCATACTGAATGATATTTTAACAGCTATTTTTAAGTAGCAGAATAAAGGGAAAGAAAAATGATTTTGTGACACAAAGAGCTAGAATTCTTTCTCTCCTTACCTGTTTATTGATCATCTTGAAATAAAGTGCTCAATGAGAAAGCAAATTTGGAAAGTAACCATTTATTGAGAACTCAATAATATCTTCTGAATCTGCTACTGTTGAGAATGCAAGTCAACCTTTAAACAACTGTGGTGTCAGATTATGAATATAACACCTCAAAGGTATTAAGGAATGTTTTTAACTGAATAATTTTTACTCTCCCTTACTATACCAGGCACATGTTGTATGCATGATGTCCAATGCTGCAATTTATTGCTTTTTTCTCTGGATTGGTAGCTAATACAATTCCTGTTTCTTTCACTTGAGAAAATATTAGTACTTAACTATTTCATTTTCTGGTAACCACTCTTATGGACCAGGCCAGACCCCCACAAAACATTTCAAGAAGGTAGCCCAGACCCTAACTTTGCTCGTTGTTTTAAGCAGGAGCTTTGTGGATATTCCAGGAGAGATGCAGTTGGCCAAACCCACTTAGTTTGAACAAAACAGAATTTATTTACAAGATTACTGAATGAAACCCAAACAAAAGAGAATAGAATACAGAATAACTTAACCTATCCAAAAACCCAACAGATTATCCCAACTTAATGATGCTATTCCCCACACTTTCAACAATCTCCATGTACACCCCTTGGCACTAAAGGTAAAATCAAACATGGTCTTACAGGAGAGAAGTCAAAGAGAGAGTACCAGCCTGGATCTGCTTCTTTTCTCACACTACAGTTAAAACCCAAACCAAACCAGAGAAAGCTGAGCTGAGAGAACTGGCCATATCCCTTCCATAATACAAATGTTTTTTTTTTACTTGAAAGCCTTCTACCTGAGGCAGTATCTGTTGCTATAAACAAATTGGCCCAAAGACCCTCCAACCCCAGATTTTTCAGAGTCTGTGTCAGTTACAATCTCTGAAAAAAAGCCAAGGACAATCTTGTTAAAGAAGCAGCTTCATCACACCACATTATAATCTTAGTGTGACAGCAAAATGCCAAAAATAAAATATATTTTTGTAACTAATGGGAGTTGGTTAAAAAGAGAGGAGCTAATTTTGTCCTCACCTCATCATAATTGAATAATAATTACTTGAAAAGAAACTGATTATTACTATGTCATCAACTGTTGCAACCATTCTCACACCAGAATCTCACCAACATCAATGAATTAAATTCAGTATTCATCTATTTTTGTTATGATTGGCAGTGCTGAATATCAGAGAATTCCATGTTCTTTGAATATCTCTCTACTCATGTCCCATACCCTGAGCCAGATGAAGTGTATGCTTACATTGGTTTCCATAGTCTTTTTTCTTAAACAGGTTGGAAAGTTAAAGCCAGTGGCTGTAGACTGAGAGACGCCACTTTTCATCAAACATGACTGACCAGGAATCTCTCCCACTCTTGCTGCCTGTCACAAGTGGATAGTTGCAACATTCAGCCTGTTTAGCCATGCTATGAACACAGATTTCATGGCTAGCAAATACTAAGGTGAACACTAGCAACTAGCCAAATCCAAAAGGCCAGTGGACTAACGCATCTGACCCTTTCACTGTACACAGTGAGCAATGGAATCAACACTTGTCAATGACTAGTCATCAATTATTGGCAATTGAATGGTTACTTGAGACCAGATTGGAATCGCTGATAGAGTTATGCGAATAGCAGGCAAGTCCCAGCAGCTCCCTGGAGACTGCCTCACATTGGGGTGGGGGATATCTGTGAGGTACATTTATTAAGCAGTCAGCACCTTTCACAACCACTTCTGGTGTAGCTGCACCTACAGACACTCCTAATGAAGTGTTCCCTCCTACAACAGTGATGGCCTTGTACCTGTGCCCATTCCCTGCAGACTTCAATAATAAGATAATAAGGTTAATGTGCAAGTGTTTCCAAAACCTCAGCAACAGCCAGTACAAATCAATCAGCAACTAACTTGGAAGTAGTTGATGAATCCTTTCCAATAGTATTGATTGCCTCTGTAGTTGAGGGAGATGGGGATGTTCCTACCTATTGCTGAGTGTGTGTTTAGTCACTCATCTTCAATAAAGACCATGAGCTGATCCATTGAGCAGTTGGTGCAGTGTTTGAGCTGAATTAGTGTGTTCATGCCAATCAATGTCACAACCAATTTATTCTGCATGCTTCCTCCAGCCACACCAGCATCTTACCAAAGAGTCCATCTGATACAGCCCACACTTGATGTTTGTATGCAGACTGCCCACACCATTTTGGAACTAAACCTTTCAAATGAGAAGCTATGAGGTTAATTATTACACCTATTGTGCTCCACTGTAATCACCCAATTCCTGGCCTTGACCATTTGTTAAATGCACAATCTTTGGTTTGGAAGTATGTTGTTGGGCCCAAAACATTAACTCTGCTTTCTCTCCACAGATGCTGCTGGACCTGGTTGAGTCTCTCCAGCAATTTTTGTTTTTGTTCCAGGTTTCCAGCATCTGCAGTTCTTTGTTGTATTTTAATGTTACTTTCACATCTTTGCAGGACTGTCACTGCAAATTTGGGCTCTGCACGATATAATTTCTCAATTTCATCATCACTTACAGGCCTGACCAGTAACTATTTAAATCATAGAGTGTGGAAGCAGGCCATTCAGTTCATCAGGTCTACACGGACCCTCCAAACAGCAGTCCTGCAAACCCATCCATTCCTGCATTTCCCAAGGCTAATCCACCTAGCCTACATAGCCCTGGACATCATGAACAATTTAACCTGGCTAATCCACAAACCCTACACATCTTTGAACTGTGGGAGGAAACTGGAGCACCCGGAGTTAACCCACACAGACGCAGGGAGAATGTGCAAACTCCAAACAGATGGTCGCCCGAGGCTGGAATCAAACTTGGGTTGCTAGCATTGTGAGGCAGTAGTGTTAACCAAAGAGCCACAGTGCTGTCACCTTCTGAAGGAGATACCTGAAGAGATAATGGAGGCTTTAGTGGTGATCTTTCATGAGTCACTGGAGTTAGGGCAAAGGACTGGAAAATAGCTAATGTAACCCCCTCCCCTCATTGAAGAAGGGAGTATCAAGGGGAGGTCATTCTTGACAAATCTGTTGGAATTCCTGAGAAGATAATGAGCAGGTTAAACTAAAGAGAGCCAATGGATATAATCTGTGTGTTATCTATCTGGTCTTCCAGAAGGTCTTTTATAAGATGCTCCACAGGAGGCTACTGAGTAAGATAAGGGCCCATAGTGTTCAAGGCAAGGTGCTAGCATGGTTAGAAGCTTGACTGTTTGGCAGAAGGCAGAGAGTGAGGATAAAGGGGACCTTCTCAGGGTGGCAGCCAGTGACTACTGGTGTTCCACAAGGGTCGGTGTTGGGACCACAAATTTTTACTTTATACATTAATAATCTGGATTAAGAAACCGGTGGCATTCTTGTTAAGTTTTCAGATGATATAAAAATGAGTGGAGGGACAAGTAGTATTGAGGGGTCAGGGAGGCTGCAGAAAGATTTAGACAAGCTAGGGAAGTGAGAAAAGAAGTGGCAGACAGAATACAATGTGGGAAAATGTCAGGTCATGCACTTTGGTAGGAAGGATAGAGGAATGGACTATTTTTTAAATGGGGAGAAAATTCAGAAATCTGAAGTGCAAAGGGACTTGGAGTCCTAGTCCAGGTTTCTCTTAAGATAAACTTGCAGGTTGAATCAGTAGTTAGGAAGGCAAATAAAATGTTGGCATTCATCTCGAGAGTACTTGAATACAAAAGCAGGGATGCACTTCTGAAGCTTTATAAAGCCCTGGTCAGACCACATTTAGATTGTTGTAGCAATTTTACGCCCCATACCTCAGGAAGGATGTACAGGCCCTGAAGCGAGTCCAGACGAGGTTCACAAGAATGATTCCAGGAATGAAAGGTGGAAGAGATGAGGAATATTTGAGGACTCAGGAATTATACTCAATGGAGTTTATAAGGATGGTGGGGGGAATCTAATTGAAACTTATGGAAACTGAGCAGCCTGAACAAAGTGGACATTGGGAAGATGTTTCCATTGGTAGGAGAGACTAGAACCAAAGGGCATAGCCTTAGAGTAAAGGGAAGACCCTGTAGAACAGAGATAAGGAGAAACCTCTTCAACCAGGGAGTAGTGAATCTTCAGAATCCATTGCCACAGAAGGCAGTGCAGGCCAGGTCATTGAGTGTATTTAAAACAGATTGATAGGTTCTTGATTGACAAGAGGATCAAAGATAAGTGGGAGAATGGGTTTGAGAAAACTTATCAGCCATGATTGAATGGCAGAGAAGACGTGAGAAACTGAATGGCCTAATTTCTACTCCAATGTTTATGGCCTTATGGTTAGCACAGCTGTCTCACAGTATCAGGGACCAAAATTTGATTCGAAGAAACATGTAATATTCTGATCTGGTCCCCTGGCTGCATTAATTGGATGTGCTGATCTTACATGCTCCTCCACGTTTGGTGATTAATTGATGTTCTTTCCTTCTGTCATATGAATTATTTTAGACGTTCTAAAATTTGGAAATCACACAACACCAGGTTATAGTCCAACAGGTTTAATTGGAAGTACAGTAGCTTTCGGAGCGCTGCTCCTTCACACAACCACCTGATGAAGGAGTGGTGCTCCGAAAGCTAGTGTGCTTCCAATTAAACCTGTTGGACTATAACCTGGTGTTGTGTGATTTTTAACTTTGTACAACCCAGTCCAACAGTAGCATCTCCAAATCATGTATAATTTTTGGAAATCACATAATCGTCCTGATCAGTGCAAGACAAAAGGATTTGGTAAACTGTTTCTCTTTTCCACGTTAGAATAAATTATTCCACAATCTCCTCTGTCCACATAGCAACTTCAAAATGTAACAAATGCCAAAGTCTATTTAATCATTTTACCCAGAATCTGCTCTACACTTGAAGACTTGGAAGATTTGTGTTATGAAATGTTCTCCTTAAACACGTGCTCAGTGATCCATTGTAGTCCTAATGGAGTTTATTCTTCATTTGGACATGGTAACTGTGAAGTGACATTTTCTATCAGAAGTTGCATCCATAAAATACTTCACTACTGAAAGGAAATGAGCAATGCATTTCTCATTTCTAAAATAATGATAAATTTGTGCGGAGGCGATTCAACATCACCTGTCAAGTTAATTTAAGATAATATCAACCAAACCCAAGCACAGATGTTGATTCAAATGGAGACAATTATAAATCAGCATTGTAACTTAAATTTAAACCTCACTGCACCATTGAGCAAGATCTTTCAGCTCTCATCAGGTTACATAAATGGGACAGATAGCATACAAGGAAAAATTGAAAGACAATCTCTTGAATACCCATGAGCCATATGAGGCAGAATTAAAATGTAAGGTACTCTAATGTTTTCTTTCAGGATGCAAAAGATTGTCCATAGCATAAAATGGCCATTGATTGGGAGGTCAACCATTTGTTTGGTGTGTCACAGAATGTTCTCAATTTGCCTAGATAAGTGCAGCTCTAACAACTCTCAAAATGTTAGATACCAGCCAGGGTAAAGCATCTCAGACACCAACTTAAACATTCATTCCCTCCGCCACAAATGAACAGGAAGCAGCAGTGTATACCATCAACGAGATGCACTGCAGCAACTCACCATGACTCCTTCAACAGCACCTGCCAAGTCTGTGATCCACAAAGAGACAAGGACAGCAGCTGCATGGAAACACCACCACCTCTCCAAGTTACACACCACGTTGCCACCCCTTCACTATTGCTGGGTCTAAATCCTCAAACTCTGTCCCGAACAGTGTTGTGAGGACAATTCATGGGCAATTGGTTTGCAATGCAGAGTGACACCAACAGCATGGATTCAACTCTCACACTTACTGAGGTTACCATGAAAGACTCTCCTTCTCAATCTCTCCCCTAATTTGAGGTATGATGACCCTCACTTTAAACCATCTCTCATCATGTCTCTCTCTAACTAGAGACAGCATGACCATGGTGAATTTACCTTTACTTTGAACATGGACTGCTGTGGCTCAAGAAGGTGTCCCACTAGCATTTTAATATCTGTTTATGAATAACACATTTACCATTTTCAGGAATACCTATGATTTGGAGATGCCGGTGTTGGACTGGGGTGTACAAAGTTAAAAATCACACAACACCAGGTATAGTCCAACAGCTTTATTTGGAAGCACTAGCTTTCAGAGCACTGGTCCCTGATGAAGGAGTTACGCTCTGAAAGCTCGTGCTTCCAAATAAACATGTTGGACCATATCCTGGTGTTGTGTGATTTTTAACCAGGAATACATAGGTTCTGTAAAACCAAATGACAATTATAATTATTAAAATTTGTAACCCAAACTTTATTTATTTTCAGTATCATGAGAGGAGTACAGAGAGGTCGAGGGTCACATTTTTAAGGTGAAAGGAGAGAGATTTTTAAAAAGACATGAGGGACAAATCCTTTACACAAAGGGAGGTTCGCATATAGAGTGAACTTGCTGAGGAAGTAGTGGATGTGGGTACAATTACAATGTTTGAAAGACAGTTGAATAAGTGAGTAGGAGAAGTTTGGAGGGATATGGGCCAGACAGGTGGGACTAGTTTAGTTTGGGATTATGTTTGGCATGGACTGGTTAGACTGAAGGGTCTCTTCCCGTATGACTCTATGACTCTAAGAGTCTTATTTTGGATACTCCTTTCAATAATTGTCATAATTCCTCAGAGAGGAACTGTACGGTCCCTCATAAGATCAGTTATCTATAATTCGTGGCAGGAAATGTATCGCTTGACATACCAGGTTTCTCCGTTGGATGAACATGTAAAGTATAGAAACAATTGACAAGCATTCACAGTAATTTACGGGAAAGAAGAGTACTGTAATGAAAGAACTAACTTCAGGACTTGTTCCCCATTAACTTGAACTTCTCTATATTTTATGACAGTAGTTTATGGTGTACTAAAGTCATTTATTGCCAGTGGGCAAAGAACACAGCAAACTATTACGCAAGGTAGGAGGAAGAGGTCATAAATAAGGCAGACATTAATCATTTCCACCAGTCTATCACATAAGCCAAATGCAGAGATTTGCATCATTTATCAAATTGCCATGATGGAATCATTACTTTCAAACATATTAACATTGCACATGGATACTTATAATCCTGTCACAAACCAGTCAATATCTCTTATGCCAAATCTATACCAGTGTAACATTTAGTCATTAATATTTCCAACTGAAGCAAGGCTGATATTTGTTTCCTGGTTCCTCATGCTTCGCTTTAAAAAAATTAGATTACTTTCATCGATTCAGACACTGCAAGCAACAAACTTGTTAACAACCTATTCTCATGGAATACATAGCTTATTACTTATAGACTTCCGGTGAAACATCAATTATAGATAATTAGACGCTCGGTACATTAACACACAAATGCTAATTAAGATGTGAATTACATATGCCAGCAGGCATACATCTGCGGAGATTAGGGTATCCAAACTTTTAGCCTCAAGATTTCAAGGATTGTTATCTTGACTTTTCAATTAGTTTTTAAATCAAATTATTAGAACCAAAGTTAGCAGTTTTTTAAAATGTGCTTAATCTAGAACCAGACCACAATGAGACCTGATGTATCACAATGCATATGTCCATTCTCTATCCCACTCCATAATGAGTATAAAACTTACTACCTTTCCTATTTATTCATAATAATGAATATGTCATGTCATTGTCACCTCATGAAATTTCATATTGTTTTTCAAATCTCTTTTTGTGGGTTTTTTTTGTGAACAGAGGAAGTTAAACATGAATGATAAATTTGTGTTTAACATCATTACAAAAAAAGCTCGCCAACCATCAATTTCTTTCCAAATAAACATTATTGTGAAGACTTATTCATTCTTCAGGTGTATTTTTCTTGCTGCTGATGTTACAGGGGCATGGTTTGTTACAGATACTCATTCTACATTCTCAGTGTGTCATTGATTGAGGATTAACGTAGGATTAAGAGAGTGGTGAAGCATGTGGTGATGTAGATGGAATTTCTGTAATGTTTCAGGTCAGGGGAATGAGCAAATCACCAGATTCTCAAAGCAATTAATTCATCCTTTGCATCTCATGCTGTGAGATATTAAGTGAGATTAAAAGCTTTGAAATATTTAGACAAATTACACAGGTGAAGTTCAATCCCCATTTTAAAATACATATTCTTGTCGTATTTTTATTTATTTTCATAAGTTGCTGTGCACATATCTATAATGGAAATAGCCTGTATAAACATATTATGCTGTAATTTGATTCTCCCAGTACTTCATTGGCAGTGTTTTGAGTATCCTGAGCTTGTGAAAAGTGCTACTTTTTAATGTTCTTTTCATGTAAAGTGGGAACCACAGGTAAGACCAACAATTATTGAGTAGCTTGGTAAGTCACATCAGAGTCAACCATATTGTAATGGGTCTGGAGTCACATAGTGGGAATACCAAGTAAAGACAGCAGATTTCCTACCCTAAAGGACATTAGGGTAAACCAGATGAGTCTGTAAAATAATTAACCACTACTATGACTGCCTTTGAATTTCATATTTTTACTAAGTTATGGAATTTAAATTCACCAGATGCCGTGGTGCAATGTGAATCCACATCCCCAGATGACTGAGGATTACAAGCCTTTATCAGAGCTACACTATTATCTCCAGATCAATCACAGCACGTATTTTAAGACAAAAGTCTTCAGTAAAATGCCAAATGCAAAATGTTTGACTTTTGCAGATTCATACTTTCATTCAGCTGTATTATTACAAACAGGATGATGCGTTTGCAAACAGGATTGTCTAACAAAATGAATCTGTAGTTTATTGACAAATTCAGAACATGCCAGAAAAATGGAATCATGGATATTAAAGGATGTTATAAACACTACAAATCTAGTATAAACTTATTCCTAGAGCTTGCATAGCATGTTTACTTCATATTTTTTACGTGGTAGTGAATGATGAGGCATCAACTATTATTAATTTAGATTCACTATAAGTTCATACTTGATTAATATTGGTGACTCAAATTTTACAATAATTTATTCTTGCCATAATTTCAACAATATGATTTAGCTTCCTGGCAAATTCTCGCTTTTCCAATTATGTACAATCTTTTCAATAAATTTTACTTAGCTGACCTTGGATCTGTAAGTCTCTTCAAGGATGTTTCAATCAGACTTCTTTTGATGGCTGAACTTTTTCACTCATGCATGCCTCACCCATACAGACAAGAAAAGAACTCAAGTTGATCCCCAGTTTATTGTTTTGAGTGTGGGCACAGTATTTAAGTTCAGCAGGTCCTACAGAAGAAATAACAGCTGGGAGACATAAAATAGATTTTTTACTCATTCACATTTTTATCTCCTTACCCAATGTGGCAATGCCTATGTTACTCTTTGTAACATAAGAAACTACGACAACAGTAACGTTATAGAGTCATACAGCATGGAAACAGACCCTTCGGTCCAATCCGTCCATGTCGACTAAATTTCCCAAATTAAACTAGCCCCACTTGCCTGCGTTTGGCGTATATCCCTCTAAACCTTTCCTATTTATGTACCTGTGCAGATGTCTTTTAAATGTTGTGACTGTAGCTGCATCCACCATTTTCTCCGGGAGTTCACTCCATGAATGAACCACCCTCTCAAGTCCGCTTTAAATCTTTCTCCCCTCACCTTAAAAATATGCCCTTTAATTTTGAACTCCTCTTATCCTAGGGAAAAGATCTTTGTTATTCACCTTATCTTGATCTTATAAACCGCTATAAAGGTCACCCCTCAACCTCCTACACTCCAATGAAAAAAGTCCCAGCCTATCCTCTCCTTATAACTCAAAACCTTCAGTCCTGGCAACATTCTTGTAAATCTTTTCTGAACTTTCTCTAATTTAATAATCTCTTTCCTATAGCAAGGTCACCATACACAGTACTCCAAAATTATTGCAACATCCAATGGATATTTATCCCAATGTGTACAAATATTACATTCACAGTCTCATCTGTGACTGGTCAAACTAAAATTAATCAGTTATAAAGAGTTACATGCTTCGATCAGCTTGTCATGCGTCAAGTGGTTTGGGTTAAGATGGACATTTATAAATTATGTCCTACATTATAATACAGCAATTAAGTCATGACTGTAACTTTTAATGGGATACTGACATATTGTGTCCCTTTGTGGTACACTGACATGTACCATAACACATAAGACAACACAAATTCCTGCAATAATTGCAATTATGTAGCAAAAATTGAAATAGAATGAAGTTTGACAGTGACCACTTTCCAACCAAACCCATGGTCAACTAACCTGCTGCCAATTGCTGTTTAAATCCACATGAATAATGGTCATGTTAGCGTGGTGGGTATTTAGTTTGACTTTGATAATAGTGTAAGGAAGGCCACACTGATTCTGTTCTCTGCTGTCCATCGCTCCTCATGTTCCTATTTGGAATCTCCATTGAGGAATGACTAGTACCATTGAAACCTTCCCTGAACAAGGAGTCAATGACTTGAGGAAGAAGATTGCTTGAGTGAAGATTTTGATTTTTTTTCCTTTGTTGTGTAATTAGAGATATTGGGTCTGTGTGAAGAGTGATGACTTTCAAATCAGACCTGGATACGAATTGGCATGTAGTTCCTATAAATCAATTAATTTCATTATCTCGCAATACAAATAAACCTGATATGAAATGTGAAAATAAAAAAAGGATGCCTTAAATCAGTCAATTCTCCAGATAATATATCTCAAAAGATTTATATGTGCAATTAAAATTTCATTGTTACTGATAACAGAATGAAATGCTAATGAAATGTCAGTAGAATCTTTCCTAAATCTGTGTCATCTTATTTCATACATTAAATTACCACAATTAAATCCTTTCCTCAGGTCTTAAGAGCAATCCCAAGCTTCTGAAGCTCATATTGGATTCTTTTATATTTATTAACAATAATGAGAAGGTTTTTGATGGTAATGATCCAAATGTTAATATAGAAAGATGCTCCAGGTGATAGATTATTGCCCAGTGGAAGTTTCAACAGGCAATACAGAAGAATTTAAGCATCTGGGTCCACAGCTCTCTGAAAGTGGAAACACATGGATAAAGCAGCGAAGAAGACGTGTGGCATGCTTGCTTTCATTGGTCAGGGCATACAGTATAAAAATTAGCAAGTAATATTGCAGCTGTATAGAACTTTAGTGAAGCCACATTTGGAATTCTGGTCATGACAATACAAGAAGGATGTGGAGGCTTTGGAGAAGGTACTGAAACAGTTTACCAGTTTGTTGCCTGGCTTGGGCGGTTTTAGTTATGAGGAGAGATTGGGCAAACTTGTTTTTTTTCACTTAGAGTCATAGAATCATAGAGATCTATAGCACGGAAACAGACCCTTCAGTGCAACTCATCCATACCGACCAGATATCCCAACCCAATCTAGTCCCACCTGCCAGCACCCAGCCCATATCCCTCCAAACCCTTCCTATTCATATACCCATCCAAACGCCTTTTAGATATTGCAATTGTAACAGCCTCCACCACTTCCTCTGGCAGCTCATTCCATACATGTAGCACCCTCTGTGTGAAAAAAGTTGCCCCTTAGGTCTCTTTTATATCTTTCCCTCTCACCCTAAACCTACGTCCTCTAGTTCTGGACTCCCCGACCCCAGGGAAAAGTCTTTGCCTATTTATCCTATTCATGCCCCTCATAATTTTGTAAACCTCTATAAGGTCACCCCTCAGCCTCCGACACTCCAGGGAAAACAGCCCCTGCCTGTTCATCCTCTCCCTGTAGCTCAAATCCTCTAATCCTGGCAACATCCTTGTAAATCTTTTCTGAACCATTAGTCAGAGGGAAATGGGTCTGGGTGGGTTACTCTTCGGAGGGTCGGTGTGGACTTGTTGGGCTGAAGGGCCTGTTTTCACACTGTAGGGAATCTAATCTAATCTAATCATCTAAACTGCACACAATATTCCAACAGTGGTCTAACCAATGTCCTGTACAGCAGTTCAGGCAGCATCCAACGAGCAGCGAAATCGATGAAGGGCTTTTGCCCGAAACGTCGATTTCGCTGCTCATTGGATGCTGCCTGAACTGCTGTGCTCTTCCAGCACCACTAATCCAGTATTTGGTTTTCAGCATCTGCAGTCATTCTTTTTACCAATGTCCTGTACAGCTGCAACATGTTCTCCCAACTCCTGTACTCAGTACTCTGACCAATAAAGGAAAGCATACCAAATGCCTTCTTCACTATCCTATCTACCTGCAACTCCACTTTCAAGGAGCTATGAACCTGCACTCCAAGGTCTCTTTGTTCAGCAACAGTCCCTTACCATTAAGTGTATAAGTCCTGCTAAGTTTTGCTCTCCCAAAATGCAGAACCTGGCATTTATCTGAATTAAACTCTATCTGCCACTTCTCAGCCCATTGGCCCATCTGATCAAGATCCCGTTCTAGTCTGAGGTAACCATCTTCGTTGTCCACTACACCTCCAATTTTGGTGTGATCTGCAAACTTACTAACTATACCTCTTATGCTCACATCCAAATCATTTATATAAATGATGAAAAGTAGTGGACCCAGCACCGATCCTTGTGGCACTCCACTGGTCACAGGCCTCCAGTCTGAAAAACAACCCTCCACCTCTGTCTTCTACCTTCGAGCTAGCGCTGTATCCAAATGGCTAGTTCTCCCTGTGTTCCGTGAGATCTAACCTTGCTAACCAGTCTCCCATGGGGAACCTTGTCGAACGCCTTACTCAAGCCCATATAGATCATATCTACTGCTCTGCCTTCATCAATTCTCTTTGTTACTTCTTCAAAAAACTCAATCAAGTTTGCGAGATATGATTTCCCATGCACAAAATCATGTTGACTATCCCTAATCAGTTCTTGCCTTTCCAAATACATGTACATCCTGTCCCTCAGGATTCCCCCCAACAACTTGCCCACCACCGATGTCAGGCTCACTGGTCTATAGTTCCCTGGCTTGTCCTTACCACCTTTCTTAAACAGTGGCACCACATTAGCCAACCTGCAGTCTTCCGGTACCTCACCTGTGACTATCGAGGATACAAATATCTCAATAAGAGGCACAGTAATCACTTCCCTAGCTTCCCGCAGAGTTCTAGGGTACACCTGATCAGGTCCTGGGAATTTATCCACTTTTATGCATTTCAAGACATCCAGCACTTCCTCCTCTGTAATATCAAAGGGTGAATGGGTGACCTGATAGAAGTTTACAAAAACATGGAGAGAATGGATAGTCCTGCTCCTCCACCAATGCCATGCTAGCCAGGCAGGTAGTGGCTAGCAGAGACAGGCACAGAGAAGTGATGACAAGTTTCATAATGTCACCACGGTCTACATTGCCCCTACTTGTCTAGATTTGATTTTTCATGACCAGTAGTGGAGCTTTGCTTAAGTCCCATCAGCACCTAGTGTGGCATAGGCTAAATAGCAGTTAGTTTTATGTCAAAACTTCCTTGGACTGAAGTTGTCCTCTTCTGATAGCACCTTAGCAATAGGATGGCTATACTGTCGGTATTATTCTGTCATTGAGGAGGCAATGGATTATCGTTGCACTGTTAATCCAGAGATCCAAATAATGTTCTGGGGACCTGAGTTCAGGTCCCATCACAGCTTTTCAATTAAATAAAAATCTGGAATTAAGAGTCTGATGGTGACTTTGAGCCAATTGTTGGGAAAAATCCATCTGTTCATGAATGCCCTTTATGGAAAGAAACTGCCATCCTTACCTGGTCTGGACGACATGTGACTCCAGACCCACAGCAATGTGATTGACTCTTAACTGCTCCCTGATGCTCCCTGAGCAATTAGGGATGGGCAATAAATGCTGGCCTAGACAGCAACGCCCTCATCCTGGGAATGAATTTTTTTAAATCAGTGAAAGAGGAGGAAAGGACATAAGAAAGGATCCATCTCATTGGGAAAAGGGTTCGAAAGAGAGGCAGGTCTGGATTCAGTGCAGTCGGGAGGGTTTGAAATATTACAAAATGATGGGCGGTAGTATAGTGGTTATGTCACCGCCTTGAGATCTTGGCTAATGTTCTGTGGACATGATTTCAAATCCTACCATGCAACGGTGGCATTTAAGTTTCGTTGACAAGTCTGGGAAATTATTCTAATTGATGGCAATCATAAAGCGATCACCAGTTGCTGTAAAGCCCATTTATTTTGCTACTTTGTCTTAGGGAAGGACGTTTACCATTATTCCACAGTCTGCCCTACATATACCTTCAGATCCAAAGTAATGAGTGATTTTAACAACCCTCTGAAATGGTTCAGCTTCATTCAGGGACAATTAGAGATGGGAATCAACGCTAGTGAAGCTCACATCCTAGGAAAGAATAAATTAAATTATTCCTTTTCTAACCATAATTCTTCTGAGAAAACTTTGAAAGAAAGTAGCAACTTGACCTCAGGTCTTGAGTTGATTTTTTTTTAATAATGTTTGAGTCTGGTGTAAGCAAAGTTTGCTGGAGGCAGGTCATGAGGTGTTCTCCTGGGCTTTGAAAGGAACACCTAAGTAATGGGCAAATATGTACCAATACAATATATGGAGGTCATTACAGGTTGAAACAAGGAGAAAGAAGAAATTGGTATTATTTGGAAATGCATTTCACAATGATGAACCACTTACATAACAGGCAGCAATCTGAATCCCCAAAAGAGAAGCAAGCAAAAAAAAGACCAAGTATAATTATAGCAAATAAATTGCTTTGCAAAATGTTTGCCCAAAGCTCTTTTTAAATTAGTTTTGGTTTATAATGTTTTTACTGGAGTTGTGAAAAAAACGTCATGGTCATCTGCCTGCAAATAAAGAGATTTGCCATTAATTTATAAGCCCAAGCTCTCTCAGACAGATCTGTTGATTCTTTTTTTTTCTCCAGCTTTACCCACATTGCAGGGCATTGCATTAGCTCACAATTTGGTGACATCAATTCTGACTCTAGTTTTATATGGCACTCAGTGCTTTGAAAACACAACGTGCATCAGAGAGCCCATGAAATATTCAAACTGGCCTACTTCTGCATTTCTGATAAGGGGTAGCTGCTATCATTTTCTCTCTAACAAATGAACATATTGAAAATAAGACTGCTCTGCAGTCGAACTGATACATAGGTTAAAAATGATCCATTTGGTACACATTCCAATGTTTCGCAAACCTTACTAAAATGGAAATTATGTCAACAGTTGAGCTGAGTTTTTTTTTAAATGGGCTGTGGGTCCACTGATTAGGCACAGCAGGTCCAGCAGCATTTGAGGAGCAGGTGAATCAAAGCTTTGAGTAAAAGCCCTTTATCAGGATTCCTGATGAAGGGCTTTTGCCCAAAACGTTGATTCTCCTGCTCCTCGGATGCTGTCCGACCTGCTGTGCTTTTGATCTCCGGCATCTGCAGTCTTCACTTTCTCCTGGTCCACTGATTAAGCCAGCATTTATTGCCTAGTCCAAATTGCCCTGGAGAATGTGGTGGTGAACTGTCTTCTTCAACCACTGCAGTCCTCGGGCTGCAAGAACACCCACATTCAGAGTGACATGTTTGACATTTTATTGTAAAATGGTGGCTCAGTAGTTAGCACTGCTACCTCACAATGCCAGGGATCCAGGTTTGTTTCCATCCACAGAGGACTCTGTGTGGAGTTTGCACATTCTCCCCGTGTCTGCATGGCTTTCATCCGGGTGCTCCAATTTCCTCTCACAATCCAAAGATGTGCAGGTCAGGTGGATTGGCCATGCTAAATTGTCCCATAGTGTCCAGGGATGTGCAGGCTATTTGGATTAGCATGGAAAATGCAGGGTTAAGGGATGGGGTAGGGGTGTGGGTCTGGGTGGGTTGTTCTTCGAAGGTCGGTGTGGACTCGATAGGCCGATAGACCTGCTTCCATACTCATATGGATTCTGTGATTCTAAAAACTGTCCAAGCTTTAGCTTTACTCGCTTCATTAAATGCCTGCTACATGAATCTTTCTATAGAGTCACAAAAACAAGGGAAAAAATGTTCAGAAAATCACAACTGATAATTCAGTACTAAGGGAGAATTTCATTTTCAGGGTAAGACTTCAAACTGACATCTTGTCTAAATGGGAAAAGAAAAGCAGCTAGTTATCTGAGTGATCTGGTTAGTTAAATTTCCTTTCTTCAGCCAACAGACTGTTTATTTAATTTGCTCTATGTGCAACCCGACCGTTCAATTCCATTGCTGCATCTGTCCACATGGAATCCGAATACATTTTGGCAACAATTCAACATATACTTGTGAGGAAATCTAGGGAGTTCAGGGGTTATGAAATGGGTCATACCAATATAAGATTCTCCTCTCTCAAAGTCAGCAATGTTCCTATTCATGAATCTATGAAAAATCTTCCTTCTACAACATTCTGCTGAGTTAAATTTTAGCTTTGACAACACAAATAGAGTCATGGAGTCATAGAGGTGTACAGCAAGGAAACAGACCCTTCAGTCCAACTCCTCCATGCCAACCAGATATCCTAAATTAATTGAGTCCCATTTGCCAACACTTGACCCATATCCTTCTGAACCCTTCCCGTTCGTATACCCAACCAGATGGTTTTTAATTGTCGTAATTGTGCCACTGTCCACCACTTCCTCTGGTAGCTCATTCCAAACACGCATCACCCTCTGCATGAAAACATGGCCCCTTAAGTCCCTTTTAAATCTTTCCCCTCCCACCATAAACCTATGGCCTCTAGTTTTGGCCTCCCCCAGCCCACAGAAAAAGCCATTCCTGATGAAAAGCTTATGCTCGAAACATCGACTCTCTTGCTCCTCGGATGCTGCCTGACCAGCTGTGCTTTTCCAGTGCCACACTTTTTGACACAGAAAAGACAATAAAACCATAAGACTTTAAGACATAAGAGTGGAAGTAAGGCCATTCGGCCCATTGAGTCCACTCAGCCATTCAATCATGGCTGATGGGCATTTCGACTCCACTTACCCGCACTCTCCCCATATCCCTTAATTCCTTGCGAGATCAAGAATTTATCAATCTCTGCCTTGAAGACATTTAACGTCCCGGCCTCCACTGCACTCTGTGGAAATGAATTCCACAGGCCCACCACTTTCTGGCTGAAGAAATGTTCATTCTGTATTGACCCCCTCTAATTCTAAGGCTGTGCCCACAGGTCCTAGCCTCCCTCCCTAACGGAAACAACTTCCCAGTACCCACCCTTTCTAAGCCATGCATTATCTTGTAAGTTTCTATTAGATCTCCCCTCAACCTTCTAAACTCTAATGAATACAATCTCAGGATCCTCAGCCATTCATCAGATGTTAGACCTACCACTCCAGGGATCATCCGTGTGAATCTCCACTGGACACGCTCAGTATGTCCTTCCTGAGGTGTGGGGCCCAAAATTGGACACAATATTCTGAATAGGGCCTAACTAGAGCTTTATAAAATCTCAGAAGCACATCACTGCTTTTATATTCCAACCCTCTTGAGATAAATGACAACATTACATTTGCTTTCTTAATTACAAACTCAACCTGCAAATCAACATTTAGAGAATCCTGGACTAGCACTCCCAGATCTCTTTGTGCTTTAGCTTTATGAATTTTCTCACCATTTAGAAAATAGTCCATGCCTGTACTCTTTCTTCCAAAGTGCAAGATCTCATATTTGCTCTCATTGAATTTCATCAGCCATTTCCTGGACCACTCTTCTAAACTGTCTAAATCTTCCTGCAGCCACCACCACCCTCCTTCCACCTCCTCACTACTACCTGCCTGTCCACCTAACTTCGTATCATCAGCAAATTTTGCCAGAATGTCTCCAATTCCTTCATCCAGATCGTTAATATACAAAGTGAACAGCTGTAGCCCCAACACTGAACCCTGCGGGACACCACTTGTCGGCAGTTCCCATTCCGAAAAAAACCCTTTCTCCCAACTCTCTGCCTTCTGTCAGACAGCTAATCCTCAATCCATGCCAGTAGCTCACCTCGAACACCATGGGCCCTCACCTTACTCAGCAGCCTCCCATGAGGCACCTTATCAAAGGCCTTTTTGGAAGTCTAGATAAATAACATCCACTGGGTTTCCCTGGTCTAATCTACTTGTTACCGCTTCAAAGAGTTCTACCAGTTTGTCAGGCACGATCTCTCCTTACTAAATCCATGCTGACTTGTTCTAATCTAACCCAGCACTTCCAAGAATTTAGAAATCTCATCCTTAACAATGGATTCTAGAATTTTACCAACAACTGAGGTTAGGCTAATTGGCCTATAATTTTCCATCTTTTGTCTTAATCCTTTCTTGAACAAGGAGGTTACAACAGCCCATTTTCCTGTCATCAGGAACTTTCCCTGACTCCAGTGATTTTTGAAAGATCACAACCAACGCCTCTGTTATTTCCTCAGCCACTTCTCTTGGAACTCATTGTTCCATTGAGTTCACCTGACCAATTGGGGCCAGGTAATTTATCAATTTTCAGCCCCTTTTAGTTTTTCTCAGTACATTCTCTTTTGTAATGGCTACATATTCAACTCTGCCCCTGACTCTTCTTAGTTGTTGTGATATTACTCATGTCTTCCACTGTGAAGGTGATGAAAAGTACTTATTAAGTCTTCAGCTCTTTCCTTATCTCCGATCACTAGCCTTCCAGCATCAATTTGGAGTGGCCCAATGTCTACTTTTGCCTCTCATTTGTTTCTGATGTATTGAAAGAAACTTTTACTATCATTTCTAATATTACTGGCTAGTTTACCTTTATATTTGATCCTCTCCTTCCTTATTTCTCTCTTTGTTGTCCTCTGTTTGTTTTTGAAACCTTCCCAATCTTCTGATTTCCCAGTGCTCTTGGCCACTTTATAGGCTCTCGCTTTTCCTTGGAAACATTTCATGACTTCCTTTGTCAGTCATTGCTGTCTAAACCCCCGGATAACATTTCTTTTCTTTGGGATGTACCTCTGTACTGTGTCCCCAATTACATCCAGAAACTCCTGCCATTGTTGCTCTACTGTCTTCCCCACTAGGCCCTGCTTCCAGTCAATTTTCATCAGTTCCTCCCTCATGCCCCTGTAATTACCTTTATTTAACTGTAACACCATTGCATCCAATTTTGCCTTCTCTCTTTCTGCTGGCTGAACTCTACCCATATTATGATCGCTGCCTCTTAAGTGTTCCCTTACTTTAAGATCTTTTATAAAGTCTGGCTCATTACACAGCACTAAGTCCAGAATGGGCTCCAGCACAAGCTGTTCCAAAATGCCATCCTGTAAGCATTCCATGAATTCCCTTTCTTTAGATCCACTGGCAACATTATTCACCCAGTCCACCTGCATATTGAAGTCCCCCATGATCACCATGACCTTGCCTTTCTGACATGCCCTATCTATTTCCTGGTACATCTTGCGCCCCTGGTGCTGACCACTGCTGGGAGGTCTGTGCATAACTCCCATTATGGGTTTTTTTTGCCTTTGTGGTTCCTCAACTCCACCCACACAGACTCCACATCATCTGACCCTATGTCATTCAGTGCCATAGATTTAAAATCATTCTTAACTAACAAGGCAACCCCCACTGCCCACCTCCCTGTCTTTTCGATAAGTTGTAAATCCTTGGATGTTTAACTGCCAGTCCTGAACCCTCTGCAACCATGGCTTTGTGATGCCTACCACATCATAATCATTCACAATGATTTGTGCCGTTAATTCATCTATTTTGTTACAAATGCTACAAGCATCCAGGTAAAGTGCCTTAATGCTAACTCCCTGGTCATTATTAGAGATATTGGAAATCATAAGATGCCCTAAGTTATCCTTCCTTTTGCTGCATTCTTAGTCTGCCTCGAGCTTAAACCTACCTGCACACATGCTATCCTACTGCTTATCTTTCCATTTAACTCCATACCCGTGTCGCTTTCGCTTTCCCTTCCCCCCCCGACAGAGAAGTTTCAAGTCCTTTTATGACCCTTGAGCACCTGTACTTCAATTTCCTTCAATAATCCCCAAAAAGGTCCTCCACCCTAGCTTTGCATATGTTGTTAGTTCCAACGTGGACCACAACAACTGGATCCTCTCCTCATTAAATAACAATCACTTGTTTTCCCAACAGCCTCCTGCTCTGACCTCACTTCCGCCCATTTCCTGCCGCTCTCTGCTGTAAAAAAGACCTTATCTATTTACCCTGTCCATGCCCCTCATGATTTTGTAAACCACTACAAGGTCACCCCTCAGTCTCTGAAGCTCCAGGGAAAACAGCCCCAGCCTAGTCAGCCTCTCCCTATAACTTAAACCCTCCAAACCTGGATACATCCTTGTAAATCTTTTCTGAACCCTTTCAAATTTCACAATATAGCAGGGAGACCAGAATCAAACACAATATTTCAAAAATGGCCTAACCAATGTCCTGTCCAGCCGCAACATGACTTCCCAACTCTTATATTCATTGCACTGACCAATAAAGGCAAGCACTCCAAATGCCTGCTTTACTACCCTGTCGACCTGTGACTCCTCTTTCAAGGAACTATGAAGTCAACGCAAAATGCTATGAGATTATAAATGGCCTAAATGAGTTTTTGTCAAACTATCCACCGCACCACATGAATTGTCAGCTGCAGAATGTAACAGAAAACTTCAGAACTAATCCTATATCAAAAGCACTGAGAAATCCCAACCTCCACAGCTTGTGCTTCTGTGAAATTGTTTAAAATGTTAAGTATATCTCCACAGTAATGTGTTCCTTGCCTAACTTTAGTATTTTTTTAATGAAGTCAAGGACGTTGCAAAGATTGTACTTCTCTAGTACTGTTGTTTCACCCATTAGAAAGCCAAAGAAGTGAACTATTTCACCATCAAAAATAAAAACAGAAATTGCTGGAAAGGCTTACTAGGTTTGGCAGCATCTGCGGACAGAAATCAGAGTGAATGTTTCTGGTTCAGTGACCATTCCACAGAACTGATGGTAACTAGGAAAAAGTTGGTTGTTATGCAAAAGGTAGAATGGGGGAGAGGGTAAGGAGCAAACGATGGGTGGGGATAAATCCCAAAGAGAGAGAAAGTTGGACAGACAAAGCAACGGATAACAATCAGTCTGGGAGAATGAAAAGCTACTAATGGGAACTATTAGTGGCTAACAATGAGTTGTGTGTAATGGAAAGGTGAACATGGCCGCTGCAGATGCTGGAGATTACAGCCAAGATTAGAGTAGTGCTGGAAAACCACAGCAGGAGAATCCACGGTTCGGGCCAAAGCCATTCGAGGCCTTCCTGATGAAGGACTTTTGCCCGAAATGTTGATTTTCCTGCTCCTCAGATGCTGCCTGACCTGCTGTTCTTTTCCAGCACTACCCTACTTTTGTGTGTAATGGCAGACCATGTGATAACAAGGCCTGGGATGTGGAGGTTATGATAAGGACTTGGAAGAAGGTGCTTCAAGCCATAAAATTGTTGAACTCGGTATTTAGTCCAGAAGGCTGTAGAGTTCCCAAGCAGAAAATAAGGCACTATTCTTCCAGCTGAGCTGCACCATATCGTTATCCACTCCTTTGTCTGTCCAACTGTTCTTCTCCCTCTTTGGGCTCTATCTCCACCTACTGTTTACTCCTTACCCCCTCCTGCCACCTTATCTTCTGCATAAAAACCAACTTTTGCCGAGCTACCATCAGCTCTGAGGAGGGGTCACTAGACCCAAACATTTACTCTGATTTCTCTCCACAGACGCTGACAGACCTGCTGAGCTTTTCTAGCAATTTCTGTTTTTGTTTTTGATTTCCAGCATCCGCACTCCTTTCGGTTTTTACTAACCGTTTCACCATCACTGACTCCTGGTGTTAATTTCTGCTGTTCTCCCATTGCAACCGTAAATTTGTATCTGAGTTAGCCCTTACTTGCACAGATTACAACAGCTTTGCTTTGGATCTGTACTAATTCCTTGCAACATTTCTGTGTCAAAGTAAGATTCAGGTTTCCTTCACTTTTTAAATCATTACAGCCTTCATGCCTGCCCGTGACTCTGATCTCATGCTTTCCCCACTCACATCCCAGCCCGTGCCACAATCCATAAATGGTCATTCACTACAGCACCAACCATTAGGACATGCACGTAAATGTTCCTTCAGATATCCCCTTGTCCAACTGGAAGGCAAACCAATTAATCAGATGGGCTTCCAGAGATTCAGAAACTGTCGCTGACAACACACTCACGCTGTGGATTTAAAATAGAAGAATATCTGCTGAGTCTGAGTTTGATAGAAATCACATTTGACTTTCCGTTTTTGTTGGAAACAATGAATCAGGGCACACTCAACCCGAAAGATCATCTGAGAGAGGTCAATTGACAGCAATTCTAAGAGATGTTCCTGACTTGCATTCGAAATGTCTCCTGAAGCAAATCAAAGAAAAGGTCAATGTGTCATTTGTATGGGCAGGTCGTGGTCTGATTTCTGGCAGTGATGGGCTTAATGCTCCCTCTTAGCTCATAGACGAATGCCAGCATCCCATGGTTAATAATGATGTGGAGGTGCCAGTGATGGACTGAGATGGACAAAAAGTTGAAAATCATGCAACACCGGGTTATGGTCCAACAGTAGCTACTTGATGAAGGAGCAGTGCTCCAAAAGCTTGTATCTTCAAATAAACTTGATGGACTGTAACCAGGCGCCAGATGGTTAATAGGTCAGATGGTTGATCACCAAATGCTACTCCTCAGTAGCAGGTCTTTCTGTGCTGTCGGTGCTCAGTTTGCTTCCAAAACAAGTCTGGAGAATGCAAACACACAGCAGGTATTAACAGTGGAGACAAAGCAGAATGGCTTTGACATGTCCTATTTCAATACAGAAATCCTAGAATCCATACACAATGGAAGCAGCTCATTCGGTCCATTGAGTCCACACCAAACCTGCAAAGAGCATCCCACCTAAACACACCCCCTACCCTATTCCTGTAACTCTGCATTTCCCATGGCTAACCCACCCAGCCTGCACATCCCTGGACTCTGTGGGCAATTTAGCATGGCCAATCCATCCAAACTACCCATCTGTGGACTGTGGGATGAAGCTAGAGCACCCAGAGGAAACCCATGCAGACACGGAAAGAATGTGCAAACTCCACACAGACATTCACCTGATGCTGGAATCGGGCCCAGGTCCCTGGCATTGTAAGGCAGCAGTGCTAACCACTGAGCCACCATGCCACCCCGAGAAATCAAGTTTACACAGCGAACAAAGGGCTTGGCCTCTATTTATGAAGGCTCCAATAAAACCTGTTTTGTAATGTGAGGAACTGAAGGAATCCCAATGCATATGTTGCCAAGTGAAGGTAAGCAAGTGGTAGACAGTAGTGGAGAACCCCTGGCTGATTTCTCAACGTCAAGGAAGGGGACCCCATTTGACTGCTCAATTTGAAAGGTAAATTCAAGGTCAAGATTCTATAAGCAAATGTGCGCCTCCATGTTAGAAGTATTCAAGGGCTACAGGCTTAGGTATCTTTCATGAAGACACATTCCTCATGGAACCCAGCAAAGGAGTTTTCAACAGCTGGCTCTGGCAGAAATCTCATGTGACACCACATGTTTGGGGATTGCATGATGTTTTACCATGATCAGTAACACTCAAACCCCAAAAGAATAAAAACTGTGCCAGAAATATTAATAAATCATCTTTCTCTGTTCTGTCTATCGAATATAAGTAAAGAAATTCTATTCACATCTCGATATTCAGTTCTATTTTTAATGCTTGCTGTAAGAAATCGATCAAAAGCTCAGCTTTGCAGTCAGAATAGGGTTAATATTGACACAATCTGTGGAATCAGTTGTCATTTCCATAATATTGCAGCTTGTAAATGCTGCACATCTACAAAAAGCAAGAAAATGTTCTCAAAAGCTTCAATTTTACAAATGGGGTAGCATGGTGGCTCAGTGGTTAGCACTACTGCCTCACAGCACCAGAGTCCCAGGTTTGATTCCAGCATCGGGCGACTGTCTGAATGAAGCTTGCACATTCTCCCCGTGTCTGTCTGGGTTTCCTCTGGATGCTCTGATGTGCAGGTCAGGTGAACTGGCCATGTTAAATTGCCGATTGGTCAAAGGTAAATATAGGGTAGGGGAATGGGTCTAGGTGAGTTACTCTTCAGAGGGTCGGTGTGGACTTGTTGGGCTGAAGGGCCTATTTCCACACTGTCGGGATTCTATGTAAAACTGTGCTTTTGCAGAAGCTTTATAAATAAGTCCCTTAAACTAGATGAAAAGGTTAAAAGTATTCCATGAAATTTTAACATCAAAAGTTTACTTCATAGCTGAATTCTGTCCTTTCCGATTTAAGTAAGTAATTTGCTTCTAGCCCTCTAATGTATGAATCTTAAGAGTTTTTGACCAGAGTATTCTATACAAGCTTGCAGTGGCTGTCATATAATGTTTACAGAGCACCAGCACATCTTAACAACATTTGAACTGAAAGGCTATTACACATTCCATATCTTCTATTTGCACACGAAAATTAAATGTTACTTCTTTACTACTGTCACATTTTTAATGGAAGAGGTTTTTTTTGGCAGACCATATACTTTGAGGTGCTGCACTGATAGAAAATTAGTCCCCTCCTCCTTCACATACATAACTGCTTTCCACTGAAATACATGATAGCAGAAAGTTATATAAAGGGCTTTTGCCCAAAATGTCAATTTCCTGCTCCTCGGATGCTGCCTGACCTGTAGTGTTTTTCCAGCACCACTCTAATCTAGACTCTGGTTTCCAGCATCTGCAGTCCTCACTTTTGCCTAGAAGGTGTATAACTAACTCTTGACCTTACCAGGAACACACAAAGCAAACAGAGAAAGACATTTCTCCTTCCTGATTCTGTGAATAATGTACAATGTGATTAGACAGCTGACCTGATTATTCTTTTCCAATCTTATGCTACATTCTTAATTTTATTCACAACTTTCCATTGACACCAAAGTTGCTAAGTTGCAGAGTTCTGCTCAGTGTGGCTGCTTCTATAGACTGACTGCTCAAACGGAAGTTTCTGGCACTGAACCGGAGTCTGTGGCTCGGGAGAAAAGGGGGGAGAATAGGCGAGTGATAGTGATAGGAGATTCAATCATGAGAGGAACAGACAGCAGATTCTGTGGTCATGAGTGAGACTCCGGGATGGTGTTTTGCCTCCAGGGTGCCAGGGTCAAGGATGTCTCTGCTCGCATCTACAGGATTCTTAAGAGGGAGGGTGAGCAGCCAGAAGTTGTGGTACATAATGACATAGCCAGGGAAAGGGATGAGGACCTGAAAAAAGAATATAGGGAGTTAGGTTGAAAGCTAAAAGGCAAGATGAGCAGAGTAGTAATTTCACAATTGCTACTGGTGACACGTGTTTGTCAGGCTAGGAATACAGAGCAAGTGCAGATGAACACGTGGCTGTACGGCTGGTGTAGGAGGGCTTCAGATATGTGGATCATTGGGATACCTTCTGGGGAAGGTGGGAATTGTATAAGAAGGAGCGGCACCAACATTCTGGGCGGGAGGTTTGCTAGAGCTCTTTGGGAGGGTTTAAACTAAATTGGCTGGGAGGCGGGGAACCTGAGCTACGGATCGGGTGATGGAGTAGCTAGATGCAGCGTGCAGAGACTCTGTGTGGAGGGATAGGCATTTGATAGGGAAAAGGTGTAGTCAGTGTAATAGGTTGAAGTGTGTCTATTCTAATGCAGGAAGTATCAGGAATAAGAGTGATGAACTCATAGCATGAATCAGTATTTGGAACTATGATGTTGTGGCCATGAGGGAGACTTAGATTTCACAGAGGCAGGAATGGTTGTTGGATGTTCTAGGGTTTATATGTTTATAAGGTGGGGGAGTAGCATTGATAATCAAGGATAGTATCTCAGCTGCAGAAAGGGAGATTGTCGAGAAAGGTTTGTCTACAGAGTCAGTAACAGGAAAGGAACAGTCACTTTATTGGGAGTTTTCTACAGGCCCCCAATAGCAACAGAGACATGGAGGAGTAGACTGGGAGACAGATTTTGGAAATGTGTAAATGTAACAGGGTTGTTGCTATGGGTGACTCTAACTTCCCTAATATTGATTGAAACCTACTTAGTTCAAATAGTTTGGATGGAGTAGTTTTTGTCAGGCATGTCCAGGAAAAGTTTTTGATGCAATATATAGATAGGCCGACTAGATAGGAGGCCATTTTGGATTTGGTGCTTGGCAATGAACCATGTCAGGTGTCAGATCTCTCGATGGGAGAGCATTTTGGTGATAGTGATCACAACTCCATGACCTTTACCATACTCGTGGAGTGGGATAGAAGCAGACAGTATGGGAAAGTATTTAGCTGAGGGAGGGGGAATTATAATGCTATCATGCAGGAACTGGTGCACCTAGATTGGGAACAATGTTCTCAGGGAAATACTCAACAGCAATGTGGAGGTTGTTTAGGAAGCTCTTGCTGATAGTGCTGGACAGGTTTGTCCCACTGAGGCAAGGAAGGGATGGTAGGTTAAAAGAACCTTGGGTGACAAGGGATGTGGAACAGCTAGTCAAGAGGAAGAAGGAAGCTTACTTAAGGTTGAGAAGACAAGGATCAGACAGGGCTTTAGACAGTTAACAAGGTAGCCAGGAAGGAACTGAAGAATGGATAGGAAAGTTGGAAGGGGACATGAAAAAGCTTTAATGGATAGGATTAAGGAAATGCCTAAGACATTCTATACTGATGTGAGGAACAAGTGGATGGCCAGAGTGAGGGTAGGGCTGATCAGGGATAGTGGAGGGAACTTGCACCTGGAGTTGAAGGAAGAAGAGGAGGTCCTTAATGAATACTTTGCTTCAATATTCACTACTGAGAGTGACCTTGATATTTCTGAGGATAGCGTGAAACAGACTGATATGCTCGAACTGGTTGATGTTAAGAAGGAGGATGTGCTGAAAATTTTGAAAATCATAAGAATAGATAAATCCCCTGGGCCAGATGGATATACCCAAGATTACTACGGGAAGCAAGGAAAGAAATTTGCTGCGCCTTTGGAGATGATCTTTGCATCCTCACTATCCACTGGAGTAGTGCCAGATGATTGGAGGATGGCAAACGTTATTCCCTTGTTCAAGAAAGGGAATGGGGATAATCCTCAGAATTACAGACTAGTCAGTCTTATGCCAGTGGTGTGCAAAGTATTGGAGAGAGTTCTAAGAGGCAAGATTTACAATTACTTGGAAAACCATTGTTTGATTAGAGATAGTTGGCACGGCGTTGTAAGGGGCAGGTCATGCCTCACAAACCTTATTAAATTCTTTATGGATGTGACAAAACACCTTGATGAAGGTAGAGCAGTGGATGTGGTGTACATGAATTTTAGCAAGGCATTTGATAAGGTTCCCATTGGTCGGCTCATTCAGAAAGTAAGGAAGCATGGGATACAGGAAATCCTGGCTGTCTGGATACAGAATTAGCTGATCCATAGAAGACAGAGGGTGGTGGTAGATGGAAAGCATTCAGCCTGGAGCTCAGTGACCAGTGGCATTCCGCAGGGATCGATTCAGGGACCTTTGTCCTTTCTAATTTTTATAAATGACTTGGATGAGGAAGTGGAAGGATAGCTTAGTAAGTTTGTTGATGACACAAAGGTTGGTGGAGTTGTGGATAGTGTGGAGGGCTGTTGTCGTGTCCCAGCGAGACATTGATAGGGTCCAAAACTGGACTGATAAGTGGCAGACAGAATTCAACCTGGAAAAGTGTGAAGTCAATCACTTTGGAAGGTCAAATTTGAATGCAGGGTTAAAGGTAAGATTCTTGGTAGTGTGGAAGAACAGAGGGATCTTGGGGTCAACATCCATAGATCCTCAAAGTTGCCAGCCAGATTGACGGGATTTTTAAGAAGGCATATGGTGTGTTAGCTTTCATTAGCAGGGGGATTGAGTTTAAGAGCCACGAGATTATGCTGCAGCTCTATAGAGTCCTGGTTAGACCACATTTGGAATATTGTGTTCAGTTCTGGCTGCCTCATTACAATTTTAATGTGGAAAGATGTGGAAGCTTTAGAAAGGGTGCAGAGGAGATTTACCAGGATGCTGCCTGGACTGGAGGGCATGTCATATGAAGAAAGGTTGAGGGAGCTAGGGCTTTTCTCATTGGCATGAAGAAAGATGTAAGGTGACTTGATAGAGGTGTGCAAGATGATTTTCCCAGGGTGCAAATGTCTGTCATGAGGGGACATAATTTTAAGGTAATTGGAGGAAGGTTTAAGGGAGATATCAGAGAGGTTCTCTACTCAGAGAGTCATGAAATGCACTGCCAGCAGTGGTAATAGAGTCAGATACATGAGGGACAATTAAGTGCCTCTTGGATAAGCACATGGAAGATAGTACAATGAAGAGTATGTTGGTTAGTCTGATCTTAGAGTAGGATAAAAGGCTAGCACAACATCGAGGATCAAAGGTCCTCTACTGGGCTGTACTGTTCTATGTTAAACTTCAGGTAAAATTGCCTGACATGCGTACTTTCTGAAAACGCAGCACTTAATGTAAAAACATGTCACAGGGCAGCTTTATCAAATCATTTTAAAATTGTAAGCATTCAGGAAGGTAGGTTTTACAAACTTGCAGTCTTGGTGCAAAGTGGTGTTCATGTATAAATGGAGTTGCACCCATCAGTCAGACCTTCAGGATATTCCCTCCATTAAGATTAATGAGCAAATAATCTTCTGAGGTTCACTGACCTTCATGCTGCAGTTCTTCAGTTGTGCTCCCAAAGTGCTCTGCATTAGGATAGCAAGATTGCAAAATGCACTGCCTGATTGACTTCAATAAGCCTAGTTAAAAAAAAACACTCAAAATTGTTTTTCCATTATTTGTTCATTCATGTGACGTGGACATCATATTGTCCATTCCTAATTGTCCATACCTCATTTCCCTTGAGAAGGTGTTGGTGAACTGCCAATTGTCAAAATTATCCTCAGGATACTCAGAGCGTTTCCAAGCCAACAGAATATAATCGAGGAGCTGCCATACGTATATAAGCAAATATAGCAAACTTGCTGAATACAGTGAAAATAAAACTTTTTTTTATTAATTCTTGGTTATGTTTGAAGGATGAATGTCGGCAAGGACATGAGACTGTATTCTTACCTGAATAATATGTCATGAAGGCTTTTTAAAAGGTGAAAACATCCCTATCAACCCCCATCACCCCCCCAAACAAATTCCCCACCCCCCAACAACCACACATACTACTGCCCCTCCCAGCTTCCCATTGCCCTGACAGGCTACTTTTAAACAACAGCACTAACAAAGCTCTCTGTGACAGAATGGCCACTTCATCAGCAGCCCAGCCACTACCACCAGTTTTCACTCTCAGTAACAGCAGTGTGCAGCATCTACAATACTCATTATAGTGGCTCATAATGGCTCCATTGAGAGGCCATTCCAAACCCACAATCTCAACAACCTAGAAGGACAAGGCAGTAGATATATAGGAACACCATCGCCTGTTTATCTAAGCCAATCCCCATCCTGACTTGGAAATGTATTGCCATTCCTTCAGTGT
Organism: Chiloscyllium punctatum; assembly: GCF_047496795.1. NCBI lineage: Eukaryota > Metazoa > Chordata > Chondrichthyes > Orectolobiformes > Hemiscylliidae > Chiloscyllium > Chiloscyllium punctatum. Next base: position 77,142,569 of record NC_092760.1, read on the forward strand.
TGCAGGGTCAAAATCCTGCAATTCCCTCCCTAGCAATAGTGTGGATGTCCCTATGCCCATGAACTATAGCAATTCAAGAACACTCACCAGCACCTGCCTAGCCAGCAACACCCACATCCCAGCAAGTTTTTTTTAAGTTACAATTACTGAATTCCCCCATCACTTCCATGCTTGAGACCCCAATTTAAACAGAGGATGAATGCTTAATTAAGTAATTTCTTTTTATCTTTATTGTAACTCAAAATGGTGCCAAATTGTGGTGACAAAACATTTTTCACTGTATCTTCAGGTATTTTGTGGCAATAAGTCATTCATTCATTCACTCATTCATTTAATATCCTGGACATTTACACCAGAAACTGAAGTGAATTGGCCATATAAACATATTGGCTTAGTTTTGGAGAGGGCAAAAGAGACAAGATGGGGAACAGGGAAAAAGTAATGAGGGAGGACTTGTGTGTTGACAACGAACAAAGAAATGGTCAACTTCTGATGCACAAGGAAGAGATAAGGACAGGGATAAATTGTACATGTGTCAGTACGTGATGAAGTACCATGAACAAAATTGGGGAACTGGAGGCAGAAATTGCTCTGAGGGGTTATGACATAGTAGCATTTACAGAAATGTTGTTCACTCCAGAATATGACTGGATACTTAACATCCTGGGTTACTAGAAATAGGGCAGGTAAAGAGGAAGAGGGATAGCAGTCTTGGTCAAAGACAGCATCATAGCCCTTGAGTGAGATGCAGTTGAATTAGAATCTATATAGAATCATAGAGTCATGGAGTCATCGACGTGCACAGCACATTAACAGACCCTTTGGTCCAACTCGTCCATGCCAACCAGATATCCTAAACAGATCTAGTCCCATTTTCCAGAACCCAGGAACCCAAAGGTCAGGGTGAAATGTGTTGGTGAAGTTGATGAATTGCTCAACCTCCTCGCGGGAGCACGGGGTGGCGCCAATGCAGTCATCAATGTAGCGGAGGAAGAAGTGGGGAGTGGTGCCGGTGTAATTACGGAAGATCAACTGTTCTACTTGCTTCCTCAGTGCCTGCCTCCGTAACCAACTCATCCCACACGGACTCCGGACCACCTTTAAACCAGCAGAGTTCGGACCCGAACAGGACAAACAGTACAGACTACAGATTCAAAAACATCAGCAACAGTTCTCCTTCAGGATCCTCCGCTCCACGCTTGCAGCAATGCGCCAGCACCTAACCTCTCTACAGTCAGCCCTGCCTCAGCTGAGGGCCACACTCTCTCAGAATTGCAAAGGACCCACTCTGTACTACATCCTCAGGAGAATTCATACTTTCAACAAACAGTATTTCAACTCCATCTCAAACATCAAAAACTGTAAGTACGACAAACTTTTATCCACCCACCTCCATAACCAGCGCTCCTCAAACATTCCAGAAGATTCCCCTGGCCTCGGAAACGCCATTAGCCATGCGGCGGATGCAGCGACCACCCCCACACTGAGTGATGATGTCACTTCCGTCCCCATCATGGCCACTCCCACAGCCACTTCCGGCCCTCACATCATCGCTGATGCCACACGCTCAGTGACTTCCGCCATCCTTACTGCCATGATCACAACCACTTCCGCCCCCACCAGTGCCACTCGCCTGCATTCTGCTGACATGCCCCCCACAGACCCCACTGTCACTATCCCCACCCCCCAGAACCCCGAGGGGAACATTACCCGTGCTCATGCCTCCACCCCCATTCCCCCCACCATCACACCCACTCCAGGTACTGGCTCCGACCCCACTCCCAGCTCCACACCCACACCAGATCCCAGCTCCCAGCCATGCTGAGTTTTCACCATCCCCCCAGACCTCCCACTCACTGAGGACGAACGAACAGTCCTCAGCAAAGGACTCACCTTCATCCCCCTCCGTCCTCGCATCAATGAATTTAATACACACCGTGAAATCGAACAATTCTTCCGTCGCCTCTGCCTCCGAGCTTACTTTCACAATCAGGATTCCCGCCCACCTTCCAAGGACCCCTTCGCCCACCTCCAACACACTGCATCCACCTGGACACCCTGCGCTGGCCAATTACCTGCCCTCGACCTCTTCATTTCCAACTGCCGCCGGGACATTAACCGCCTCAACCTGTCGACCCCCCTTCCCCACTCCAACCTCTCACCCTCACAACGCGCAGCCCTCCAATCCCTCTGCTGTAATCCCAACCTCACCATTAAGCCAGCGGATAAAGGGGGCGCAGTGGTAGTCTGGCGCACTGACCTCTACACCGCTAAAGCCAAACGCCAACTCGAGGACACCTCTTCCTACTGCCCGCTCGACCATGACCCCACCCCCCCATCACCAAACCATCATCTCCCAGACCATACAGAACCTCATCACCTCAGGAGATCTCCCACCCACAGCTTCCAACCTCATAGTCCGGGAACCCCGCACTGCCCGGTTCTACCTCCTTCCCAAGATCCACAAGCCTGACCACCCTGGCCGACCCATTGTCTCAGCATGCTCCTGCCCCACTGAACTCATCTCTACCTACCTCGACACTGTCCTATCCCCCCTAGTCCAGAAACTCCCCACATACGTTCGAGACACCACCCACGCCCTCTACCTCCTCCAAGACTTCCGTTTCCCCGGCCCCCAACGCCTCATCTTCACCATGGATATCCAATCCCTCTACATCTCCATCCGCCATGACCAGGGCCTCCAAGCCCTCCGTTTTTTCCTCTCCAGATGTCCCCAACAGTACCCTTCCACTGACACTCTCATTCGTTTGGCTGAACTGGTCCTCACCCTTAACAATTTCACCTTAGAATCCTCCCACTTCCTCCAGACCAAAGGCGTAGCCATGGGCACACGTATGGGCCCCAGCTATGCCTGTCTCTTTGTTGGCTATGTAGAACAGTTGATCTTCCGTAATTACACCGGCACCACTTCCCACCTCTTCCTCCGCTACATTGATGACTGCATTGGCGCCACCTCGTGCTCCCGTGAGGAAGTTGAGCAATTCATCAACTTCACCAACACATTCCACCCTGACCTTAAATTTACCTGGACTATCTCTGACACCTCGCTCCCCTTCCTGGACCTCTCCATCTCCATTAGTGACGACCGACTTGACACTGACATTTTTTACAAACCCACCGACTCCCACAGCTACCTGGATTACACCTCTTCCCACCCTATCTCTTGCAAAAATGCCATCCCGTATTCCCAATTTCTCCGCTTCCGCCGTATCTGCTCCCAGGAGGACCAGTTCCACCATAGAACACACCAGATGGCCTCCTTCTTTAGAGACCGCAATTTCCCTTCCCACGTGGTTAAAGATGCCCTCCAACTCATCTTGTCCACATCCCGCACCCTCTGCCCTCAAACCCCACCCCTCCAACCGTAACAAGGACAGAACGCCCCTGGTGCTCACCTTCCACCCTACAAACCTTCGCATAAACCAAATCATCCGCCGACATTTCCGCCACCTCCAAAAAGACCCCACCACCAGGGATATATTTCCCTCCCCACCCCTTTCCGCCTTCCGCAAAGACCGTTCCCTCCGCGACTACCTGGTCAGGTCCACACCCCCCTACGACCCACCCTCCCATTCTGGCACTTTCCCCTGCCACTGCAGGAACTGTAAAACCTGTGCCCACACCTCCTCCCTAACCTCTATCCAAGGCCCTAAAGGAGCCTTCCACATCCATCAAAGTTTTACCTGCACATCCACTAATATCATTTATTGTATCTGTTGCTCCCGATGTGGTCTCCTCTACATTGGGGAGACTGGGCGCCTCCTAGCAGAGCACTTTAGGGAACATCTCCGAGACACCCACACCAATCAACCACACCGCCCCGTGGCCCAACATTTCAACTCCCCCTCCCACTCTGCCGAGGACATGGAGGTCCTGGGCCTCCTTCACCGCCGCTCCCTCACCACCAGACGCCTGGAGGAAGAACGCCTCATCTTCCGCCTTGGAACACTTCAACCCCAGGGCATCAATGTGGACTTCAACAGCTTCCTCATTTCCCCTTCCCCCACCTCATCCTAGTTTCAAACTTCCAGCTCAGCACTGTCTCCTTGACTTGTCCGGACTGGTCCGACCTGCCTATCTCCTTTTCCACCTATCCACTCCACCCTCTCATCCTTGACCTATCACCTTCATCCCCTCCCCCACTCACCCAATGTACTCTATGCTACTCTCTCCCCACCCCCACCCTCCTCTAGCTTATCTCTCCAAGCTTCAGGCTCACTGCCTTTATTCCTGATAAAGGGCTTTTGCCCGAAACGTCGATTTCGCTGCTTGTTGGATGCTGCCTGAACTGCTGTGTCCTTCCAGCACCACTAATCCAGTATTTGCTTTCCAGCATCTGCAGTCATTGTTTTTACCTCAGGGAAAAGATATTGTCTATTTACCCTATACATGCCCCTCATGATTTTATAAACCTCTACAAGTTCACCCCTCAGCCTCCGACGCTCCAGGGAAAACTGCCCCAACTTATTCAGCCTCTCTATATAGCTCAAACCCACCAACCCTGGCAACACCCTTGTAAATCTTTTCTGAATCTTTTCAAGTTTCACAACATGCTTCTGATAGGAGGGAGACCACAATGGAAAGCAATATTCCAAAAGTGGCCTAACCAATGTCCTGTACACCTGTAATATAACTTCCCAGCTCTTATATTCAATGCTCTAACCAATAAATGAAAGCATACCAAACACCTTTTTCACTATCCTATCTGCCTGTGACTCCACTAAAACTATGAACCTGCGCTCCAAGATCTCTTTGTTCAGCAACAACTCCCTAGGACCTTACCATTCAAGTGTATATCCTGCCCTGATTTTCCTTTCCAAAATGCAGCACCTCTCATTTATCTAAATTAAACTCCATCTGCCACTCCTCGGCCCACTGGACTATATGATCAAGATCCCTCTGTACTCTAAGGTAACCTTCTTCGCTGTGCACTACACCTCCAATTTTGGTATCATCTGCAAGCTTACTAACTATGGCGCAGTGGTTAGCACTGCTGCCTCACAGCGCCAGAGACCCGGGTTCAATTCTTCCTCGGGCAACTGTCTGTGTGGAGTTTGCACTTTCTCCCCGTGTCTCCCCGAGTGCTCTGGTTTCCTCCCACAGTCCAAAGATGTGCAGGTTAGGTGAAATTAGTCATGCTAAATAGCCCGTAGTGTTAAGCGTAGGGGAATGGGTCTGGGTGGGTTGCTCTTCGGAGGGTCGGTGTGGACTTGTTGGGCCAAAGGGCCTGTTTCCACACTGTATGTAATCTAATCTACTCTAATCATATCTCCTATGTCCACGTCCAAATATGGTTAGAGGTGAGAAATAGGAAGGAGTAATAACCTTGTTGGGTATTTATCATAGACCTTTAAATAGTGGGGAAGAAATAGAAGTATGCATTTGTAGGCAGATTATGGAAATCTGCAGAATAAGTACATTTGTAATAATTGGTGATTTCAAGAACCCAGAGTAAATTAGGTAAAAAGTTAAGTGTAGGGTCCAGAAGTGGAGAAATTCCTGTAATGTGTGTAGGAAAACTTTCTGGAATAGTACATTTCCAGGAAGGGGGGGTGAGTTGGATCTGCTCCTAGGAAATATGACAGGCCAATTGGAGAACATCAGAGTGGGGGAGCATTTTGGAAATAGTGATCATAATACAATAAGGTTCAATATGAAGTTGGAAAGGATAAAAATCAATCAATGATTAATATTTCAGATGGGAAAAGGGTTGAGTTTAGGGGTCTAAAAGTTGAACTGGATCAGGTTGATGGGAAACTATTTTGATAGATAAAACAGTGGAGGAAAACTGGAAGAATTTCAAGAGATGAATGGGGTACAAACTAGGGACATACCCATGAGAAATAACTACAGATTATTCAAAGCCAAATTACTCCGGATGACTATGGATATTGATGAGAATATAAGGAAGTGAAAGGAGGAATTATGATTCAAACAAGAATAATAATAAGAATACGAGAAAGTGAGGACTGCAGATGCTGGAGATCAGAGCTGAAAATGTGTTGCTGGAAAAGCGCAGCAGGTCAGGCAGCATCCAAGGAACAGGAGAATCGACGTTTCAGGCATGAGCCTGAAGAAGGGCTCATGCCCGAAATGTCAATTCTCCTGCTCCTTGGATGCTGCCTGACCTGCTGCGCTTTTCCAGCAACACATTTTCAGCTCTAATAATAATAATAATCAGGAAGAGTATCTCAAATGCAGGGGAGAGGCTAAGGCTGGAAAAAGGAAGCATAGAGAGAGGTTGGCAGGCTGAGCTAAAACAAACAATAAAATGTTCTTCAAACATGTAACTAGTAAAAGATTAGAGAAGAGTAGAATGGGGCCTATCAGGAACAAGCAGAGTAAGCTGTCACTGAAGCAAAGATTTTTGTAGAGGTACTAAATTAATACATTGCTCTCGTCTTTACCAAATTAGAAACTAGTGACAATGGCCTAATTGAAAACATGTATTCAGCAACTGAACAATATAGTGAGAAATAAAGAAGAGGTGGTAAAAAAGGCTGGCAGCACTCTAGGTAGAGAAATCACCAGGCCTGGACAGAGTGCGTCCTGCTGAGAGAGATAAGGGAGAAAATTGCGGAGCTGTTAAAGAAATTTTCCAGACTGCTCTGAGCGCAGGATGAGTCCTAGGGGCCGAGAGGATTGCAAATGTGATGCTATTGTTTAAGAAAGGGACAAAGGATAACCCAGGAAACTGCAGACCTGTCAGCTTTACATCAATGGCAGAAACCATAATACTGTATAATACACTTAGGGAAAATAAGTTTGAGCTCTGACGAGGTGACACAGGCAGTGATTGGGGGTAGTGCTGTGGTTGTTGTATATTTTTTAATTTCAGAAAGCATTTGACATGGTGTCACATGGCAGGTTGGTTAACAAATTAGAAATTGGGATTGATGGATTCTTGGCAGCATGGATTAAGAGTCAGCTAAAAGACAGGAAACAGGGTAGGTATAGATGGGCATTTCTCGGATTGGAGACAGGTTGAAAGTAGTGTCCTCGGAATTAGTGTTGGGATCCTTGCTTTACAGATTCATTTCAATGACTTGCATGTAGGTGTTGTGAGCAAAACCTCTAAATTTGCAGATGATACCAAGCTAGGGAGAATAGGAATTGTGAGGATGATGCTGAGAGGGACATTGACAGGTTAGCCAAGGCACCAGACAGATGAATTTCACTGCAGAGAAATGTGAGATATTGCATTTTGGTGGAAGGAGAATATGGGCTCAGTGGCACAACATTTAGTACAGGAGCAGAGGGGCCTCAGGGTTCATGGGCATGATTCTCTGAAGGTTGCCAGGCAAGTTGAAACAATTGTGAGGAAGGCTTATAGCACTTTTGGTCTTATAAATAGAGGCATAGAGTATAAAAGCAAGGAAGTGATGCTACACCTCTACAAATCACTGCTCAGACCATATTTGAAGTGCTGGGTTCAGTTCTGGGCACTTTGTTTAAGGTAGGATATTAAAGCCCTGGAGAGAGTTCAAAGGAGATTTATCAGAATGATGCCAGGAATGAGAGATTAGAGAGACTGAGCTTTTCCTTGGAGTAGATAAGAATAAAAAGTGGCCATATTGAGGTGCTCAAAATTACAAAGAATTTTGATAGGGTTAAAAATAGAATATTCTATTTCCACTTGTTGGTAACGAGGGCTCACAGCTTCAGGATTGTCAGGAAGAGAGTTGGGATTGAGATGAGAAGAGATTTCTTTACTCAGAGAGTTGTTAGGATTTGTAATGCACCACCTGGGAGAGTCATAGAGGCAGATTCAGAGGAGGTTTCAAAAGCAGGCTGGATATATATTTGAAAGTGATGAAGTTAGAGGGCTACAGAGATAGGGTTGAAGAGTGGGGTTAGCTGGATAGCTGTTTTGGGAGTTGATACAGGCACAATGGGTCACATGGCCTCAATGTTGTGATTTTGTAAGGTTGGGAATTATAGAGTCATAGAGTCTCTCTCAGGTGAGAATCTCCAAATTCTATCCATGATCTTCAACACGCAAATCAAGAGTGCAATGAAATACTCTCCACTCAGTTGGATCAGTGCAGCTGCATCAACTCTCCAGATGCTCAACACCACCCAACACAAATCAACCCCCTTTAAATACATTCTTTCCAATACTCTAAACATTCATTTCACCCACCACTGGTACACAGTACCACCAGTGTGTTCTATACAGGCACGTAATGTAACACCTTGATGAGTCTCCTTTGAGAGTATCTTCAAAATCTGCAACCTCTGCAAGAACAAGGACACCACAATCACCTGCAATTTGCTCTTCTCTCCACAGACCATGTGGAAGTGGAGAAGCAACATCATTCCTTCACTGTCACTGAATGTCCTTCCCTAATAGAAGTGTTGTTGCATTCACAATTACTTGGACTGCAATGTTTCAGAGACTTACATTATGACAGATGAGCAATAAATGATATTTTTGCCAATGACTTTGAGACCCATAAACAATTAAAAAGACATGAACTTGAATCACAGAGTGTTAGACATTCTTGAAATTTCCACAACATGGCTGCACATGTTGAAATTCAAGGGTCAAGTCAGTCAACCTGAGAAGAAGTTGGTTGCTCATGACTTATGCAAGTAGGGCATACAGTGGCTCAGTGGTTAGCTCTGCTGCCTCACAGTGCCAGGGAACTGATTTTGATTCCAGCCTTGAACAACTGTCTATGTGGTGTTTGTACATTCTCCCTGTGTGTGCGTGGGTTTCCTTTGGATGCTCTGATTTCCTCCCATAGTCCAAAAATGTGCAGGTTAGGTGGATTGGCCATGCTGAATTGCCCATCGTGTCCAGAGGTGCAGGCTAGGTGGGTTAGCCATGGGAAATGCAGGGTTATAGAGATGGGGTGGGTCTGAGTGGGATGCCCTTCGAAAGGTCAGTGTAGACTTGATGAGCTGAATGGCTTGATTCCACACTGTAGGGATTCTCAAATTCTATTTGGAGTAGACCTCCCATCCTGCTAGGACCTTAATACAAGCTGCAACACTAGGACTTATTCCATACAGCTTGGCGTTATCTCCGACTCTTGGCAGGTGTGGATTTCAGAGGGAGGAGGCTGTAAGTCTGACCTGTACTGCTGACCTGGGAGCTGACAGAAACAAGCTGGTCAATTCCAACCATAAAATGACCACTATCTAATGTTTAAAGCTGACATTAACTATGACTGAAGAAGCTGTACAAAGTGCTCTCCACCATCTCCCTCTCCACACTGGAGCTGTAGTCTGAGCTTTAATGGTGTTGGAAACGCTGAATCGTTGCTTCTTAGCTGGGGGACTGTGTTCGAATTTCTACATACACCATTGTGTTGCATCTATTTACCTTGAGATTCACACCAGTCACTGCTTCAGTGAGATACAAATTAGGTAACCCATATCAATTTATCGCTCCAGACTACCAAGAAGAGCAATTTATTATCCAGTAACAAGGTAATGCCACAAAACACATTGGAAGAAAAGTCAATAAATCTAAGGTGGGACAAAGCAAGAACACAGGAAAAATAGGACCCAAATATTCTGATGATCTGTGAACCTGCTGGTGGGGTGGGAGTCAGGTGGTGTAGGACATGGGCAGGTTGGTGGCGTGGCAGATCGGGTAATAACTTTCTTGTGCTGTTGATATGTAATGCAAATAAGTAACATGGATTATGTTTACTTGAAGATCTCTGGTGGGTTGATTTATAGCTAAACTAACATAAACAGTGCACAGTAATCTTCAGATACAGCCTGTGCCACAAAAGTTGAAGCCTGTGCTCATCTGATTTTGTCCATTTACTTAGCTCATTTCAGTGTTGAGCTCTTACAGGGAGTCACTCTGAAGGCAATAACACACCAGGAGGCAGCCGTGTGGAATGGCAGGGTGGAAGCTGGATAGTGGAGCAAGGTATCAGAGGATTGAGATAAATGGTCAAATCCGGAGGGGTACTCAGGTTGGGGGTCTGGTCAGATTGAGTCTATTCATGGGGTGGGGATGCCTTTGGAGGGTCAAGGTTAGTCAGGTCGTGGGTTCTACTCAGTTCAGGCCAGGGGAAGAGTTGGAGAATCAGGAGATGAGCATGAAGGGTGGTTTTGTATTGACATCTGCTCAGTTCAGGCCAATGTGGGAATTTGGGAATCAAGGGACAGGGGGGGTGCTGGTCAAAGGGATACTTCGGTGAAGGGGGAAGTGTGGTCTATGGTGGTTGGATTGTATAGTTTTCCAGGAGTTAGTTTCAGACTTTTCTATCTAATGTTTACACATTTTAAATTCACAATGTCTTGAGGCTATCAACGCAATCAATCTCTTCCAGAGAATGAAGGGTGAAAAAAAAATAGCAGAATTGAAGGTTTCATTCCTTCCTTAATCAAATTGATATTGATATTCATTCATTTATTTGACAACTGTTTCCATAATTGTGTTGGTACACGATCATAACATGAGAGTTAAAAACCTAAATAAGATCCCTCTTAATTTTCCTAATAAAGATAATATCCCAAATGTGATTGATTTGAAACATATTAATGTTTTCTAAAAATAAAATAGTTCTATTAAGTTGTATTTGAGACTCTTAAAAGGCACTCGAGACAAATGAAAATAGTCACTGAGTGTAATTATTTCAAGAGCTGCGTAATAACCTCAAACAAGAAGGTTGTTAGATTGGCATGACATCACAGCTGTAATACACGAAATGTAACAATCATTATAAATTATTAACATTTTATATGTAAAACAGTAGAATGTTATGATTGAATGATAACAGTGTGTGAGGAAGTGTGTAATTGCTAAGTTGAAGATGTTTCTTTTTCATCTGTCACAAAATCAGCAATAATAAAACCTATGATACATTTATGCACTAAAGCACACATCTGAATATAGAAACATGCACTCTTTTGACAGCAATTGGATAGGTTTGGTCTGTATTTTATGAACTGTTTCAACTCTGTTGTTGTCATATTTCAACTTTGTAAATACATAACATTGTCATAGTGCAGCTCCTTAATATTTTTTGGTGAGGTACCTAGTTTCAATTATAAATAAAATATGAAAGGCTCACTGCCTTTACGTTTAAGTCAACTCAGCTTGTCATGAGGAATGCAGCTGCAGAAAAATGATTTGTAATTAACCAAACTAAAACTGTACAGACTACATAGATTTTCAAAGTTGACAGAAAAACTTACCTTGTTCCACATTATGAAATCGGAGCATGATTACAGCACAGAGCAAGACCTGTTGGAATCTGAATCCCTGGCAGCTCTAGCAAAAGCAATTCACAAATCCCTCTCAATGGTGCTGGTGGCATGAAGCAGAACCGGAGATATTTGAATCACATTCAATGGTGTTGGGGCCTCATATCATGGAAGAATTAACTCACTTACATTCAATGACAATGAACAAAATAGATGAAGACTAGAGGGTGTCAGCATTATGTACAAAATGTCAACAGACCAGTTCACTGAAAATTACATTTCTTGTGTGACCCCAGTGCTTTTTCTGGCAGACAGCCTAGTTCCTCAGTTACTGCCATGACTGAAGTTGAAAATTGTATCACACTCACCATACCATATTAGGGAACATTTTGCTCCATTATAAAATTCACTTGAAGATTAAAAGATCTTACTTTTGTTATAAAGCAGAGGTTGACCCCCTTCCATGAAATAACAACAAAAACCCCCAAAAAGGAGCATCTCTCCCTATAATCTGTAAAATGAGTGTGAAAAGTGGTATAACCTGCCTTTCAGAAGCTTCTAGTGGTTAACAAAAATAAATCCCTCTGACACTCACTTTAAAATTAACAAGTAACAATTTATTTATCTAACTCTAAATGTGAATAAACTACCTAAACTATTAACAAACTGAATAAAACCCTTATAACTACTAACTATTCCTGAATAATGCAAGATTCTAATGGTATGCTGTTCCAATAAATACTTGTCCCACTCATTAAAAAAAGAATAGAATTTAGTCTCATGAAAAAACAGCCAGGTTACATGTCTTCCGGAATGTTCTGTACCTTCTCTGTCATTTCTGCTCTCAGGGATGCCTTTGCCATTGTTTCTTTACTCAGGAATGCCTTATCCATCATTGATTAGATTAGATCCCCTACAGTGTGGAAACAGGCCCTTCGGTCCATTCCACTACTAATGCACCAATCACTACGGGCAATTTAGCATGGCCATTTCACCTGACTTGCACATCTTTGGATTGTGGGAGGAAACCAGAGCACCCGGAGGAAACCCACGCAGACACAGGGAGAATGTGCAAACTCTATGCAGACAGTTACCCGAGGTTGGATTCAAACCCGGGTCCCTGGACCTGCAAGACAGCATTGCAAACTACTGAGCCACCATGCTGCCCAAGGTACCGATGTTATTTAGATGCTTTCTCTAAAACATAGATGTGACTGTGAGAGATAGTAATTCTCTCTTGAGAGCTAAGGGCCATTAGCTCCGGCAGATGGCAGTTAGTTCTGGGGTCTTTGTCCTACTGCCCCTTTTCTTTTTACCCGTGATGACATATCAATATTTCTTATGTTGTAGGATTGGTCTTATGTTGTCAAAACCACCAGATTTTCATTTAATAGGCCTTTGGCATCTAAGTACCTGTTTCAAATTGATTGGCTAAATTCAAAATCCTGTTGTCTTGCTAAAAATTGCTGCTTGGCCTGCTAACTGTACAGCCTTTTGATACAAATGTTTCAGTTCAGGCTCTCTGTGTCCTTGCAAACTTTCAAGATGCTACTCACAAACATCCATTTGAAATCTCTAAGCGTAGAAAAAACATTATCTTTTGAAGGATTCGCACAATGCTTCCCCATTTCACAATTTTACAATTTTACAAACACCAACTTCTAACTTCCTGTCTCCCAATCTGTAATTATTCTACCCCACTTCACAATATTGTATATAACACCATATTATCTCCCCATGATATCCCAGAGCGTAATAAAACTAAATGAATCATTCCTTTTCTAAAGCACTCATTGATCTTTCATGGAGCAATATGACATCCAAGTTGCACAAGCATGATGCCTGCAAAGAATCTGAATATTTTGAGGCTACATTGGATAAATTCTTTATGCAGGAGCAAATTACTGTAGATGCTGGAATCTATATTGAAAACAACAAATGCTGGAGATCTCCACGGGTCAGACAGCATCCATGGAGAGAGAGCGAACTAACATTTTGAGTCTAGGGTGACTCTTCATCAGAGCTGAGCTGAAGTGTAGAGGGGGCAGCATTTGGGATATTGTTATGGGGGTGTGGAGTGGTAAGGTGTAGAGTGCTGAGGGAGAAAGGATGTTGATTGTTCAGATTAAGTGATCGGAATGTCAGAATGGTAGAACAGTGGTGTGTCTAACTGCCAGACTTGAAAGACAGACACACTGAGTGGGGTGGGGGGAGGGGAGAGAGGCCATTTGTTTGTGTTTTGAATTTTTTGAAGAGAATATTTTTGAGTCATTAGAGAGAAGATGTCCAGTCCAGTTTGTGGGTGCAACAAAGCTACTGCATTTTGGATTATTTCTCCGAGAGAACGTACCACAGCCTTTGACCTCTCTCCCTTTCTCTGGAATGACCCTCATCAAGAGATGCGAGTTGAGAACGTATTGGAAGATGTCATCAGTGCAAATGGGCATTCTCAAAGAACATTGAGTCAATCGCACTGTCTCCAGAAAAAGAGAATTCAATCAGCCAGAACTGATTCAGTGAGGAACGCTAGTACCAGTGGCTTGCGTGGGAAATTGAAGATCAGCATCAGGAAAATCTGTGTATTCTTCATTAAGTTAGTACTTGGCCAAGTTTTAAGATGTGATACTCTTGCAGAGTTTTACTGTCTTTCTTGCATGCTTGGGGAATTGTGTTTTACATTGGTTTTTACATTAGTTGGTAGTTGAATATGCTTATACATTTTAAAACCCTTTTTAATCATTTGAATGCCTTCTTGGAGTGTGCTTTAAAATTGAAATTAAACTTAAATCTTTACTTGTTAACCTGAGGAACTTGGCTTTTATTTCACATCAGATTATACATAGTGAAATATTTATCGACTAAATTAGTAGTATTACCTCCCTTTTAAATTCAGCATCTGTAGTCACCAGTTCAGGTAAGAAGGTCAGTTCCCACCTTCTAACTTGGTTAGACAAGAGATAACTCCTTGATCATCTCTGAGTTGAGCCAGGAGATCTTTTACATTGACCACTACAATTTGTTTACTCCAATGACACTAAACAATGATAGTTCCAGATTGAAAAAAGAACAACATCTTTCTGCTTTCATTCCAACTGATTTACTCTTGCCAAAACAAAAGAGATCGCAGTCATAGAGATTTGCAGCATGAAAACAGACCCTTCAGTCCAACTCGTCCATCCCGACCAGATATCCTAAATTGATCTAGTCCCATTTGTCAGCATTTGGCCCATATCCCTTCAAACTCTTCCTATTCATATACAAATCCAGATGCCTTTTAAATGTTGTAATTGTACCAGCCTCCACCATTTTCTCTGGCAGCTCATTCCATACACATACCACCCTCCATGTGAAAAGTTGCCCTTTTGCTTCCTTTTAAATCTTTTCCCTCTCAATTTAAGCCTATGCCCTACAAATTTGGACTCCCCACCATGGGGAAAAGACCTTGGCAATTCATCCTACCCATGTCCCTCATGATTTTATAAACCTCTGGAAACTTCAATGCTCCAGGGAAAATAGCTCCAGCCTCTTAGCCTCTCTCTATATCTCCATCCCAGGTAATATCCTTGTAAATCTTTTCTGAACCCTTTCAAGTTTCAGACATTCTTTCTGTAGCAGGAAGACCAGAACTGAACACAGTATTCCAAAAGTGGCCAAACCAACATGACATTCTAACACCTATATTCAATGCACTGATTAAGAAGGACAAGCATACCGAATGCCTTCTTCACTATCCTGTCTTCCTGCAACTCTACTTTCAAGGAACTATGAACTTACACTCCAAGGTCTCTTTGTTCAGCAACACCCTCCAGAATCTTACCATTAAGTCTTATATAAGTCCTGCTCTGATTTGCCTTTCTAAAATGCAGTACCTCACATTTATTTAAACTAAGCTCCATCTGACACTCCTCAGCCTATTGGCCCATTTGATCAAGATCCCATTGTACTCTAAGGTAACCTACTCTACTGTCCAGTCTCCCACCAATTTTGATATCATCTACAAACTTACTAACCATACCACCTATGTTCACATCCACATCATTTATATAAATGACAAAACGTAGTGGACCTAGCACTCCACTGGTCCCAAGCCTCCAAACTGAAATGCAACCACACCACCCTCTGCCTTCTACCTTTGAGCCAGTTCTGAATCCAAATGGCTCATGCTCCCTGTATTCCATGAGACCTAACCTTGCTAACCAGTTTACCATGAGGAACCTTGTCGAACGCCTTACTGAAGTCCATATCAATCACGTTCAACGTTCTTGGTTACTTCTTCAAAAATCTCAATCATGTTCATGAGACATGATTTGCCATGCACAATCCCATGCTGACTATCCCTAAACAGTCTTTGCCTTTCCAAATACATGTAAATCCTGTTCCTCAGTATTCCCTCCAACACTTTGCCCCTCAATGATATCAGGATCATCAGTGTATTGTTCCTTGGTTTGTCCTTACCACCTTTCTTAAATAGTAGTACCATATTAGTCAACCTCCAGTCTTCCAGTACCTCACCTGTGGCTATCGATCATACACATATCTTAGCAAAGGGCTCAGCAATCACTTCTCTAGCTTCCGACAGAGTTCTAGAGTACACCTGATCAGATCCTGGGGATTTATCCACTTTTATTTGTCGGTGTGGACTTGTTGGGCCGAAGGATCTGTTTCTATAGTGCAGGGATTCTATGATGATTTATGTGTTTTAAGATGTCCAGCACCTCCCACACATTTTTCAAGAAGTTCAAACAAAACTTGGCTCTTGATTCTCTAGATAAAGGTCTGCTTATTTTTACTGAGAGATTATTCATCTTTTACCTTACCTGCCTTACCTCCCAGGTAAACTATCAGAGATTGCTACCGCAGGGAATGTACCAGGTGTAGGAGAGGCTCAAAGAATTAAGCACTTATCAGCTTTTACCCTGGGGCATCAGTCAGAGGGAAATGGATCTGGGTGGGTTACTCTTCGGCGGGTCGGTGTGGACTGGTTGGGCCGAAGGGCCTGTTTCTGCATAGTAGGGAATCTAATCTAATCTAAAAACAGCAGCCCCAGAAGGGAAACTTAGGCTATCCTATTGTGAAACACCCATTACCTCTGACCTGCATTGGCAGCAAGTTTAACAATGCACCCAGCTTCAAATTTTAGCCCAGATTTCAAATCCTTCCACAGTTTTGTGCTTTGACATTCCCACACCTCCCCCCCTCCCCACCCCCCCCCCCCCACACCCCCACTGTCTCTGCAGCCTCCTCTTGTCAAAAGCCCATCTGAGATGTCTGAGCTGCTCTAATGCTAGCTCCTCTTGTATTCCTGATTCTGAGTGCTGCACCACAGGTATTTGAGTCTTCATGTGCCTGGGGCTAAAGTTCCGTCATTTCTTCCATACATCACTCTGCTTCACTCTCTCTCTCTCTCTCTCTCTCTCCTTTAAGATACTTCTTGAAAGCTAACTCTTTGATTAAGTTTTTGATTAGCTATTCTAATGTCTCATTACATGGTTCAGCCTTACATTTTGTCCAGTAATAGTCCTGTTATCTCCTTCGGACTTGTTACCACAGGAGGGACACCAGATAAGAAATGGCCGGACATTGACTCCCAATATGGGCAGTACAGTGGCTCAATGGTTAACACTGCTGCCTCACAGGTCCAGGGACCTGCATTCAATTCCACCCTCGGGCAACTCACTGTCTTTGCACATTCTCCCTGTCTTTGCATGGGTTTCCTCCCACAGTCCAAAGGTGTGAAGGTAAGTGGATTGGCCATCCTAAATTACCCTTAATGCCCAAGGATATGCAGGTTAAGTGGATGGCCATAGGAAATGCAGGGTTACAGGGGTGGGGTATGTCTGGATGGAATGCTCTTTGGATGATCGGTGTGAACTCGATGGGATGAGTAGCCTGCTTCCACACTTGTAGGGATTCTATGGATATTTGTCCTCTGTCAGCAAGCAACCTTTGAGCAAGCAATTCTCCACTATAGAGGAGTCTCGATTATCCAAAAGACACAAGCAGGGAGTATTTTGTTCAGATAATCGAACGTTCGGATAATCGAATGTTGGATAACACAGTTTACATAAGCATCAGGACCTTCCGACCTTGTTCGGATTATCTTAACTTCGGATAATCAAGGTTCCTGTGTATCTCCTGTATTAATTGCACCATAAGTTTTGAATGTGCCTCAGTCATTAACATTGCCTATGACTCAATTGTTATATCAGGCAGATGATACCTAAAAGGGTTAACCGACACCAGAAATTAAAATCCATCCATCAGGACATAAAGGACTGTTCCTGAGTGGAACAAACTAGTGTACATGTGTTCCCAGTGTAATAGTACCAGTCACAAGTTCTAAGACCAATATGGCAAATAGTAATGTGTACTTACTCTTAATTCAAGTCTGATAATCTCTTGTAAGACTGCGATGTATTTCAGATGCATCATAAATAACAGTTAATAATATAATAAATCTAGATTAAGCTCAATGTCCTTCACCACGTGATACCAGTAACCTAGACTGATACCAGTGAGAAAGATTGTGAGTCATGAATCTCCAAAGGTGTCCCCAATGGTTGTGGTGAACACAGCTACAACATATACCATGTTGACAGAGGAGTGGATTTTGCCATCTATACCAGTGTGGCTCTGCCTATAACTTCTATTCATCCTACAACAGATCACCTCTCCATGTTTGAAACTGTAACCTGCTGTAACTCTTGCTGTATCACACAAATAGGAGGGAAGCAAAGAAAATTATCTCTGAGTTAGTTTGTGACGTTCTTTCAAATAATGTTACTCAAAATTCCACCCTCTTCCTTTCCTTGTTACTTAAGCATTGTCAATAGTGTTAACAAGCTTTTCAACTCAATTATATAACCTATTGGTTCTTATACAAACAACATAATTTATGCTTATTCAAAACATCAACTACATGATTAATTGCCCAGGAATGATTGTACTGCACAACAAGGACAAAAATATTATTAATGAGCTTTCTGCCTTGTACAAGGTATTGCCAATTTTAAAATTGTTACTTGCTGCAAGTGCAATCTGTTATTTGATAAACACTGGATATTATGCATGTGGCAATGCATTATGAGAGCTTAGTCCTTCGCAAGTGTGGAAGGCTCATAAATCATAGGCATGAACAGGTAACGATTACTTTGTGAATGACTTATAATGGGTTTACAAATGGAAAAAAAAAGCATTGAAATGCCCCAGGAATGATGTATTGCTTCTTTTATTATAATAGGACCTTGAAGTATGTTCAAAGCATGTAATGTGATTCAGGCACCATAACAACATGCATATTGACAGCATTTGTCACTTACAGGAAAATGTTTCAACATATTTTACTTTAAGCTGCAAGAACAGTGCACAAAAACAAGGACAGAGGTCAGAGAAAATGGGGAGTATCAGTGAAGCCATAAGACAAGGCATAGTGACTAAAAGAGCGATTATCACACGAAGGTAACAGGTCTGACTGGTCAGTCAGTGTCAAATAAAGGAACAGTGGATGCAAGAATGGAATATTCTTCCATCAGGCAACTGTCTGGGTCGAGTTTATACAATCTCCCCGTGTCTGTGTGGGTTTCCTCCGATTGATCTGGTTTCCTCCCACATTCCAAAGGTGTGTAGGTTAGGTGGATTGGCCATGCTAAATTGCCCATAGTGTTCAGGGATGTGCAGGCTAGGTGGATAAGCCATAGGAAATGCAGGGTTACAGGATAGGGTAGGGTGGTGAGTCTGGGTGGCATGTTCTTCAGTGTTGGCTCAATGGGCCGAATGACCTGCTTCCACACTATAGGGATTCTATGATTCTATGATAAGCCATTGTTTCACTAACTTCAATTGTCAGTCAGAAAATCCAGGTCTCCTTCACGTCACACACCTATCTTTTTTTCTAATTTAAGAAAATAATCCCCTACTGAATTTCTTACAATTTATATTTGAAATACTGCATTTCTCTCCATTAAAAGTGAGATGCTGACATAGTCGTAATGTCACTTGCAGAACATTTCAGGGAACATCTCTGGGACACATGCACCAAACAATCCCACCACCCTCTGTCCAATTCACTTCAACTCCCTCTCCCACTCCGCCAAGGACATGTAAGTCCCGGGCCGCCTCCACTGCCAAATCCAAGCCACCAAACAACTGGAGGAAGAATGCCTCATCTTCTGCCTTGGGATCCTCCAAACACACAGCATCAACATCAACTTCACCAGTTTCTAAATCACCCCTCCCTTCACCTTATCCAAGATCCAACCCTCCAACTTGGCACCACCCTCTTGAACTGTCAATCTTCCTTCCCAGCTATTCCTTCCACCCTATCATTATCACCTCCCCCAAACTTACATCTATCTATCATTTTCCCAGCTACCCTCCCTCCATCCCTCTTCTATTTATTTTGCAGCCCCCTTCCCCCACCCCAAATTACTGATGAAGGGCTTATGCCCGAAACGTTGACTCTCCTGCCTCTTGGATGCTGCCTGACCTGCTGTGCTTTTCCAGCGCCATACCTTTCGACACTAGTCATACAAAAATCCCAGCTAACACTCTGGTGACATTAATTCAAATACCACTAAAATGGGATTGAAATTCAATTAGCTAATTAATCTGGAATAGTGAGGTTGCTCTCACCAATGGTGATGATGAAACTATTATTAGTTGTCGCTTTAAACTTTATTTGTCCTTTAGGGAAGGAAATCTGCCATCCTTACCTGGTCAGGACTATCTATGACTCCAGCTCCCCAGTACCAT
The DNA here is from genome assembly GCF_047496795.1 of Chiloscyllium punctatum. Classification (NCBI taxonomy): domain Eukaryota; kingdom Metazoa; phylum Chordata; class Chondrichthyes; order Orectolobiformes; family Hemiscylliidae; genus Chiloscyllium; species Chiloscyllium punctatum. The sequence goes on from NC_092760.1 coordinate 77,162,516, forward strand.
TGTTAATTCCTAACTACCTTCTGAGATGGCCCAACAAGCCATTCAGTTTAAAATCAATTAAGGATTTGTCACAAATTATGGCCTTGCTGGTAACCCCAACATCCCATGAAAGTATAAATTACTTTCATCCACCGCTTGTTTTGACAGTTCCTAATTATATTCAAATCCTCTTGGAGTTTATAAAAACATAGAAAATAGGAGCAGGAGAAGATTTTTTGGCTTGTTGAGCCTACTCCACCATTCAATATGATTGTAGCTGATCATCCAACTTAGCACCCTCTTGCTACTTCCTCCCCATACCTTTAATCTCTTTTGTCCTAAAAACAGTATCTAACTTGCTCTTATAAACTTACCTTGTTCTTTTTGCCAACATTGGGCTTCATGATTAAGTAAAGGTGCCTAAGTCTCATTGGGGAATACCATTAGACCATAAGATAAAGGAACGGAATTAGGCCATTTGGTCCATCAAGTCGGCTCTACCAGTCCATCTGGGCTGGTATGTTTCTCTATCCCATCCACCTGCCTTGACCCCATAATGCTTGATCCCTTTACCAATCAAGAACCTGTATATCTCTGTCTTAAATGCATTCAATTACTTGGCCTCTACAGCCCATTGCAGTCATGAGTTCCACAGATTAACCACACACTGGCTGAAGAAAGTCCTCTTCATCTCAGTTCTAAAGGGTTGTCCCTTCACTCTGAGGCTGTGCCCTTGGGTCCTAGTGTCGCCTACTCGTGAAAACATCATCTCCATGTTCCCTCCATCCAAGCCTCTCAATAGTCTATAAGTTTCAACGAGATCCCCCCCTCATTCTTCTAAACTCCATCGAGTACAGACCCAGAGTCCTCAACTGCTCCTTTTATGATGAGCCCTTTATCCCCAGGATCATTCTTGTAAACCTCCTCTGGATCCTCTCCAACACAAGCACATGCTTCCTTAAATAAGGAACCCAAAACTGCTCACAATATTCCAAATGCAGTCTGAACAGAGGCTTATATTTCTGCTCTTGTATTCCAGCCCTCTTGAAATAAATGCTAACATTGCACTTGCCTTCCTAACAGCCAGCTGAACTTGCCTTAAGAAACTCCTGAACTAGAACTCCCAAGTCCTTTTATGCTTCAGATTTCCAAAGCCTTTCCCAGTTTATACAATAGTATAACCTCACACTTTCCCACATTGTATTCTAGGTGTCACTTCTTTGCCCACTCTTCCAGCCTTTCCAAGTCCTTTTGCAGCATCCCCACTTCCTCAACACTACCTGTCTCTCCACCATTGTGTTATATGCAAACTTAGCAACAATGCGTTTGGTATCTTCGTCCAGATTGTTTGTGTATGGTATGAATAGACGTGGTCCCAAAACAGATGCCTGTGGAACTCCACTAGTCATCAGCTGCCATCAGTAGAAAGACATCTTTATGTCCATTCTCTGCCTTCTGCCGGTCAGCCAATTATCTATCCATTTACCACATCATGCCCCTAATACCATGGGCTCCTATCTTATTTAGCAACCTCCTGTGAGGCACCTTGTCAAAGGCCTCCTGGAAATCTAAATGCATCCCTTATCAATCCCTCTGCTTGAACACCCCCAAGTTGCAGAACTTTATGCAAGAATTTCTTGCAATTTCACTTGCCCAGTGGCTCTCTTCAAATTGGAACAACCAATTTGTCACCAGCAACAGAAAATAATAACTTCCCTGGTGTTTCAATGTGTTTTTTAACTTTATTCTGACCGAGGACTGCTCAGCATTTTCTATTTCCTTCAACATTTTCTGCAGAGTAAGCCACATAAAAATTGAAAAGCACCCCTAATTAGAGATTCCTCAAAAATGCTGTAATTAATAAGCAAGAGTGGTGGCAAAATGAATTGGAACTTAAAATTTCATTAGTAAAAAAATAAGGTGGGAAGTTGACATCTTCATTGAGTCCTGATTACTAAAACAAATTTGTGCCACGTTTTATATCTTGTGTTAATATTATTGACAGGAAATTTAATTGGGATTTGAGCAAAAATGATATAGGATTGGGCCAAATTTGGAGGCAACCTCCAGTTTATGTTGGTTGAAAACCTCAGCTGTTTTTTTTTGTTTTTACATAATGAAAACAAAGAAATTTCAGCTTCAGGTTGACAACTGACAAATAATCATTATTGGTGCAATCAGAGATTTTAAAGTTCAACAAGAGGGTCAGACGGCAGAGTGTGCATCTAATTTTATCCTCTAGCTACGGTGAAGCCACTTATCATGAAATGTTTTTAGTTAGAATCCCAGAATATTCAAGTCGTCAAACTGTAGCCTGGACTTCCTTTCATCATGTCATGACACAATGACATTGAAAATCAAAAGCTTTTTTCTAGGTTAGAGTACCTCATCCTGTCATAACTAATGATAAGTGTTTCAGTCACCAATCTTAGCAAGCTCATAATACAAAAGCTCTATTCACTGATATCTCCACATTCTCTCACAGATTTTATGCAATCTTCTGCCAACTTGCCTTCTTTCCTTACTCTTATAGATTTTTAAAATTATGTTAGAAGTCAACTTAATTTATTTCCTATGAGGCTTACTTATATTATGGTTATGAAAGTATCTTCTTTCCATCTTCCCAATCAAATCACTGCATTACATTAAACTTGCCACCTTCATCATCCATAGTCAAGAGAATGAAACCAGTATTTTGACATTCATTTTGGCATGAAATAAAGGACTGTCCCCAAGATGTCCAGGTTTTAACACAACAATGATCCACTCAATCATCTCCCTCATTTCTATGTGACTCTTATTATCTCTCTTCCTTTTAAAGTTTCCTTTTAGCTTGGCCCAGGCTACATTAGTAGCTCTCATCTCACTGCAACAGTTTAGATTAGATTAGATTCCCTACAGTGTGGAAACAGGCCTTTCGGCCCAACAAGTCCACACCAACCCTCTGAAGAGTAACCCACCCAGACCCATTTCCCTCTGACTAATACACCTAACACTATGGGCAATTTAGCATGGCCAATCCACCTGACCTGCACATCGTTAGACTGTGGGAGGAAACCGGAGCACCTGGAGGAAGTCCACGCAGAGATGGGGAGAATGTGCAAACTCCACACAGACCATCTGCCTGAAGCTGGAATCGAATCTGGGACCCTGGTGCTGTGAGGCAGCAGTGCTAACCACTGAAGCCACTGTACCACCCATACAGGAAAGATGGGACCATAAAAAACAGCAAGAAGAGTAGACTATTCAGTTCCTTGAGCCTGCACTGCCATTCAACCAAATCATAGTTGATCTTCTGATTCCATGCCATTTTCCTGCACTATCCTGACATCCCTTGATATCTTTATCTGTCGATCTTTGTGTTGAGTATTCTCAGTGTCTTTCACAGCCCTCTGGGGTAGAGAATTCCAAGTATTCGTCTCCCTTTGAGTGAACTTTTTCTCCTCATCTCAATTGTAAATGGCCTATCTCCTATTCTTAGACTACGCGTCCTACTACCAAAATCCCTAGCCTGGGACAAATCCTTCCTGCATCTACCTGATTGAGCCTTGTAAAGATTTTGTGTGCCTCATTAAGATTGTCTCTCATTCTTCTTAATTCTAGAGATTATATAGACAGTCTCCTCAATCTCTCTTCATCCTGGTCCTGTCATGCCAAGATCTGGTCAACATTCTTTACGCTCCCTCTTTGGCAAATATATCTTTCATTAGGTAAAGAGACTAAAATGATGTACAATATTCCAGCTGTGGTCCCACCATTTATTTTTACAATTTCAATAAGATTTCTTTATTCAAACCTGCTTGAGGCCAAGATGCCATTTGTCTTCCTAATTGTTTGCTGGATGAGCATAATGCCTTAAGAATAAAGGCACCTACATCTCTCTGGTCATCAGCACTTCCCATTCACTCACCAATTAAGGAATACTCTACATTTCCATTTCTCTGTCCAAAGTAGATAACTTCACACTTATCCTTATCACACTCCATCTGCCATGTCTTTGCTCATTCATTTCCTGTTAAAACCCATTGAAATATCTTGTCATCCTCCTCATAATTCATATTCCCACTTAGTTTCAGATCATCAGACAGCTTGAAAGCATCACGCTTGGTTCCCACATTTTACTGACTGATACAGACGGTGAGTAGCTGAAACCAAAGCACTGATTCTTGTGGTACATCACTAGTTACAACCTAAAAATGACTTGTTTATTCCAAACTCTCTGTTTCTATTCATTAACCAATCTTCAATTCATGCCAGTACATTAATGAATTCTCATTACTACATTGTGTCCAGTTTCTTAACAAGATGCAAAACATGAATAATATATTTCTAGAGTAGGATTTACAATTTATATCCTTTGGACAGATCATCAAATTAGCATTTTTGAAGCTTGAAGAATAATTTTTGGTCACACCCATTGATTTCGCATCAAGCTGTGACAGAATCTCACCCACAGGAAGAGGTGATTTCAGAGATATTTGTTCACTGCCTGTGTTAATTAAATCGTTTCAACCGGATTAACACAGGCTTTGGTAGTTAATGTTCCATGCACCATTTTATTTAAAACATATGGAAGCAGAATATTACAAATGCGCATCTCGAGGAGTTCTTTTAAGCAAAATAAAGAGCATAATCTTCACTGCCAACTAGGTGAGTAAGTAGTTCCTGAACTCTTGTAACCTTGGCAGCCTGCTAGCCCCTGCCGAATTTTCCTGTGTTAGCCGTAGTCCTTTTTATCTCACTTGTTAAGTCTCTCTGCACTGTTACCAACTTCTCCTGCATTCTGGAGAATATACGAACATACAATCCTCAACTGTCAAGTTACTGACGTATTGCACAGAGCAAAATAGTGCCATTTCATGTCAGTAATATGAAGTAGTAGGATAATTCAAAAATGGGATCGATAGATTTTTGTTAGCTTGTGATATTAAGGGATATATAAGGGACAAAATTGGATAAATTGAGTTGCAGTTCAACCACAATCTAATTGAATGGTGGAACCAGCTTGTAGAAAGTGACCTTGTAACCTTTGGCAGATTACTTTCGGCCATGAGAAATAATGAAAGCACGTTCAGTTATTAAATTAAATTTTAAGCCTTACTAGTTCAGACATACAATGCAGAAAATCCATTCCACTATGGCTTTTACAACATTTATAATAAAGGTTCAAAGGGGGTTAAGCAAAAATCAGTGTGCTTCCAGAAATAAATAGTCGCGTTGGACTCTCTCATGCCTTTTGCATACACACATATATAGTGCCTGTTAATACAGTGCCCTTATTGAAGCAGCTGGTAATGCAGGTGGCAATGCAATACCCGTTAATGTGTCTGGCAATGCAATGTCTGTTAATATACCTGCTAATACAATGAGGTTCTTATAACACTCACAGAGATATACACGTGTGCACGTTCACACATGGCTATATGTTGCAAACATTGTATGAATTCTCCTTACTCCACTCTTAGAAATAAATATGTGGCACGGCGGCTCAGTGGTTAGCACTGCTGCCTCACAGCGCCAATATCCCAGGTTTGATTCCAGCTTCAGGCAACTGTCTGTATGGAGTTTGCACAGTGTCAGCGTGGGGTTCCTCTGGGTGCTCCAGTTTCCTCCCACAGTCCAAAGATGTGCAGGTCAGGTGAATTGGCCATGCTAAATTGCCCATTGTGTTAGGTGCATTAGTCAGAGGGAAATGGGTCTGGGTGGGTTACTCTTCAGAGGGTCAGTATGGACTGGTTGGGCCGAAGGGTCTGTTTCCACGCTGGTAGGGAATCGAATCTAATCTTTAACCATACAATACCCAAACATGAGCTGAATCAATAGTCATTACTCAAATGGCAAACTCCTTTTGATTTAAGATATATTTCGGATGATGAATCAGGCTCCCTTAAATATTCATGTGACAATGTGTCATCCTTCTTCCTTCCTGCTACCTGAGTCATTTTTCTGATGTTGGGACATGTCCCATTTGAACATCTAACTCTGACCACACAGTAAAATTTGTTCTGAAAGTTGGAGGATTATTGTAAAGGTCTCTGCAACTTTCACTCGAACATTCTACAGTATTGAATTCAAGAGTCGTGAGGTGATGTTGCAGCTGTACAGGACTTTGGTTAGGCCACATTTGGAGTACTGTGTGCAGTTCTGGTCGCCTCACTTTAGGAAAGATGTGGAAGCTTTGGAGAGGGTGCAGAGAAGATTTACCAGGATGTTGCCTGGAATGGAGAGTAGGTCATACGAGGATAGGTTGAGAGTTCTCGGCCTTTTCTCGTTGGAACGGCGAAGGATGAGGGGTGACTTGATAGAGGTTTATAAGATGATCAGAGGAATAGATAGAGTAGACAGTCAGAAACTTTTTCCCCGGGTACAACAGAGTGTTACAAGGGGACATAAATTTAAGGTGAAGGGTGGAAGGTATAGGGGAGATGTCAGGGGTGGGTTCTTCACCCAGAGAGTGGTGGGGGCATGGAATGCGCTGCCCGTGGGAGTGGTAGAGTCAGATTCATTGGCGACCTTTAAGCGGCATTTGGATAGGTACATGGATGGGTGCTTAATCTAGGATAGAAGTTCGGCACAACATCGTGGGCCGAAGGGCCTGTTCTGTGCTGTATTGTTCTATGTTCTATGTTCTAGTATCCTGAATGCACCTCACCCCGTATTGACCATATGCCACCCCTAAGAAAATGAAGCAGAGTTTCTAAAATGCATTTCATTAGAAAGCATGTGATATCCAAATAACAAACGCAGGACTTACATCTATTCAGTCATCTCACCCTCAACCTCCTCCCCCCTCCCCCATCCCTACCAAACCTTACACAGTCCTGGCATTTCTGAAGCGTTTAAAATAATCCAAAATTTTACATTCAGGACAATTTTATTATCCTTTGCAGAAATATGAATAATCTTTACATTAAATACTTACAGTCAAGAGTGTGATGTTGGAAAAGCACAGCAGGACAAACAGCATCCAAGGAGTAGGAGAATCGACATTTCAGACATTAGCCCTTCATCAGGATTGACACTTGTGGACCAGGGGGCTGAGAGACAAATGAGACGGGGGTTGGGCTGTGGAAGGGGTGGTAGCTGGGAATGCAATAGGTAGATGAAGGTGGGGGTGAAGGTGATAGGTCAGAGAGGAAGTTGGAGCCGATAGATGGGAAAGGTGATGGACAGATCAAGAGGGTGGCTCACATGCCTCATTCCTGATGAAGGGCTTATACCCGAAACATCGATTCTCCTACTCCTCAGATGCTGCCTAACCTGCTGTGCTTTTCCAGCATCACACTCTGACCCCCAGCATTAACAGTTCTCACATTCTCCTGTTAAATACTTACAACAAAAGACTCCATTTAAATAATCTTGTATTCAAAGTTTTAAATGCTTTATTGAAGGTTAGCGTATTATGATCAGTGTGAATTCACATTTCCCTGTAACTGAGACGCACATAGATTTCAAAATGTTGTAAAGCTTACAACAATTCCAAATTCTCTTTATCCACAGTAGAGTACTTCTTCTGATATTGGTTTAGCTTCTTAGAGAAGTATCCTGATAGCTTTGCTTTTCCCAACTCAGCATCCTCAGCACTCAGTAACAAATCATTAGGATCAATGGGCACTTTGAAAGGTCTGAAAAAATTAAGGGCAGCTAACACAAGTTCATTTATTAGGATTGCCTTCAGCTTCTCAAAGGCTGCTAGGAACTCTGCTGACCATGCTACTTTTGCTTGTTTCTTTAATAAGTCTGTGAAAGTCATAGTCATTGTGCTGAAATTGCACAACTTTCTGGTTTAGTCCACACATTCCTATAAATCTCATGATTTCTCATTTCATTTTAGGAACAGGGAATTTGATAAGAACCTTCACTTTTGTTGTTCTTGGTAATACTTGTGCTAAGCTAACATATGTCCAAGACAAATTACTCTTGCTTTCGTCAATTCATTTTTGGCTAAATTCGTAACTAAGCCAGTCAGCTGTAATTACTTAAACTGGTCTCTGACTTATTTCACATATTCATCTGAGGTATCAAAATAATCTACAACATCATCCAAATACACTATATAAATCCGAACTTGTGATTCATTTCAGAAGCCTCTGGAGTGTAGCTGGGCCATTCTTTAGCACAAATTGCAACACTCAACATCGGTATAACCCATTTGATGTGATAAAAATGGATATTTAGTTAGCCTTCAATGTTAATGGCACTTACCAGTACCACTTCAATAGAACAAGCTTGGAAAGGAATAAAGTACTACCAACTCTATCAATGCAGTCTTCCAACCATGAAATTGGGTACATGGGAATTGTCTTCATGATTGCATCCATCTTTCTATAATCTATACAGATTCCAGTTGATTTAACTGGTTTGGAAACCAACACTATTGGTGAGTTGCTTTGACTAAGTTTAATCAAGTGGTTTTCCAGTGCGTACTGACTCTCTTTCTCCACCTGAGCTTGTTTTTCTGGGCTCAATTGGTAGGGATGCTGTTTTATCAAGAGATTAACCCTAAACCAAATGCTCAGAGGCTTGGTGTTGACACAATGGGTCACATGGCACCTTCCTCACAGTAACAATGCTGTGATTCTGTGTTCTATATAATATTAGGAGGAAATCATTTACATCTTCTTTTGACTACAGTGGGTTCTCAATATCCAAACACCGACTTACAAACACTCATAACTACCAACACGATTTCATTCAGGGATATCATTTTAAAGATCTGAAATCCGAACATTTCCTGTGTTTATGAGCGGCTCCTTTATGTTGTCCTGCATTGTGTTCTGACTCACGTACAAATCGATTTGCAAATGGACTCCAGTACAGAACCCACTTGCAACCCAGGGACTGCCAGTACACAACACCTTCTAGTTGCTTCTTCACAATATCTGCTTTTTGCTATTTTGCATCAGTTCAGTTGGTTTTCAATGATAGAAAAAAATGTTTTATCTGTATCAGCCCATCCTGCTGAAAGTCCAGATGTAAAATTTGTCAGACCTTCTGTAGCTACAGGTGTGAGCAGCTGAATGCTGACTCCAAGCCTCACTGTTCTAAGATCTATAAAAACACACAAAGAATTATTAGTTTGCACAGGTGCAAAATTGTTTCCTTATAGCAGCTTAATAAAAAAAAGAAAGGTTAGTTGCTCAGCACTGCCTGAGTCTGTCTGAAAAGGCAGTAGAGCTGCAACAGTTTTGAAAATTAAGAACAACGGGGTTATTTTTACAAGGGCTGAGCAGGATACATATATCAAGAACACCAAAGCTAGGAGTTATATGCTTTCAAGATAGCAGTCTTGTCTGTACGGTGATTTAATTGAAACTGGCTGCAAGATCACATCTCCCAGTCAATGCCTCCTGATAGAGGTCACTTGGCTATGATACACTGCTACAGGTTGCAGTTTAATCACAAACTCTGGGATTATTGGTTTGACAAAGAAAGGTCGAGAGAGAGGTTAACCTGAAAATGGCTTTGGGCAAGTTCCAGATTGGGTGTGAGCAGGCTTTTCTTTTTAAGAGCAAGTGCACATGATGGACAAGTAGATCTTACATTTCTGAAGAAGTCGGTGGAGATGGTGGGGTGGCATTATACATGAGGGTTAATGTGTATGTCGATCTCCAGATATCTGGGAAGAGCAAGGGAGGGGGAGTGGATAGTTTGTTTGAGAACATGAGGGCTCCACGCTGAGAGTAGGAACAAAGCTGGTAGTTCCTGAAGGGTGGTGACAGCAGGGGTCAGTTTGGTGAAATTGGGTTGGCAAGCTGAGCAGTGACTGAAGGAAAGCAAACTGGGGCAGCTAAGTATCTAATACAACTGGGGTTGAACTAATCCTATAGAATTTGAGAGGGAGTTTTAGGGTTAGTAGATCATAAGATACAGGAACAGAATTAGGCCATTAGGCCCATCGAAAAAACTCTGCCTTTCGATCATTGCTGATATGTTTCTCAATCCCACTTTCCTGCCTTCGGCCCATAATCTTTGACCACTTAATCAAGAATCTCTGTCTCTGTTTTAAAGATATTCAATGACTTGGCCTCCACAGCCTTCTGCAGCAATGAGTTCCACAGATTCACTGTCCTCTGGCTGTCATTAATCCTTCTCATTTCAGTTCCAAAGGGTTGTCCCTTCAGTCTGAGACTGTGCCCTTGGATCTTGTCTCTAGCGGAAACATTTCCACATCCATTTTATCATGCCTCTTAGTATCCTGGAAGTTTCAGTGAAATCACCCCACATCCTTCTAAACTCCAGTGATTGCAGACCCAAGGTCCTTAATTATTCCTTATATGACAATCCCTTCATTTCTGCGATCATTCTTGTGAATCTCTTCTGGAGTCTGCCCAAGGCCAGAATATTCTTTGTTTAGAAAAGAGGCCCAAAACTGCTCATATTTTCCAAATGTGGTCTGACCAGAACCTTATATATCCTCAGCAGTATATCCCTGCTCATTTATTCTACACTTGCTGAAATGAATACTAACATTGCATTTGCCTTCCTAACTGCTAACTGAACATGCATGTTACCCTTAAGACAATCCTAAACCAGGACTCCTGAGTCCCTTTGTGCTTCAGGTTTCTGAAGCCTTTCGTCATTCAGATCTGGCAGAACTATACCATATGTTGGAACTTAGTGAAATTATACCATTATATTCTCGAGTTTTGAGAAGATTTGTAGCTCAGGTCCAAATAGCGACTCTCCCCTACATCAAAGACATCTCGGAAATGACTGCCAAACTACTCAGACCCTTTGGTATCATGGTAGCCCACAAACCCACCAACACACTGAAACAGCAGCTAATGAACTTGAAAGGCCCTATACAGACAACAAGCAAAACTAATGTCATTTACAAAATACCGTGCAAGGACTGTAACGAACACTACATTGGACAAACAGGCAGAAAACTAGCCACCAGGATACATGAACACCAACTAGCCATAAAACAACATGACCCTCTCTCACTAGAATCCTTACATATGGATGAGAAAGGACACCACTTCGATTGGGACAACACATCCATCCTAGGACAAGCCAAACAAAGACACGCACAAGAATTCCTAGGAGCATGACATTCCAACCGGAACTCTATCAACAAACACATCGAGTTAGACCCCATCTACCACCCCCTGAGATAAAGAACAGGAAGTGACTTCACCACAGGAAATAACATAACCACAGGAAATTACATCAATAGTCAAAGAAAACCAAACATACAAATAGAAAGCAGGACTTATCAGCAATGCTTCACCTGAGACCCACTGAAGATGTTACCTAGTAGAGTCATTAAACATCTGGAAATGAACCTTCCAGCTCAGCGAGCCAACCTACATCCAGAACCATTATATTCCACTATATAATTCCACTATATGAGAGTGGTCCTAAGGGAAGAGTACTAAACTGGGCCAAGGCCAATTATATCAAAATTTGGCAGGAGCTGGGAAATGTGGATTGGACACAGCTATTTGAAGGGAAGTCCACATTTGATATGTGTGATGCTTTCAAAGATAGGTTAAAGATAGTGCAGGATAGGCATGTCCCATTGAAGACAAAGGATAGGAAAGGCAAGATTCATGAACCGTGGATGACAGGAGAAATCGTACAACTAGTCAAGAGGCAAAGGGAAGCGTATATAAGGTCCAGGCAGCTAAGAACAGAATGGGCCCTGGAGGAATATAAGAGTAGGACCAGTCTTAAGTGAGGAATCAAGCAGGCTCAAGGGGGTCATGAAATAGCTTTAGCAAGCAGAATTAAGGAGAATCCCAAAGCATTTTATTCTTATATAAGAAGCAAGAGGGTAACTAGAGAAAGGATTGGTCCACTAAAGGACAATGAGGGAGGGCTGTGTGCCGAACCTGAGAGAATGGGTGAAATTCTGAATGATTACTTTGCATCATTGTTCACTGAGGACAGGAACATGGTGAATGTTGAGATTAGATATAGAAATTTGATTAGTGTGGATCATGTTGACATAAGTAGTGAAGATGTGTTGGGTAGGCTAGAGGTTATTAAGGTGAACAATTCCCCAGGACCAGATGGGATCTATCCTAGGTTGCTGAGGGAGGCGAGAGAGGAAATAGCTGAGGCCCTGACAGATATCTTTGTGGCATCCTTAAACACAGGTGAGGTGCCAGAGGACTGGAGGGTTGCTCATGTTGTCCCCCTGTACAAGAAGGGTAGTAGGGATATTCCAGGCAACTACAGACCAGTGAGCCTGACATCAGTGGTGGGAAAGTTGCTGGAGAGGGTACTGAGGGATAGGATCCATTTATATTTAGAAAAGAATGGGCTTATTAGTGATAGGCAACATGGTTTTGTGCGGGGGAGATGGTGCCTTACCAACTTAATAGAGTTCTTTGAGGAAGTGACCAAGTTGATAGATGAAGGAAGGGCTGTTGATGTTATATACATGGACTTGAGTGGGACATTTGATCAAGTTCCCCATGGTAAACTAATAGAGAAAATGAAGTCACGTGGTATGCAGGGTGTTCTAGCTAGGTGGGTAAAAAACTGTTTGAGCAACAGAAGACAGAGAGTAGTAGTTGAAGGAAGATTCTCGAAATTGGGAAAGGTGACCAGTGGTGTTCCACAGGGGTCAGTGCTGGGGCCACTGTTGTTTGTGATATACATAAATGATCTGGAAGAGGGCACTGTTGATATGATCAGCAAGTTTGCAGATGACATGAAGATTAGTGGAGTAGCAGAAAGCATAAGGGACTGTCAAAGAGTACAGGAGAATATAGATAGACTGGAGAAGTAGGCGGAAAAGTGGCAGATGGAATTCAATCCAGACAAATGTGAGGTGATGCATTTTGGGAAGTCTAATTCTAGAGCGAATTATACTGCAAAAGGAAGAGCCTTGGGAAAAGTTGATGGGCAGAGAGATCTGGGGGTTCAGGACCATTGTACCCTCAAGGTTGCTGCACAGGTAGATAGAGTGGTCAAGAAGGCATATATTATGCTTGCCTTCATTGGACAGGGTATTGAGTATAAGAACTGGCAGGCCATGTTAAAATTGTACATTTGTTCGGCTGCATTTAGAATACTGTGTACAGTTCTGGTCACCGCATTACAAAAAGATGTGGATACTTTGGAGAGGGTGCAGAAAAGATTTATGAGGATGTTGCCTGGTATGGAAGGTGCTAGCTATGAAGAGAGGTTGAGTAGGTTAGGTTTTTTTTTCATTAGAAAAAAGGAGATTGAGGGGAGACCTGATTGAGGTTTACAAAATCATGAAGGGTATAGACAGGGTGGATAGAGACAAGCTTTTTCCCAGGGTGAAGGATTCAATAACAAGAGGTCATGCTTTCAAGGTGAGAGGTGAAAAGTTTAAGGGGGATACATGTGGCAAGTACTTTACGCAGAGGGTGGTAGGTGCCTGGAATGTGTTGCAAGCAGAGGTGGTAGAGGCAGGCATGGTAGATTAATAAGCTTCTGGACAGATGCATGTGTAGGCGGGGAGCATAGGGATACAGATGCTTAGGAATTGGGCGACAGGTTTGGACAGTAGGTTTGGATCGCTCAGGCTTGGAGGGCTGAAGGGCCTGTTCCTGGGTTGTACATTTTCTTTGTTCTCTGTTCTTTATATGTCAACACCACTTTCCGAATCATGAACTGACTACAAGAAATGAAGTTTTGCATTTTAACATTTAAGTCTCCATTCTCTGCTCAAGTCAATGGGTAGAAAATCATAAGCTTGAGATGTGTAATTTTCTGATATGTATTTCATAGACATAGGTCAGGAAGTCATTTTTAATGAATTTGACAGTTTATACAGTCAGTAAGCAGACAATTCAATAAACATACCATGTAAAATACTTCACAATTATGCAATTTTCAAATTGATATCAGGCAGAGTCAATATGGTTTTATAAAGGAAACGCACTGTGAATAAAGGGGTTTTTACTCCAGCTGGATTTCCAGATATCATGTCAAAAGGATATTTCAGGAAACAATAGTTAATGGTATAGGGAGGACATTAGCATGGACTAAAGATTTGCTAGCCAATAGGAATCAGAGACTCTGCATAATTGGGTTATTTTCTGCTTGGCAAGATGTAACATGCATTGTACAAAAGGGATCAATGCTGGGACCTCAACTTTTCATAATTTAAATAAATGATTTGAATGAAGTTTGTTCATGATATAGGCAGGAAAGTGAGTTGTGAAAAGAACAAAAATATGCTGCAAAAACATAAAAGAACCTTAAAACTAGGAGCAGGAGTGGACAATTCAGTCATATGAGTCTACTCTGCCATTTAATATGATCATGGCATCAACTCCACTGTCCTACCTGCTCTCCATAACTCTTTACAAATCAAAAATATGTTTTTCTCCTCCTTGAATTTACTCAATGTTCCAGCAGCCACGATACTCTGGGCTGGTGAATCCCACAAATTCATGACCCTTTCAGAGAAGTAATTCCTTCTCTTCTCTGTTTAAATCTGCTACCTGTTATCCTAAAACTATAACCTCATGTTCCATGTTACCCAACACGAGGAAAGACCCTGTCTAAGTCCCCTTTTTCAATCAACTTTAACATTGTAAATGCCCCTCAATTACCTCTCCTCTCATTCTTCTGAACTTCAGAGAGTACATGCCTAAATTGCCCAATCTGTCTTCATAAGACGAATGCCTCATTTCTAGAATCAATCTAGTGAACCTCATTTGAATTGTCTCTGATGCAATTACATCCCTCCTTAAGTAGGAGGTCCAAAATTGTAAGCAATTCTCGATAGAAGATATATTATACAGCTTTATATACATATACACACTATAAATAATATATATAGCCAAATTATATAGATGGCTTAAATGGGTCGGCAGTGATTTGTTAAATCAAGTACATATGAGAAAATGCCCATTTTGGCAGGAAGAATAAAATAAGAAATTTTATTTTAGTGGTGAGAGTTTGGAGAGATCTGAGATGTGGAGAGATCTGGAAGCAGAGAATCTCGGGAGTCTTTGTGCATGATTCACAAAAGGCTGGAAAGTAATTTGGAAAGTTAGTAGAATGTTACCACTGCTGTGAGAGAATATAGGATACAAAATTAGAGAGGTTAGGCTTCATTTATACAACACGTTGATGAGACCATATCTGGAGTACTGTGTGTTTAATAGTCTGTTTACTTAGAGAATAATGTAAATAATATTGATAGTAGTTCTAAGGAGCTTTCCTAAGTTAATAGCTGGAATGGGTGAGTTGCCTTAAAATGAAAGGTTGATTGACTGGACTCATATCCGCTGAAGGTTAAAAGCTTATGAGATGTTGTTGTTGAAACATATAAGATCCTGAGGAGTTTAGTCATGTGGATGGAGAGAGGATTTTTCCTCTTGTAAGCGAACCTAGACCTGAAGTCACTGCTTAAAAATAAGCAATTGCTTGTTTAAGGACAAGATGAGGGAATTTTTTATTTCCCCACGAACAGTCTTTGGGACTCTCTTTGTCAAAATGGAAGCAGAGTCTATGAATTCTTTTAAGCCAGTGACAGATATGACCTTGACGAGCAGGGTGAAAGGTTGCCGTGGTACATGGGAATGTGGAATTATCCGATTTTACTGAATACAGAGCTGATTTGAGTGGCCACTCCTGCTCTAAATTTGTATGTTTGTATGTTTCATGTAAAAATAGTTGTGAAAACCACAGAAACCTAAAGAAATGAGACATTTGTTCATGGTTATTATTGGAGCGAAATGACTATGTGAATCACTCAGAGTCCACTTTATGGGCAACTGTAAGTCTTCTCATGATCTCATGGTGGTTCGTAGACAGCCTTATCGCCTACCCTTCAGCTTTCACAATGCATCTTATTTCAACGACATCCCAATTCTACTGACTTCTGTACCTGTTCTTAATCCTCCCTGTTAGCAGGATATGGGTTTCTCCCTACTCTGTAAGACTGTCTGTCCACAGGAATTCAATTAAATTCTTCAATGTTAGTTTGCAGATTGCATTTAGAGTTTATAGGTATATATAATGTGTAGCGACAATTATTGAAAGAGTCTCAATTATTGTGGGATGAGACTTTTTCTTCTAATGTTCATGAATTAACAAACTTTGATCTAACTGCTAAAAGGGCTCTTTATCAAGGTTTTTCAAAGATGTTCCTTATCACCTGGGTGTCTAAAGCTGACTATCCAGAGAAATCCAATTCACTCCATTAATCTGACACATTAAACCTACTATTTATGTGTGTGCATAGATGTGTATGTGATTATAATCATGTTAAGTTACCTAATTAATGCATGTCAGGTTTTCCCCTTCTATCCCATATTAAATAGCAAACTTTAAATCAGCTTGAATTGTGGCTTTGTTTTTATTTCTTCTTAATAAGACCCAATGTGTGACTTCTATGAGACACTTTATTACTGTATCTGTTCACTATGAGTATGAAGGCTATAATTCTGACTGAATAAATTACTACTTCAGCTAACAAGCTTCTTCGGACATTTTTATGTAAACCAAAAACCACAGGCAACCATTTTGTGTTAATTAAGAACTATGAGCAGCCCTAACACTTATAAAGGGAATGGAAGAACAGAGTGTCAGTAATGAGGGAAACATTTATGTCTGGGAATGAATTTAAAGTGGCTGTTGTGAACTTTCAGATGATAGTGGCCTCCTAATTTAAATTTATTCCTCATAGTTTATATTTCATTTTTTTTTTGCCAAAACAGATATACGTTAAGTAAACATATAGTTAGGTTAGGATGGAGTTTAATATGGATAAGAGTGAGGTTATGCAATCTGATCAGAAAAATTTTAAAAAGGCAATGTATTATCTAAGTGGGAAAAAACTTCAAAATGCCCTAGTCGAGACATATCTGGGCATCCTTGTGCATGAATTGCAGAAAGCTAGTATGCAGGTACAGAGGGTAGAAAGGAGGCCAATGAGATTTTGGAATTCATTGTAAGAGGAAAAACATAGAATGTGAAAGTAGAGAAGCAAGATCACATCTGGAGTACTGTGTACAGTTTGGTCCCCTTACTTAAGGAAGGATGTAATTGCATTGGAGGCTGTTCAGAGGAGGTTCACTAGATTAATTCCAGAGGTGAAAAGCTTGACTAATGAAGATAGATTGAGCAGTTTAAGCTTATACTCACTGGAGTTTGGAAAAAATGGGAAGATATCTAATTAAGGTATATAAGATACTAAAGGGGATTGGCAAAGTGAATGTACAGCAGGTATTTCCCCTAGTGGGGCAATTTAGAATGAGTGGTCATTGTTATAGATTCACGAACAGCAGATTTAAAACAGAGATGAGCAGGAATTACTACTCTCAAAGGGTCATGAATCTGCGGAATTTATTACCCCAGAGTGCGGTGGATGCCAGGATACTGAACAAGTTTAAGGAGAAGAGAGACAGATTTTTAATTGGTAATGGATTAACAGGTTTGCAGGGAGTGGGCAGTAAAATGGAGTTGAGGTCAAGGTGAGATCATCTACGATCATAGTAAATGGCACAGCAGACTTGAGGGGTTGAATTACCTATACCTGCTTTGAGTCCTTTTGTTGTTACATTCTCAAACCTACTCAGCATGGACTGCAGCAGCTCAAGAAGACAGCTTCACCACCACCTTTTCAACAGCAATTAAAGATGGGTAATGAATACTGGCCTAGTTAATGTTGCCCCATTCCCATGAAAGAATAAACAAAAATGATGTGGAAAGATTTGAAATTAAATCTTTTCAAATAAAAGTTATAATCTCAAAAACATTCTTTGACCATAGTATCACGGTCTACTATCTAGCCATTAACAAAGGATGACAAGAAAATGACACCTTTTGTTGTTCCCATATTTCCATAAGGACTTTAGATGTAAGTAAAGATTAGAGAGATTAGGCTTGTTCCCCTTGGAGCAGAGAAGCTTAAGAGGTGACCTTTTTGAGGCTTTAAAACGATGAAAATTTTGACAGAGTAAAGAAGATATTCTATTTCCCACTAGTTAGTATATCAATGACTAAAGGTCACATCTTCAAGACTCTCAGCAAGAGGGCTAGGAGTTAGATGAGCAGAAACTTCTTTACTGAGAGAGTTGTTAAGCTTTGTAATGTGTTGCCTGGGAGAGTTGGAGAGGTGGATTCCAGAGGAAGTTTCAGAAGAAAGCTGGATCTATATTTGAAAGGGATGAATCTAGAGGGATACGGAGATTCGGTTGGAGAATGGGACGACCTGGGTAGTCCTTTCAGGACCCGGTACAGACACAATGGGTCAAATGGCCTCCTTCTGTACTGTAAAATTCTATGATTCTATATACTATGCACTTTTCTTCTGAGTTCATAAGAGAAAACTTCACTTGTTATATAAATTCACCACTTGCTTGAAATAAAGTCTTTGATAGCTCAATTTCAAATATCATTCAAGTCTCTTCGCAAAAGCAAAGAAACTCTAATTCCCATCTGTCAGTTCCTATCAATGTAAAGATTGTAGTCTGGGAAATTTGGATACATCTTCAGAATGCAGAGGAGATTAAATGTTCTCTCTACTGTTCTAAGGTAAAAACATTCAATCAAAGCTAGTAGTGGATTAACTTGAGATAAATATCTCAATAAAGTTTTTATCCCAATGCTTTTCAAAATTCCTTGAAGAAAAATAACTCGGCTTAATGCACTAACAGTTAACAAACAATCTAATCGCTTTGCCCTGTGGGATTAGGAGCATTGCACATTCTCGATCTAGACTGAGCTCACTGGCACAGTTCCAGACAAACATGTCGAATCAGTGCCCATGATTTTGGAAGAAGCTGAGGACATCAATGAAGATTTTACTGGAGCAAGAAAATACACAAAATTGGTTCAATCGATACAATTAATTTTGAAATATCAAGAAAATTAAACATGGTCTATAATGAGTGCGGGTTAATATTGTTTTTGTGGTTTACTATATATTAGAGTGGATAAAGAGCGGAGCTGAAAAAAACACAGCAAGTCAAGCAGCATCAGAGGAGAAGGAGTGTTGATGTTTCAGGTTACTATATGTTAGTCCACATAACATATACCAGAGATAGTGGGCCTTTCTTAAGTCAGATACTTGAAATGTTATTTACAACAGTTGCTATCTACAAGGTTACAATCGTACAAACCCTCAAGTATAGTCTGGGTTCTGTGCTTCCAGAGCTTACTGAACATTGCACACCTACAGCTAACTGACGGACAACATGATCCAGCAGAAAGTCCCGTCTGCAATGTATGCACTCAGACCTTCATTCTCTCATTTGAGCCATTAATGCTTTCATTTATTGGCTCAGCAAAAGAGATTGAGTGATTTTGACTTCACTCAAAGTGCCCTATCTGCTGAGGGATGTGCCATTGTGCACTGATAGGGAGATGGAGAGGTGTCCAGGTATTGTCATTACATTACAATCCAATGGTGCCTTGCCACTTCACCTCTCCTCTCTCACATTGAAGTGTTCACACCTGCACCTGAGTGGGAGATCGCATTGTACTGGGGTCCTCTAGGCTCAGGGACACCACAGGGGGCCCACCAAAGTAGTATCCAGGTATAACGGTGGGATGAGGCAGATGAAATAATATTGAAGTCGCTTCACATGTATATATGCTTTTAAAAAGCACAGAAATATGAATAAATGCATCATAATGTTTTACATTCTGTGGTTTTGTGCAATCTGCATTCACTTCTAAAGTACCATGAGGGACTATGATCACATGAACCACTGCCCTACACTTACGAAGACCACTTCTGGCTCTCATGCCAAGGAGAAGCAAACACTCAAATGCGTTAATGTAATTGACCTGGTTGCGTTATATGAGTCAATGCAGCTTCTCTATGTCTCTGTGATTGATGAATGTCCCTTGCAAATAAAGGTCTGTGTGATACAATCTGGGCCCCCATTCTGATGCTCTGGTCTTCAAACTGAATGGGAATTTATTGGTGCAGAAGGAACAAAGAAATGTACAATGTACAAGCAGAGCAATGTCAAAGTTTCACTTTAATAAAGGAGACATGCCCTTGAAACTAGCAAGGCTTGTGTATCACAACTGGCTAGTAATTCTTCATCTCCTCAAATGTTCATCCAAAGTCAGTAATTCTCAAATCTAGCTGCCGTCAGGATTTCCTCGTACCTGTCTGTCTCATCTGACTTCTGCCATTGCATCCTCAGCATTCCTGTTGGCTCTGTTGACATCTCTATCAGGCTCCATGGCTCTCTTGATGGAGGAGATAAGTGACTGCTCTTTTAAGTTGGCACTCTATTATCGAGCTAACCTGTGCAATGCACAGCAAACAATGATGATTCTGGGATTCTGTCCAGTGAGGACTGCACTGATTCTCTTGAGGGTTCCAGACAGTAGAAGCTTATCTTCAGGAAACCCAAACATCTGTTCAATGATGGCCCTAGTGGATGCATTGTACGCAGTTCGCCATCAGTTTGACTGATTTATATTAGCCAGGTTTCTTTGGCGTTCTGCATGTCACATATAAGCCAGCCCTGGAGAAGATGTGGGTGTAGGAAAACAGTCATTGAAGGAACCTGGGAGCTGTGCTGTAGGTGTTGTGACAGTTCTCCAGATAGTGGGCACACACCGACAGGAATCGTTGTCTGTGTTTACAAACGAGGGAGTGAAATCCCTTTCAGCTCATGAATCTGGCTGCAGTCTGTCACAGAGCACGGAGTGTAATGATTGAAGCAAGATCAGAGTCAAACACCGTAGTGCTAGAAAAGCACAGCAGGTCAGGCAGCATCTGAGAAGCAGGAAAATCGACATTTCGGACATAAGCCCTTCATCAGGAATGAGGCAGGAATCTGCAATCCTCATTTTCTCTTTGTAACAAGGTCAGCCAGCTGGACATCATAGAATATGGGTCAAAGACTGTGGCTCTGGAAAAGCACAGCAGGTCAGGCAGCATCTGAGAAGTGGGAAAATCGACATTTCGGGCATAAGTCCTTCATCTCATAGAATATACTCATAGAATTTAAGTTCCCTGATTGGGACTGATAATCTGATGCAATCAGGGGACCCTGTCTGATGTATGAAACAGATGAATGTCAGATATACTGACTCTCTGGTAGCTGACCCTATATGAGGCAGCACTATAGCCAAGGCTATGTTCATGTGTAAATAAAGGGTGACTTGGTGACAGGATACTGATCTCTGTGGAGTTATTTAATTGAGCACCAAGTGGTTGGAAGTTAGAATTTTACTACTTTTAGACCTTAATCACCTGCAACAATTGTTTAACTTCAATGCAAAGGCCCTCAGGGATCGCTCACCCAATAGGTTTTGACATTTTTAGTTTAGCTTGCCAGCAATGGGTGTGTGCACGCTATCCCTTCTTAAAAATGTGCAGACAGATCTGGGGGCCTTTCTTTTCACACAGTGCATTCTCCAGAATGTTCACTTAATAGAACATAGAACATAGAACATTACAGCGCATTACAGGCCCTTTGGCCCTCGATGTTGCGCCGCCCTGTCATGCTAATCTGAAGCCCATCCCACCTACACTATTCCATGTACGTCCATTTGCCTGTCCAATGACGACTTAAATGTACTTAAACTTGGTGAATCTACTACCAATGCAGGCAAAGCATTCCATACCCTTACTACTCTCTGAGTAAAGAAACTACCTCTTTCATCTGTCTTACACCTATCTCCCCTCACTTTAAAGTTGTGTCCCCTCATGTTTGGCATCCCCATACTTGGAAAAAGGCTCTCCTTGTCCACCCTATCTAACCCTCTGATTATCTGGTATGTCTCTATTAAGTCACCTCTCAATCTTCTTCTCTCTAACGAGAACAGCCTCAAGGCCCTCAGCCTTTCCTCATCAGACATTCCTTTCATACCAGGCAGCATCCTAGTAAATCTCCTCTGCACCGTTTCCAAAGCTTCCACATCCTTCTTATAATGCGGTGACCAGAACTGTACACAATACTCAAAGTGTGGCCGTACCAGAGCTTTGTACAGCTGCAGCATAACCTCGTGGTTCCGGAACTCGATCCCTCTATTAATAAAGGCCAAAACACTGTATGCCTTCTTAACAACCCTGTCAATCTAGGTGGCAACTTTCAGGGATCTGTGTACATGGACACCGAGATCTCTCTGCTCATCTGCACTCCCAAGAATCTTACCATTAGCCCAATACTTTGCATTCCGATTACTCCGGCCAAAGTGTATCACCTCACACTTGTCCACATTAAACTCCATTTGCCACCTCTCAGCCCAGCTCTGCATCCTATCTATGTCTCTTTGCAACCTACTACATCCTTTTTGTCACTATCCGCAAGTCCACCGATCTTAGTGTCGTCTGAAAATTTACTAATCCACCCTTCTAAGCCTTCATCCAGGTCATTTATAAAAATGACAAACAGCAGTGGACCCAACACCGACCCTTGCGGTACGCTGCGAGTAACTGGACACCAAGATGAACATGTTCCATCAACTACAACCCTCTGTTTTCTTTCAGCAAGCCAATCACTGATCCAAACTGCTATGTCTCCCACAATCCCATTCCTCTGCACTTTGTATAATAGCCTACTGTGGGGAACCTTAACAAACGCCTTGCTGAAATCCATATACACCACATCAACCGGTTTACGCTCATCTACCTGTTTGGTCACTTTGTCAAAAAACTCAATAAGATTCATTAGGCACGACCTACCCTTCACAAAACTGCTGACTGTTCCTGATCAGATTATTCTTTTCTAGATGGTTATAAATCCTATCTCTTATAACCTTTTCCAACAATTTATCAACAACTGAAGTGAGACTCACTGGTCTATAATTACCAGGGTTGTCTCTCTACCCTTTTTGAACAAGGGAACCACATTTACTATCCTCCAGTCTTCAGGCATTATTCCTGTAGACAATGATGATTTGAAGATCAATGCCAAAGGCTCAGCAATCTCTTCCCTTGCTTCCCAGAGGATCCTAGGATAGAGCCCATCTGGCCCAGGGGACTTTCTATTTTCACACTCTGCAATATTTCTAATACCGCTTCCTTGTGAACCTCAACCTCTTCTAGTCTAGATGCAAGTATCTCTATATCTTCCTCACCAACTTTTTCATTTTCTATAGTGAACACTGTCAAAAAATATTTATTTAGTGCTTCCCCTATCTCCTCTGACTCCACACACAACTTCCCACATTATCCTTGATTGCCACACACAAATTCCCAACTTGGTAAAAGACTTGGCAAAAGATGGTGGTGATAAACAAAAACAAAGATCTGAGATCTGAAACAAAAGCAAAAAGTGTTGGAGAAACTCAACAAGTGACCTGCATGTGACTCCAGGCCCACAGCAATTGCCCCCAAACAATTCAGGATGAGCAATAAATTCTAGCCCAAATGGTGATGCCCACATCCCATGACTGAATATAAAACAAAATTGCAACCATAAATGTAATTCTAGCAGGCAGGGAGTGTTAATGACAATTCATCCTGTGCTGATTCAGGGCTTACCCCAGTGGGGTCACAAGCTGAAGTTTTGGGGTCATGAGCTCCGATGCAGCAATGGCCGCAGTCCGAAACCTTTAAAGCTGGGAAATGAACATCCTGAGCACACTGGTGTTCCAGTTTCAAGTATCCAAGGCATCTACGACCAGAATCTGCAATTTGCAAGTTTTACTGTCTTTGTCCAACTGTTCAATGACCCCATTGGTCTTCTCTTTTCCACCTCCACCATGATATCATGACTGTTTTCAATTTTCAAGCCTTAAAATGCAATCACAGTCAGAAAAATATTTGGGAAGCAGTGAGATTACGTAAGAAATGTTCTGCCAACTCCACCACACAAAGCTGACCCACCTCGAAAGGTTTGAGAACTTCCTACCCAGTTAAGTCCCCCTGCCTGCTATACCTGCCCCACCCCAGCACATTCTACCCAAAGGTTCAGGTCAATGACGTTTCATCATTATTCATTTATTCTGCCATTTGAACTTGGTGTAAATTAGGGGTCATGCTGAGTTGGTGCGAAGAGAATGTTTCTTTTTATGGGTGAATCCAGGACTAGGTGTCCATGTTTAACAATAAGAACACCCATATAAAAAGTGATGAGTTTTGTTTTCCCCTCACAGAGCGGCAAGAGTCTTTGAAACTCTTTCCTTGAGAAGGCAGTGAAAAGTACAGACCTTGAATATTTTTAAGGCCAAGATGGCTGGATTCTTGTTAATCGAGGGAGTGAAAGTTGTTATCAGAGGTATGGGGGACTGCGGATTTGAATTACAATCAGATCACTCCTGGCCTTATGTAATAATGAAGCACGCGCAAGGGCCGTGAGGCTCCTTCTCCCTTATTGTATGTTCCTACATCATTCACATTATGATATCATTTCTCTACAATGGGCAAATGACACATTAAGCTCAAAGGTTTCCATTTGAAATACTTGCATTCTATCAATATTTAATAGCACAACTGCACAATTCATCTGGTGACAGCAATAGTGGCCTACACCTTATATAATGTACTGATACTTTGAGCTCAGCAGTTAGAGATATAGTGATGGGACACCAGTGAATAGCAAGTATCCCAGGAGCCAACTTAGTCCCCAAAAATCCTAAATTTCCATTTGTTTTGAACATTTGCTTTGTCGCATGTCAGAGAAAGTGCTCTCCTCTAAACAAAGTTATCACATCTCTTGCCTCCTGGTCAATATACTGGGCTGGCATTATACATTGACTGTTTTACAGTTTTGACAGACTGCTTGTCTGTTCTGTGTAGCAGCAGTGACACCTACAGTCTCACTATCAGCTGTGTTCGACATGGTAACTCCTCACAGATGTTTCACAGTCTCTGTTGGCCCCTTTGGCATTGAAAAGCTCTCTTTCTGCTCATATTCACATTAGAAGGGTTAGCTGAAACAATATTTCCTGTTGTTTGAAAATTCTTTAAAATAGATAATTTGAAAATAAGCATGTGGGAGCTTTAGAAACCAAAGAGAAGAATTTGATGGCACCATCGTCAACACGCGTCCAGCTTCCACCAGAGACTCACTCACTCAGTCCATGACATTATAACTTTTACATCTAGCGCATGATAAGATTGTCTTGTGACATGTGTAACTCCCATTGCCATATATTTATTGAAATTTAAACCACCACTCCAAATTCCAGTACAGTTTCAGAACTACCCGCATCTTTCCCCTATAAGATAGATGTGTTAAAATCCTTTGGATTTAACTACTTCATGTTGGCTTTTGAAAGGAAAGTCTCAGTTTGGACTGCTGTTAAAACTATTTGGTTTTTTTTTGCAGTTCTATTTTGTTGTGTGCGTTAATTGCACTTTCCTGGATAAGCGATTACTCATTGTGCATTTGCTTTCTTGTTATCGTTTAAAGTGATAGTTGGCCAAGGTTCCTTTGATTTGGATGATGTGTTACAGTTGAATCAAGTTGTCTGCGTTGCTGTGGCAACATGTATTTTTACATGCGTGCTATCGTCTGGTGTTGGCAGAGGCTTCCTTTCTATCACAAGGCTGACCAGGTATCACTACACCCCCACATCACTACTATCCTGAATAGCTAACATTAGCATTTGTTAGAAGGATTTACAGGTTGGTACTCAACCTGCTCAGCCACATTACAAAAGCACATGGCTTGACTATCAAGTCCTCGTGTGGGACTCAAGCCCGAGCCTCTGGCTTAGCAGCAAGGACACACTCTCCACTGGACAACAAAAGTATCTACATTTAATTTGCACAAGGAAAATGAATGGATGAGGGGACAATAGTGTACACACACACACACACACACACACACACACAAAACAAGTTGCCTGGTTTAAGGTTTGTGATGTTGAGCAATGTGAAGAATATAAAGGTGCCTCATGTTGAAATGGACAAGCCATGCACAGCAAACTCAGACCATTAAAGGTAACACTGGGATACCAAATGTACCTGAAGTACTTTGTTCACCCCTGTCATTATTCCAACTCACATTTATATTGCCTTTCGGATAAGCCTGAGAATGCTACATGCAACCTACCCTAAATTTATGAACTGTCACTGAATTCGTTCTTTATCTAAATACAATGTAAAAACCTTGCATTGCAATGGGAGGTGACGAGCACAAACCTGTAAAACATCCAGTAGGACTATCGTTGACCATCTAGAATTGGAATGACTCTGCTCAAGAAGGGAAGTTTCACATGTTATGAAGTTGTAATGATACTAAGCCTGGATGTAGGTTTGCTCGCTGAGCTGGAAGGTTCATTTCCAGATGTTTCGTCGCCATACTAGGTAACATCTTCAGTGAGCCTCCGACTGAAGCACTTGTGGTGTAGCCCACTTTCTATTTATATGTTTGTGTTTCCTTGGGTTGGAAATTATGTCACCACAGGAAATGAAATCTCCAACCCAAGAAAACTCAAACATATAATTAGAAATCGGGCTACACCACATGTTTGAGTTTTCTTGGGTTGGAGATTTCATTTCCTGTGGTGACATAATTTCCAACCCAAGGAAACACAAACATATAAATAGAAAGTGGGCTACACCACCAGTGCTTCATTCAGTGGCTCACTGAAGATGTTACCTAGTATAGTGACAAAACGTCTGAAAACGGACCTTCCACCTCAGCGAGTAAACCTACATCCAGAACCTCAACCTAAGCTACAAATCTTCTCAAAACTCGCTATTTCTAAGTCTGCTGTGTTTGCTTAGAGACAAAAAAGCTGCAGATGCTTGAATCCAAGGTAGACAAGCAAGAGGCTGGAAGAACACCATAAGCCAGGTAGCATCAGATGGTGGAGAAGTCAATGTTTCAGGTGTAACTCTTCTTTAGGACTTTGGGGCAGGGTGGTGAGGTGGGGATAGGTGAAGATAGGTAGAGTGTATGACCTGGTTGTCGATGGGAGGTATAAATCCGTACGACCTGATTGGTCGATGGGAGGAATGAATCCCTTTATTTGTTATGTTTGCTTGTCTGCATGCCACACGTATTCCAATCAATACTTAATTACAATGTTGGCAAGGGGGAACACTTTTGTCAAGATATAAAGAAGACAATAGTTGGGCAAGACTCAGAGTATTTTAACAGTTCTCTCAAGGCTCTATTATATGAAAGGAGATGAAACACTGCAATGATGACTGCTGGAAATCAGATTAGACCTTATCTCCAACCCTGTTGGTGCCACTAATACACTCATTCAAATCCTAGAAGTGACCAAGCATCCAATGGTTACCATTGCTGCCGCCACCAGAAAAAAAGCTGTGGAGTCCAACATTGGCACAACTGCATCCAAAGGTCAAAGATTGTTGCGGATTGTGCTTGATGTAGTTGTTGTGCTAAAATATAAAAGTTACAAGATTCAGGCCAACACTTTGCAATTTGTGAGATATATCTCACCCATTCCATGTCCACCCAGCTCTTACTGCAATGCTTTCATCAGATAAAAGCCAATCATCATCTTCTAAAGTAAACTGAGTCCCAGCAGTTAAGCTGAAATTGTCCCTGCAGCTTCCGTCCAACACGGACCTAACAGGAGCTTGTAGAGTCAATAGGAGGGCAGGCCATTTTGTGTCCCAGACACAATATGCATACTGCTCACATGCTACATACACCCATAACACCTGCTATCTGACTGTCCAGGCAATCCTCCTTCCAGAAGTGCATCTTCCGAGCTATTTACAAGATGAAGGAGGAGAAAGGGAGGACTGCAGATGTTTGAGGTCAGAGTCAAAAGAGTGTGGTGCTGGAAAAGCACAGTAGGTCAGGCAGTAGCTGAGGAGCAGGAGAATCGACATTTTGGGCATAAGCCCTTCATCAGGAATCATGATGATGAAGGGCTTATGGCCGAAACGTTGATTCCCTTGGTCCTCGGATGCTGCCTGTCCTGCTGTGCTTTTCCAACACCACACTCTCGACTACATACAAGATGAACTTGATCCAAGTGAAAATTATTTCCTAAGACTGACCAGGACATCCAGTACATTCCACTTTCTGCAGAATAAGTCAGATTCCAGTTCCCTATCCATTTGAATGCCAGCACACATCTGTTCAAAAGTCTTCACTCCAACACCAGAACTGATAGCCATCAAGGCAGGGGGATTCCAGATGTTTGGAGTCCACCTCCCTAGCTCGGACCCTGACAGCACTCCCTGCTGCTATTGCTTTATAAGGTGAGATGAAGGTTATGCCTCATACAAGGCTGGACAGGAAATCATTCAGTCAACAGGGATCCCAGCTGAATTTGACTTGTGCTGTTTTGGGCCACACTGGACTCTGAAGTGAATCGCATCTCAAGTTATAAATCGTATGTCAGTGGGGATCAATTGTATTCAGGCAGTGGGTATGATGTAGAAATTCTTCAGTTCTCCCAGACATCAGAGAAGGCCAAAAGTAAGGCCATTGTTTGGAGATGCACAATATGCGATATCTATATCCAATAATAAAAAATGCTCTTTTTTCCTATCTATGTAAAGTGGTGGATGCGGGTACAATTATAACACTTAAAAGACATTTGGATAGACACATGAATAGGAAAGGTTTGGAGGGATACAGACCAGGAGCGGGCAGGTAGGATTAGTTTAGTTTGGGATTATGTTTGACAATGACTGGTTCGACGGAAGGGTATGACTCAATGACTATGACTCAATGACTGGACTTCACTCTTCTATTAGTTGTTTCAAAAGGAATGGGATGGGAGATAAAAAGAGGTGGAGGAGTGGCATTGCTAATAAGGGATAGTATCACAGCTGCAGAAAGAGAGGTCGCCGAGGGTTTGCCTACAGAGTCAGTATGGGTGGAAGGCAGAAACAGGAAAGGAGCAGTCACTTGAATGGGAATTTTCTGCAAGCCCCCCAGTAGCAATAGAGACATAGAGGAGTGGATTGGGAGGCCGATTTTGGAAAGGTACAGAAGTAACAGGGTTGTTGTCATAGGTGACTTTAACTTCCCTAATATTGATTGAAACCTGCTTAGTTCAAATAGTTTGGATGGAGCAGTTTTGCTTAGGTATGTCCAGGAAGGGTTTCTGACTCAATATGTAGATAGGCTAACTAGAGGGGAGGCCATATTGGATTTGGTGCTTGGCAACGAACCGTGCCAGGTGTCAGATCTCTCGATGGGAGAGCATTTAGGTGATAGTGATCACAACTTCCTGATCTTTATTCATGGAGAGGGATAGGAGCAGATAGTATGGGAAAGTATTTAATTAGGGGAGGGGGGAATTACAATACTATTAGGCAGGAACAGGGGTGCCTAGATTGGGAACAGGGAAATACACGACAGCAATGTGGAGGTTGTTTAGGAAGCTCTTGCTGATAGTGCTGGACAGGTTTGTCCCACTGAGGCAAGGAAAGGATGGTAGGTTGAAAGAACCTTGGGTGACAAGGGATGTGGAACATCTAGCCAAGAAGAAGAAGGAAGCTTACTTTAAGGTTGAGAAGACAAGGATCAGACAGGGCTTTAGACAGTTGCAAGGTAGCCAGGAAGGAACTGAAGAATGGACTTAGGAGAGCCATAACAGGGCAAGAGAAAACTTTAGTGGGTAGGATTAAGGAAAACCCTAAAGGAGCTGTACACTAAGGTGAAGAACAAAAGGATGGTCAAAGTGAGGGTAGAGCTGATCAGAGATAGTGGAGGAAATGTTTGCCTGGAGACAGAGGAAGTAGGGGAGGTCCTTAATGAATACTTTGCTTCAGTATTCACAACTGACAATGACCTTGGACAGCATGAAACAGACTGATATTCTCAAACAGGTTGATGTTAGGAAGGAGGATGTGCTGAAAATTTTGAAAAACGTAAGGATAGATGGATATACCCATGGTTACCGCAGGTACCAAGGGAAGAGACTGCTGCGCCTTTGGAGATGATCTTTGCATCCTCATTGTCCACTGGAATAGTACCAGATGATTGGACGGTGGCAAATGTTATTCCCTTGTTCAAGAAAGGGAATAAGGATAATCCTGGGAATTATAGACTGATCAGTTTTGCGTCTGTGGTTGGCAAAGTATTGGAAAGGATTCTGAAAGACAGGATTTATAATTACTTGGGAAACCATAGTTTGATTAAAGATAGTCAGCATGGCTTTGTGAAGGGAAGGTCATGCCTCACAAACCTGATTGAATTCTTTGAGGATGTGGCTAAACACCTTGATGAAGGTAGAGTGGTGGATGTGGTGTACATGGATTTTAGCAAGACGTTTGATAAGGTTCCCCATTGTATGCTCATTCAGAAAATAAGGAGGCATAGGATATAGGGAAACTTGTCTGTCTGGATACAGAATTGGCTGGCCAATGAAAGACAGAGGGTGGTAGAAATGGAAAATATTCAGCCTGGAGATTGGTGACCAGTGGTGTTCTGCAGGGATCGGTTCTGGGACTTCTGCTCATTGTGATTTTAATAAATGACTTGGATGAGGAAGTGGAAGGGTGGGTTAGTAAGTTTGTCAATGATATGAAGGTTGGTGGAGTTTTGGTAATGTGGAGGGCTATTGTAGGTTGCAACAGGACATTGACAGGATGCAGAGCTGAGTTAATAAGTGGCAGACGGAGTTCAACCTGGAAAAGTGTGAAGTTATTCACTTTGGAAGGTCGAATTTGAATGCAGAATACAGGGAAATCTCAATTATCTGAACGACACGGGCAAGGATCATTTTGTTCAAGTAATCAAATGTTCGGATGATTGCATGTTTGGATAACACAGTCTACCCAAGCATCGAGACCTTAGCATCTTGTTCAGATAATCCAAAATTTGGATAATCGATGTTTAGATAATCGAGGTTGTTCAGTACAGGGTTAAAGGCAGGATTCTTGACAGTGTGGGGGAACAGTGGGATCTTGGAGTCCATGTCCATAAATCCCTCAAAGTTGCCACTCAGCTTGATAGTGTTGTTAAGAAGTCATATGTAGTGTTGGCTTTTAGTTTAAGAGCCTTGATATTATGCTGCAGCTCTACAGTGCCCTGGTTAGACCACACTTGGAATATTGTGCTCAGTTCTGGTTGTCTCATTGTAGGAAAGATGTGGAAGCTTTCGAGAGGGTGCACAGGAGATTTACCAGAATGCTGCCTGAACTGGAGGGCATGTCTTATGAAGAAAGGTTGAGGGAGCTAAGGCCTTTGTCATTGGTGTGAGGAAGGATGAGAGGTGACTTGGTAGAGGCATAGATAGAGTGGACAGCCAAAGACATTTCCCCATGGTGAACATGTCTATCAGAAGGGACATAATTTTAAGGTAATTGGAGGAAGGTTTATTGAATTGAATTGAATTGATTGTCACGTGTACCCAGGCACAGTGAAAAGCTTTGTCTTGTGAGCAATACAGACAGATCACATAGTTGGGTAGCATAGATAGTAAATAATAGGTAAACAGAGCAAAAACAAAAACACAGGTACAGACGAATGTTAAGAGTTTGTGAGTCCATTCAGTATTCTATCAACATTAGGGTGGAAACTGTGTTCAGTCTTCTGTGCCTTCTCCACAATAGTAGAGGTTGTAGAAAAACATTGCCTGGGTGGGATGGATCTTTGAGAATGTTGGAGGCCTTTCCTTGACAGCAGGCCTGGTGAATGGATTCTATAGATGGGAGGTTGGCGTTTGTGATTGTCCGGGCCAAGGTTACAGAGAGTGGTGAACATCTCCCATCTGGAATGGTACAATTACCATACTAGGCAGTAATACATCCAGACAGAATGCTTTCGATGGTGCACCTATAGAACCTGTGATGTCATTCAGTGCTTGCCATAGTCGCTGGGTGTCTGTCTGGGTCTCTAGTTTGGATTTGTATTGGTCCTTGGCTGTCTTAATGGCTCTGCAAAGGTCATACTTGGATTCCTTATATGTGAGTGGGTCTCCTGGTCTTAAGGCCTCATGCCTGGTTTTTAGTAGGTTCTGTATGTCCTGATTCATCCAAGGTTTCCTGTTGGGGAACAGCCGGATTGACTTTCTCAGTATGCAGTCCTCCACACACTTGCTGATAAAGTCTGTGACAATGGTGGCGTATTCGTCCAAGGTACCTGTGGATTGTTTGAACATATCCCAATCAGCCGATTCCAGACAGCACCGGAGTTGATCCTCTGCCTCCTCCGACCAGCACTGGACCTGTATCCACGAGGGGGGTCTCCTGCTTGAGCTTTTGCCTGTAAGCCAGGAGAAGAAACATGGCATTGTGGCTGGAGTTCCCGAAATGAGTGCAGGAGATGGAGCGATAGGCATCCTTCACAGTGGTGTAGCAGTGATCTAAAATGTTCAGGCCCCGAATGGGGCAGGTAAGATTCTGGTGGTACTTGGGCAACACCTTCATTAGATTGGCTTGATTGAAGTCGCCTGTTACAATAAACAGGACCTCAGGGTGTTCAGTCTCCAGGGTGTTAGTGGTAGAGTACAGCACATGCGGAGCTTCCTCAACCTTTGCTTGTGGCGTTTGTACACAGCGGTTAGTATAGCAGCGGTAAATTCCTTGGTAGACAGAAGGGGTGGCATTTGATGGTGAGGAGCAATGGCTGCTCAGGGTTGCAATGTTCATGCCTTGTTGTTGATTAAAAAACAAACCCCTCCACCCTTTGTCTTACCCAAGGATGCTGTACGATCCATACAATGGATAGAAAAACCATCAGCCTGAAGTGCACAGTCAGGAATGGATGAGTTGAGCCAGGTTTCTGTGAAGCAGAGTGCGCAGAATCCTGCAGTTCACGCTGGAAGCTGAGCCGTGATCTGAGTTTGTCTATCTTGTTCTCCAGCGATTGTATATTGGGGGGATGTTAGATGTAGATTCTTTAGATAGAGAGTGGTGGGTGCATAGAGTGCACAACCAGCAGTGGTAGTAGAGTCAGAGACATTAGGGACATTTAAGCAACTCTTGAATAGGCACATGGAAGATAGTACAATGAAGGGTATGTAAATTAGTCTGATCTCAGAATAGGATAAAAGTCGGCACAACATCGAGGGCTGAAGGGCCTGTACAGTGCTGTACTGTTCTATGTTCAATTATCTATGTTCTATGTTCTCACTGCCTGGGGACTGAATTCTAAGACAGTTGAGCAAAACTCCTTCAGAAATTTGATGGAACTTTTACCTTTGCGCAAGTGAAGTGTATGACCCTGAGTACGCAGTATCTAGATTGTTCTTGCAAATACCTTTCTTCAAAGACTGTTGAGCGCTCAAACAGGGCACCTTGATTTGGACCATGAACCTCGATTGTGGCAGGGATTCAGAGTTTAGTCACAATATATCAAATAATTAATTCAATTGGCAGTGGACACTTCATTATTTAATTTGCAGCCAAAAGGAAGTTTGTGTTCAAGTGACTTATGTTAGCTGCTGTCTACTATCTACAATTAATGATTTTGCTGTTCTTCAAAAAATAATAATCTTGTGAAGATATGTGAAGGCAGGTACCAGTCTCTCATAACTCGATACAGTAACTCTGGAGGTTACAAGCTTTGTACCAGAGTGCAAAGGACTGGACAGGGCAAATAAAGATGGATATTCTTGAAGACCAGGGAGTAAGAGTCTAAGATATAGAGTAGACTATTTAGGACTGAATGGCTACAGAAAGCTGTTGAGGGCAAAACATTGAATATTTTCAAGACGTTAGATATAGTGCATAGGGCTGAAGGGATCAAAGGGGATGGAGCAAAAACTGGAACAGGGTACTAAGTTGGATGATCAGCCATGATCATATTGAATTGCAGAGTTGTCTTGAAGAGTTAAATGGCTGACTCCTGCTTCTATTTTCTATATTTCTATGCTTCGGGTGGCCAAACCTCTTGTCCATTGTCGATAACACTCTCTGTGTGAAAATGCCTAAAGGCCAGCCCAGCAATCTACAACAACAGCAAGGACTGCAGAACAATCCGCCATTCCATCAGCAAGGATCATTTACTTCACTGTGAGTTCTGTGATCCATGTTGGATTACTGAGCTTGACAGAGTGCTGCAATCAGATTTTGATGGCATTAGTTAGAGGACCAAATTTTTTTTATCAATGGGGTGCCAGAATTCTGAACCTCTCCCAAATCTAACTACGGTGGAAGCAAAATCTCAAAATGAAATAAAGTCTAACAGCCATTCACTGCTGTTTTGGCAAGGTTGAAATAAGCTCTCTGAGCAGCTCCTCATTACTGATTTTTATGTAGAAACCTGAACAACTGAGAGAAATGACAGTCTTTTAGGATGCTATTTATTTTATTCTTCCAAAAAAACTGCCACATGCAGGATCATCAAAACAAATTCTAAGGTGTAAGAGTTTCAAGCATAAATAATGGTTTACTGACGGAATGCAGCCTTCCACTTAATGAGGGAGAACCAGTGTGTTTTAGGTTTCCTTAATATGAATGCAAATGATTTGGGCATAGGTTTGATTTTCATTCTCAAACATACCTGAAACTTAATGCAAAGGATGTACATCTAGGAGGAGATAGTGACACAGAGGTCCACTCTAATGCACTCGGTTGGGGTTAAAATCCTAACACAACAACTGCTGGAATTTAAGTTCAATTAATAATATAAAGCTGCTGTCTGTAATGGAAATCCTAACAGCTATCACCCATTGTTGTAAAAATTCATCTGGTTTTGCTAATGTTCTTTTAGGGAGGAAATCTGATATGTTTACCTGGACTGGCCTACACACAACTGCAGGCCAGTAGTATTGTGCTTGAATTTTAACTAATCTGTGAAATGAGCTCATAAGCCACTCACTTCACACAAAAGGCAATTAGGGATGGGTAATATTCGCTGGCCATGTCAGCAATGCCACATCCCATGTTTACCATCAACCTTCATCTGTTCCTAAAACTAGAACCTGTAGCTCCAACTGCTCATGACGCCCCTTGGCTTCCATCTTATAATGTATGTGTTCATTCTTTCCTCACTAACAGGGGATGGCAAGAGGCTTAGCCTATCATCTGTCTGGAACTAAACTTATGGAATCAAAGTCTTATTTCTAGAATCTACCAAGGCCCTAACAAGATGGACAGTAGGCAGGCTTTAGTGTTGTTATACATTTGGAAAGAAATCACATTATTGGACAATTCTGTATAGTAAATTGAAAACAAACTAAGTAATACTTCATCCTGCATGTAAAACTTACTGTACTTAATGAAAGAATACTTAAAGAGAGGGCTAATAGAGGGTGCAAAAGAATGAAAAAATAATTTGTTGCATTTCATTTTATGCAAAGGGTGACCATTGACTGGGAATACATTTGTATCTCTAAAAACAAGAAGAAATAGAAACTGGGGTTATTGGGTTACGAGGTGCATGCTTATGATATGCATCTCTGTCAACAAATGCTTATAAATGCATGTGTGAAGATGGGCACCAGTCTATGTTTTATCAGCTGGCTTTCTGGACTATAATAAATTATTTCATTTTTCAAGGCTGGTGAGCATGAAGCTTCACTTTATTTTATTAAAATGAATAACCTAGGAATTCTGTAGCCTACACTGTTCCATTTTCATCCATATATATTGCAATGCTGCCTGACCTATAATTATTCAAAAGTTACTTTTTGTTTTGTTCATTCCTGGAACGTGTCACTGTCTGGATTAGCAGTTATTACCTGTCTCTGATGTACTTAAGAAGGTGGTAGTGAGCTGCCTTCTTGAACTGCTGCAGTCCATGTGTTATATGTTGACCTACAATGCCATTAGGAAGGGAATTCCAGGATTTTAACTCAGCGACAGTGAAGGACGAGTGACATAATTCCTCATCAATATAGTGAATGGCTTGGAAGGAAACTTGCAGATAATGGAGTACGCATGTATCTGCTCCCCTTGTCCTTCTAGATGAAAATGGTTGTGAGTTTGGAGGGTATTGTCTAAAGAGACACCAGAACCAGATGCCAGAACAATTAAAAAACTACCCATATCATAACATCTGTTACCCACAAATGGCTAGAGTCTGTAATTAAGAATAGATTAACTGAATACCTTGAAAATATTCACATGATCTGAGAGTGCCACCAGAGTTTTGTGAAGGGTAATTCATTCCTGATAAATCTGATTGAATTTTTCAACAAGTGACTGAAATAGTAGCTGAAGGGTATCTCATGAATGTTATTTATTTGGTCTTTGCAAAGACATTTATCAATACGCTCATAAGAAACTCTTTTCTGAAGTGGAAGCCTCTGGAAGTGATGACAAATTATTGACCTGCATAGGACATTAGCTAACAGGCAAAGATAGAGAAAAGTGACCATGGATGGATGTTCTAATTGAATAGACTAATGACATCCTTAAAAAGATCTGTGTTTGGACCTGGAGTAGTCACCATATCTATTAGAAGCTTAGAAGATGAAGTAGGAATCACAGATCTAATTTACTGATGACATAGACATAGGCAGCATGAGAACATAGGAGAAAGTGAGGACTGCAGATGCTGGAGATCAGAGCTGAAAATGTGTTGCTGGAAAAGCGCAGCAGGTCAGGCAGCATCCAAAGAACAGGAGAATCGATGTTTCGGGCATAAGCCCTCATTCCTGAAGAAGGGCTTATGCCCGAAACGTTGATTCTCCTGTTCCTTGGATGCTGCCTGACCTGCTGCGCTTTTCCAGCAACACATTTTCAGCATTAGAACATAGAACATTACAGCGCAGTTCAGGCCCTTTGGCCCTCGATGTTGCACTGACATGTGAACCAATCTGAAGCCTATCTATCCTACACTATTCCATTTTCATCCATATATTTATCCAATGACTACTTAAATGCCCTTAAAGTTTGTGAGTCTACTATTGTTGCAATGTACTATTGTAAGCAGTGTAGACAGAAAATTGCAAAAGGATATTGATAGAATAAATGAATGAGCAATAATGTGCTAAATGGATGCCAATGTAGACAGATGACCAACATTTTTGATTGGTCAATTTGGGATGACCGATAAATGTTGCCCTTGCCTTCAATGTCCACATCCCATGAATGAATAAAATATAATTGTGAAGTCTTATCCTTTGAAGTTAGAAATGATATAAAAAAGTTCTTTCTAAATGGGGAAAAGTTTGTAATAGTGGAGATATCTATCTAGGAGTTCCAACATATGAATCAGTAAAATGTATCAACAGATATAAAAATTCATCAGAAAGGTGATTGAAATGATAGCTTTTCTATCAAGAGGATTAGAATAGAAGGAGGCAGAGGTCATTCTTCAGTATAAAATGCCATGGTTAGATCACAGTTTGAGTTACTGCATACAGTTCCTGGCACTAAATCTCAGAAAGAATATACTGAGCTTACAGGGGGTTCAGCACAGATCTACCAGAATCATATCCTGAGCAAGATTTAGCTTACAAGGAACATTACACAAATTAGGGTTATATTCCCAACTCCAAACTGACCTCATAACCTAACCCAATCTAAGTGCCCACCTTACCCACACTATCCCCATGCTGCTTTTTCTTCCAGCAAAACTTTCAGTCTACCAACTGTGCTGTCTTCCCAAATGATCCAGTGTTACCAAGAAGAACTGCTATCAGGTACAAACTACATTTCGGAAGAGTGTAGAATGGAAGGAGATAAGTGGGAACACCATGACCTGCAATTTCTCCTCCCAGCCACACACCATTCCTTCAGTGCCACTGGATTAAAATCCTGGAACTCTCTTCCTAATGGCGTTGTGGGTCTAGCTATGCCAAATGGA
Source organism: Chiloscyllium punctatum (assembly GCF_047496795.1). NCBI lineage: Eukaryota > Metazoa > Chordata > Chondrichthyes > Orectolobiformes > Hemiscylliidae > Chiloscyllium > Chiloscyllium punctatum. The sequence continues at coordinate 77,200,003 of NC_092760.1, forward strand.
CAGCAGCAGTTGAAGGAGGCAATTAACCACCAGCAACAAGGGATGGGCAATCATTATGAGCACCACATCCCATGAACAATGGTTTTTTTAAAAATTCTCCAAATTAATGCAGAGCTCATCCGTAGTGGAAAAAGTTGGAGTAGAGAGACAACCTCACCATGATTTCCTCTCCTAGAAGATTCTGATTGGAGATTGTCCCAAGTGTCAAGATTGTGGTAGAGGAGCAGCACAGTATACAGGTTCCTTACCCCAGCAGCTCAGAGCCCATCTACTCCATCTGCTTTTTACTTTTCTTTTCCTTTCTCTATCTTCTATGTTTCCATTTATCATCTTACCTCTTTACCAGCTTCAGTGGAAGGTGTCTTAGATTCATAGAGTCATAGAGTTTTACAGCATGGAAACAGACCATTTAGGCCAACTTATCCAAATCCTAAATTAATTGAGTCCCATTGGTCAGCATTTGGCCCATATCCCTCTAAACCCTTCCTATTCATATACCCATCCAGATGCCTTTAAAATGCCATAATTACACCAGCCTCCACCACTTCCTCTGGCAGCTCATTCTATACATGCACCGCCCTCTGTGTGAAAACATTGTCCTTTAGGCCCCTTTTAAGTCTTTCCCCACTCACCTTAAACCTATGTCCCCTAGTTTTGGACTCCCTGAGGACTTGTCAAATGTTTCACTTTATTTGTCTGTATAAATACATGTGACAATATGTTGCTATTCTATTCAATTATATGTATTATTCCTTTTTTCATATCTTTGCAATCTTCCATTTGTTTTTAGTCTAATGTTATTAATGCTCATGTCCTACAGTATTACAATCCAAAAAAACTAATTTATTGTCTTGTTGTATCTATTAATGATATCAGCATACTTTTTTTCAAACTCTATTTCTTTCATTTCTTCTCCAGAGATTCAGCAGCTGCTCGAAGAACAGATTACTTTAGCTCAATGTCTGAAGCAATTCTTGCCCATTCACACTCTGGCCCATCGTTTGCTTCCCAATTCCCGTCACTAGAGTAATGTCAGCCCCAAACAAAAGTGATGAAGAAGATGCTTAAATTCTCTGAAGTGATGTGCAAGTATAACAGTATCAGGAATAATTAATGATACCATCACTATCATAACTAGGGGAGTAGTTGATTTCTGCCTGCTTCTGAGCATTCTTGTAACAGCAGCTCATATGAATGTGTCCCTTGTGGTTCACACAGTGGAATTTTGAGTTCATGCAGATAACTAAAATAGAATCAGCATAGTGTGATGACATTTGACCTCAAAGCAGTGCAATATATAATTTTTGTAATTTTTTTCAAAATACTTGTGGAATCTATAATTGGCTTTATAAAGTTTGAATTTGCATCAGTTGTAAAAGGAAAAGCTGATATTTCCTTAATTAACAATAAATAAAAGACCATAAGACCACAGGAGCAGAAATTAGGCCATTCAGCCCATTGAGTCTGCTCTGCCATTCAATCATGGCTGATATGTTTCTCAACCCTATTCTTTTGTTTTCACCCCATAACCCTTGATCTCCTTGATACTCAAGAACCTATCTCAGTCTTAAATATACTCAATAACCTGGCCTGTATAGACTTCTGTGGCAATGGATTCCACAGATATACCACTCTTATCCTTATCTCCATTCTAAAAGGTGTTCCATTTACTCTAAGGTATGCCCTCAGATCTTAGTCTCTTCTACTAACGGAAACATCTTCCCAACAGCTATTCTGTCCAAGCCATTCAGTGTTCTGTATGTTTCAATTAGATCCTGCCTCATCCTTCTAAACTCTATATAAACCCACAATCCTCAAATGTTGCTTATATGTTAAGCTGCTCATTCCTGGGACCATTCTCATCATATTGATCCATGTGAACTGGCAATGCTGGACCAGGAAGCAACACCAACTTGAAGGCAGTTAACATATGAGAGCCATGTGGCCAGAAACAAAATGGAGCTCTGGACCAAGAAGAGCTGCAGCAGAGGGCAAGAAATAAAGAAGGCACATGCGCAAGGAACAAATACAGAAATTTCTGGAAAAGCTCAACAGGCCTAGCAGGATCCGTGCAGAGAAATCAGAGTTAACATTTGGAGTTTGGTGACCTTTCCTCAGAACTGAACAGGAGAAAGTGAGGACTGCAGATGCTGGAGATCAGAGCTGAAAAATGTGTTGCTGGGAAAGCGCAGCAGGTCAGGCAGCATCCAAGAAGGGCTTAAACCCGAAACGTCGATTCTCCTGCTCCTTGGATGTTGCCTGACCTGCTGCGCTTTTCCAGCAACACATTTTCCAGCTCAGAACTGAGCAGCCAGAGCTGCTGAGCTTTTCCAGCAATTTCTGTGTTTGTTTCTGATTTACAGCATCTGCACTTCTTTCAGTTTTCATGTGTACAAGGAGTTTTGTGTGTGTGGGTAAAGCAGCTGCACAGAACAGAAAACTTCAGATAGGATTAAAATAGGAATTGTGAATTGGACAAATTTACTGTCACTGCTTTAATGTTAGAAACGCCAACCAGACCATTGAACATAGTTTAGTAAAGGGAATGCATAAAAAAGTCACTGGAAAATTTGTTTCTTCAATTCTGTCATGACTCTAGCTAAGCAAATTCTACAGAATTGTCCCATTCAGATAACAACTGTCTCAGGGACTTCAGATGGAATAACACTAGAAAGTGCTGGAGAAACCCAGCAGGTCTGGCAGCTTCTGTGTAGAGAGAAAAACAGAGGTAATATTTCAAGTTCAAATTATCCACCCTTGGAACTTACCCCAAATGCAATACAGCTGCTGGTGAAACAAATTTGAGAGCTGAACTGATTCAATGAAAAAGTGATAACTCCTAAATACCAAGACTGTGTTAGAGAATTTTAAAACATCACAAAGGGTACCATGAGTCTGCAGTGTGTGAGACAAATGCTTGGAGCAGTGTTAAATGTATCTTCCTTGCACCAACAACTTAAAGAGAATTTTACTATTTTATTTAAGTTATTTTCAATTAGTGTTGATTTTTATGATATGTTTGCAGACCAGAAACACTGGAGTTAACTTAGAGTTTTATTACATAACTGAAGTTGGTTCATTCCAATTTTCTTATGTGCATGCATTTCAAATGACTATAAGAGGGCACTATCACAATTCTTATTCATGATAAAGTAAAAATTATAAGTGGACTCATGTTGGCATTTTTGATTGGATGTTCTTAAAACAGTGGAAATAATGAATTTATGGAACATTGCAATAGCAAAAAAAAATTCAGCTGTCTTTGAACTTCAATATATTACACCCTCATAATCCAACAAGGACACGCTAACAGAGCAGATATGTTGCAATGCTTGGACTTTCCTAGAACGTACACAAATTAGGATCTGGATTAGATCATTCAGCCCCTCAAGGCTGCCCCACTATCCAATAAGATCATTGTCGATCAACTCCACTTTCCTGCCTACTGGCTATATACTTCAACTTCCTTGTCAATCATGAATCTAACTCAGTCTAAAAAAGTACTCTCTGCCCATGCCTCCATCTCTCCCTGGGAAGACTCCAATGCCTCTAGCAATGTCTGAAATCTCTGTCCATGTGTCCACTGCACTTTAACTTTCCTGATAACTCACTAAGCAAGCCTCACATTTTAAACTTTGGCTGTCGGTCACTCTTTGAGCCTAATTTTACCCGCAATTTCCACTCACTGCTGGCTTTCATCTGTCATTTCAGGAAGGAAATTTGTCATCCTTACCCAAGTCTAGCCTCACGTTGGCTCTACACCTGCAGCAAGTGGTTTGCTCTTAACTGTGCTCCAAAATGGCCCAGAGACTCAATCAGTCTAAGGGTGAATTGTGATGGCAGCAACATCTACATCCCATGAAAGAATACAGGAGAAAAGGAAACTCTGCCTCCTACCTTAGCAGCCCACTCCCACTCACGTCCAGACTTTTTTTTTTTGCTAAGCGAATGCAAAGCTGCAGGGGATAGGCCACCAATTTGTTTTTAAAAAACGCAGCACCTGGCTGCCTGTTGTTAACAGTTGAGAGAGTAGTGAATACAGGAAACTCTAAGTTGAAGCACAGGCCTAATAGCAAAATGAACTTCAAATTGCTGGATATTTGACATTAATTCAGAGAAGAAAGTCAAAGACTAATCCGAGGAGTGTTTTATATTCTCTGCTACTTTTATGAGACTGACTGAAAATTGAATGCATACTTCACAAAAGATTGTAGTGTTGAGATGGGCTGTTTCATGTAGCTACAGTAGAATTAATGTATTTAGAAATTGTAATTAAGTGATTCAGTCACTGGGGATTAAGTGTTTTATGACTGGAGGTAATTTCTTTTGGTTTGAAGAATCTATTCCGAATGGGCAGAAAAGTCATGCAAATGATTTTATTTTTCCTCAAGAAGTAATTTTTTTTTTGATATAAGAAAAATGGCTTAACATTTTAAACAGGGCTTATTTTAATATGCAGCCACGTTTCTATTTTGTTCTATTCTTAAAGATTTTTTTAACAATCGGACTGCCTTCAAAATTAAAAAGGTGCCAGAGAAACTCAGCAAGTCTGGCAGCTTCTGTGGAGAGAAAGCAGAGTTCATGTCTTGAGTTCTATTCAGAATGATCCCAAAGAAGAATCAGACTCACAACATTTTCTGTTTAATTTCAAATTTCCAGCATTTTGCTTTTGTCTGACTGCTTCAAAATGAACTGACATTCCATCATCTTTTGGTTGTCTAACTGCAGTATCCATTGCAGTTTATGGGATCATGCACTTGTATCTAAGCCAACATAGCAACAGTAACTCTTCTTCAAAAGAAATGCATTTGCTGCCAAGTACTTCAGGGAATTCTGAGGATCTGAATGGGCATCACTTAATTTGAGCTTTTACAATTGACAGACAGAAGCAAGTCTCATGACAGTGGTAGCTGGAGATTGAGAGCAAAGAGACGAAGTGCTGAAATCAGGGAATTTGTTAAGTGCATGAGTTTTAGGAGTTTAGTCAAGTTTGCATGTGTCTTGATTTTTAAACAATCAACTGCAGGTGATTGAGTGTCAGATTTTATTATTATTTTATTTAAGTGACATATCTGTCTCTTATTAAACTAAAGCAAAACTCTGAAGAGTGTATTGTCTTATTACTATTAGAATCCTCATATCTATATCCCAATCTTCCTTCCAATATGGTGAATAAAACTAATGTCCCTCTGTGTCATAGGTGAAAGTGTTAAGGGCTGCTTCACCCAGTCAGAGAGTAAACAATCAATGTTACCCGAGATATTTAATCGCTTCCTTTAGCAGTGTCTGTCCGACATTGTATTTTCCCAAAGCTCTCATTTCTAACTGTCTCCTGCTTACACATAGTGTCAAGGATCTGACTGACACTAATCTCAAAGTTGCGTAAGATTCACTCAATAGAAAGTTGAAATTTGCCTTCCACTTCTAATTTGGAGATATCATTTAGCCCTTAAAATCCAAAGATCTAAATTTCCTCAAACATATAACATTTAACATTACTGTAGCAGCAAACTGTAGTTTCTCTTTTAATGTTAAACAAGCTTGCTGCTAGATGAAGCTACGGTTAGTTAATTCAGAAACTAGTTGGAACTGGTTCTCCGAAAATTGTGACTGACTTGGAATACTGGAATCTAAGCTTGTACAGATGCAGGGGGTTTAACAGTTGCACACAGTAAGTCACACAAAAATGGCAGCTAGCGACTGAGTGAAGTGAGTCTGTGTGCTTAAATCTAACAATTTGGTATGTCAAGAGACACAGGATAGTGAGGGTGGAAGTCCTCGTCTGACCTTTACAAAAATGAGCGGCACAAGAGACGAAACCAAAGACTTGATAGCTGAGACCTGGAGGAGGATTTAATTACATGTGTCTGGTTGGTGAGTTTAAACTGTGGCAGCCTTTTAAAATGGTAAGGGAGAGATACAAGTAATGTATTAAACTCAGCACAACCAGTTAAACTCCAAATATAATCACAAAAGATTCTTAAGATATATCTGAAACTTGAAATTTAATTTGCTAAAACAAAACAAAATAAATATAACATATTTAACAAGTGATGTGCCAGAGGCATCAGTGCTACAGCCTCAATTTTTTACAATTGATATAAATGACTTGGATAAAGGGGCCAAAGGTATGGTAGCTGAAATTACTGATGATGCAATAATAGGCAGGAAAGTAAGTTGAGAAGAAGATACAAGGAGGCTACAAAAGGGACATTGATCATTTGATGAATCGGCAAAAATGTGGCAAACAGAATAAGTCATAGGAAAATGTAGAATTGTCCATTTTGGCAGGAAGAATGAAAAGAAAGCATATTATGTGAATGGAGAGAGATTGCAGATCTCTGAGATGCAGTGGGATCTGGGTGAGCTATTCATGAATCTCAAAAGGTGAGAGTGCAGGTACAGCAAGGAATATCTATTCCCAAAGAATCATGAGTGTTTGGAATTCCATTCCATAGTGACTAGCAGAGATGGTTCATTCAATCTATCAAATGCTGAGTTGGACAGATTTTTTGATCAAAAAGACAGTCAAGGGGGTCAGGCAGGAGAGTGTTGTCAAGGGCACAGTCATATCAGACAGAATCTTATTGAATGGTGGAGCAGATTTGATGGGCTGAATGGCCTAATCTATTGATATTTTATGTAGTTTTCAATGAGGTAGTGCATTTTGAGCTACATTTCGTCTTCACTCTCAACCATATCTGTGCAAAATTCCCTGAGTATCAGGCACTACTGAATTTTAACTGCCAATGTACTATAAGCGTGCTTACTTTGTCAACCTCATTCCATAGTTTCAGAGCTTCATCCTTGGATTCAACTGGTATTTCTAGTATGAAATAATCCATAGATTTGACTATTTTGCATTGAACTTCTGAGACCTGCATAAATTAAGAATAGTAAAGGCATCTTATCCTTACTGATCATTCTAACAATGAATGCATAAAAACTGCTCATTATTAAATACCATTTAGTCAATTGTCTATCCCTTCTGTGGGCTTACAGTGAAACCCACAACTCTGAACTTACAAACATATGAAAACAGAACAAGGCTGGGCCAATCGGTCATTCAAGTTTACTGCACCACTTCATAAGGTCATGGCTGAGCTGACTTTAACCTCAACCTTTTGTCTTTTAGAATAGAATATTCTTTTATTGTCACATGTACTTCATTGGAGTACAGTGAAGAGTTTTTACAATGTCTGCCTTCTTATGCGACATCCCAGGTACAAGTACCTAGGACGCAGCAGAGGAATAAAAGTAGTTACATTACTTTACAGAGTTGAAAATTAAAATTAACAATAGGACATAATTAAAAGGGTTGACATTAAAATAACATACAAAATGTCAGATTGACATTACATTGTAGCAGCTCAATGCAGAGCCTCCACACATGGTCTGACCGCCTGCGCCAGACACAGTAAACAGCCGGCCCCTCACCACTCCAAGCTGGCACTCAGTTGCTCCAAGGTAAGCTCCTGAGCAGCCTTCCCTGTGCCGGTCTCCGCCTGGGAGTCGCTGCCTGTGCACTGCTCTGGAGTTGCTTCCCCATGCTGTTCCAGGGCTCGCTGCTCACACTGTCCCGAGGCTCCCTGCTTCAGGGACTTGCTGCGGGCGCCTGCATTTGTTCCAGGATTTGCCTCCGGTGTGAAGGGGAGAGAAGAAGAAGAAGAAGGAAAAAAAGAGAGGAAAAGAAAGAAAGAAAAAGAACAGGCGGAGCAGAGGAGCTCCCACAGGAGCATCTTACTCTGCTGCCAATCCTCCATCCCTGCTTTTCACCAGTCATCTTTCATCCTCTTGTTTCCATAACTTAATTGGGTGTCTTTCCTCTCTGGTATACCATGTTGTCGGATTTGTCTACATTTACAAAGGCATCTCTTTAAATAAGCTAATAATTGGTCAGGCACAATCAAATCCATAACAAAAATAGATATTGCTGCAAAATCTCAGCAGGCCTGGTAGCATCTGTGGAGAGAAGTCAGAGTTAACGTTTCAGGTCGACTGACCTGTCCTCAGAACAGTTCTTGTTGTCGTTGATTTACCAGGTTGCTTGTTGCAAAAATTGATGAAATTCACAATCTGATCATCAACCCCATTATTTTTAGCGAAATAGAAGGAAGACAGTTGGATTTATCACCTTTTTTGAACATGGACATTGCTTTTTCTTCTTATGTATTTTTATGAAGCATTTTTAAATTCAAAACATTGACATTTTCCAAGTAAAGTAACAGGAAGACTTCTTGATGATGCTGAATAAGATCTAAACAAAACTGACCTGAATTATCTGCTTGTCTTTAGAACTGTTATTTCTAGCAAAAGCATGCTTCTAAGTGCCTCATACATTGTGTTTTTTTGTGCACATCACCACTGAAGTTCTGCATAAATTCCATTACTGTCCTGTTGCTGATGAAGTCAGATGTCCTGTTGATACCACTGTCGCATCGAGGTAATTGAGAGAAGGAACAAACAAATCAACAATCTTATGTATAAAGACACAAATGTCAGTCAATGGCAGCACTCCAAAACCATCAGTAATAGTCCACAGTGTTATTCTTCTTGATGAACACTGGACTGTTTCCAAGACACAAAACCTGTGCCGTTCCCATTCTCCCTGTGGCAATAATAATTACCCAGCAAGCTGTTTTACTTCAAACAGTTTGTTTTTCCCTTTAGCTATAATATACCCAAATGGCATGCATGACAGACAAGCATTTATACACTGTTGAAGCAAATTTCAACAATTCTAAAAAGAAATGTGGCTCATTTTGCACTGTCTTATGCAATGTAAGCAGTGGATCAGCCAAATTTGCACACTGCAACTTTTCACAAACAACACTGAAATGATTGCGCAGTTGAAAGAATTGGACCCCAGAAAAATGAGCCACCAAACCAGCTGAATTTGGCCTCAATTTAAAATGTCATTGTTCAGGATGACATTTAACAAAGTTGAAGCGTTTTTGTCGAAGATCTATCAGGCAATGCTTCCTTTCCAAAGTGAATGCAATGAACCTGTTACCCTTTTCAAATGCAGTATTTGTCACTTGCTTCATGCACTATAGACTGACTAAAGTGGCAGATGTACCCTGTAGTAGGTTGGATGTAGCAACATAAAAACATGCTGCAAATAGCCTCCCCAGGATAGTAATAGCTATTCTTTACCCGGATGTTTCCTGCAGATGTTACAATCTCTCAGATAAATACAGAGGGATCTTGTAATAATGGGCTTGCAAGGTAAACACAGAAAAGCCAAGTGCCCAAGGCATTCTTGCACTTGTAATTATTGGCCCATTGCAAGTTTCTTTCAATATAAAAGTTGAGGAAATGATTTGAAAGTTTCAAGGAACATAGAGTCATGGAGCTGTACTCTATGTGCAAACCGTCCATGCTGGCCAGATGACCTAAATAAATTTAGTCCCATTTGTCAGCATTTGGCCCATATCCCTCTAAACCCTTCCTATTCATATATCCATTCAGATGCCTTTTAAATGTTATAATTGTACCAGCTTCCACCACTTGCCCTGGCAGCTCATTTCATACACGTACCACACTCTGCACAAAAGTGTTGCCCCTTAGGTCCCTTTTAAATCTTTCTTCTTAAAGGGATGCCTTCTAGTTTTGGACTCCCATACCTTTGGGAAAAGATCTTGTCTATTTACCCTATCCATGCCCCTCATGATTTTATAAACTTTTATAAGGGAATATAGCCCCAGCTTATTCAGTCTCACTCCATGACTTAAACCCTCCATCCCTGGCAACATCTTTGTAAATCATTTCTGAACCAACTGCTCCTTTTTTGAGGTATTTTAGGTGTTGGAGGTGATTTCCTCGAATTCCAGGAGCAGCAATTACTGTTTTATATGCTGTTGCATTATTTTGGAACGTCGGAGAAAAAAAAATCAAAACATCAAAATCAAAAGGGAGAAGGACAGATAATTGGCAGCTCATGGTCAGTGAAGGAGAGAGAGAGAGAGAGAGAGAGAGAAAGAAACCCACACTGCTAACTGACACGGTAGTGAATCTGCACAGTTACTGCCTTTGCTGTTTGAATTCATGCATGGGAGTGTGTCTAGGAAAACTTAAACAGTGAAATTCACAACTGATCTTGGAGAAACCTGTGTGGGAGGGTTCACAGCACGAGAACAGATAAGTGAATATTCTTTACGTGTACCCTTGCTGTAAATCTACAATGGTGAGAATGAGCTGCCAGAGAAAGTGGTGGAGGCTGGTACAATTGCGGCATTTAAAAGGCATCTGGATGGGTATATGAATACAAAGGGTTTAAAGGGATATGGGCCAAATTTTGTCAAATGGGTTTAGATTAGTTGAGAATATCTGCTCAGCATGGACAAGTTGGACCAAAGGGTTTATTTCCGTGCTGTAAATCTCTATGACTCTAAGTTTCACAACATCTTTCCTACAGCAGGGGGACCAGAATTGTACACAAAATTCCAAAAGTGACCTAATCAGTGTCCTGTACAGCCACAACAACTCCTATACTCAATGCTCTGACCAATAAAGGAAAGCATACCAAACACCTTCGTCACTATCCTGTCTACCTGTATCTCCACTTTCAATGAACTATGAACCTGCACCCAAGGTCTCTTTGTTCAGCAACACTCCCCACGACCATGAGAATAAATTACATCTGTGCATTCCCTTTGATATAGAGAGGTCCCAAAGCACTTCACATGAATTTATGGTCAATTCATTTCGGGGGATGGGAGTTAATGAAAGAGAGGAAATGGAGAGATTTAAGAATGTTCTTCATTGTGAGTTAGCTAGACAGATGAAGGGACAACTCTTAATGATGGGTCAGAGTGAGTGAAGGAGATGCAATACACCAAGGTCAGAGTCAGTGAGACAGGTAGTCCATCGGGATACAAAGAATTTTACAAATTTAGGGAAGGATGCAGCTGTGAAGGAATTTAACATGAGGCTCAGAATTTTTAAAAATGTGGCAGTGGAGAGATAGGAACCCATGTAAATCATCAAGATGTAGGATGACAGGCAAAGTGAGACATGAGTTTAGATCAGAGTGGTGCTGGAAAAGCACAGCAGGTCAGGCAGCATTCAAGGAGCAGGAAGATCGACATTTCGGGCAAAAGGCCTTCATCAGGAATAGAGGCAGGGAGCCTCCAGGGTGGAGGGATAAATGGGGGCGGGGGGAGGAGGGGAGGTTTGCTGGGGAGAAAGTAGCAAAAAGTACAATGGGTGATAGGGGGTGGGGATGGAGGTGATAGGTCAGAGAGGAGGGTGGAGTGGATAGGTGGGAAGGAAGATTGGCAGGTAGGTCAGGTCATGAGGATGGTGCTGAGCTGGAAGGTTGGAATTGGGGTAAGGTGGGGGGAGGGGAAATGAGGAAACTGGTGAAGTCCACATTGATGCCCTGGGGCTGAAGTGTTCTGAGCCCCCAACCCCCCATTTATCTCTCCACCCTGGAGGCTTCCTGCCTCTATTCCTGATGAAGGGCTTTTTGCCTGAAATATCGATTTTCCTGCTCTTCGGATGCTGCCTGACCTGCTGTGCTTTTCCAGCACCACTCTAATCTAAACTCTGGTTTCCAGCATCTGCAGTCCTCACTTTTGCAAAGTGGGACATGACCAAGGATAAGATTCAGAGAGCAGAGGTTTGCATGAAATAAACTTGACGGAAACTGACAGACGAGTGATTGTTTGGAATTGTCTCATTTCAAGGTTATAGCATCATGAATGAGGTGAGGGAATGGTGGAGATATATAATGCTTTGGAGGGGGAAATGAGTTCTTTGTAAATGAAAAGGCATGCAATCAGAAGTTAGGCTTTAACAGGAGGGTTTTTACTTTGGGACACTTTAATATAGAAATGACAAGGCATTTGATGGAGCATATTGTCATAAAATACTGGACCGTTTAAACAAACTAGAAATTGACAGAAAGGAGAACGGATTAATTTAAAATCTGCACCAGAATCAATCAGCAACTTGATGAGCATCTTCTCAGTCAAGACAGGAGTATGCCAAGCATGACTCCAAGCAATGAGGATTTGTACTGCCCCACTCCTGTTTACATTGATTCCAGTTTTGCTAGTGCTCCTTGTTGCCACACTCGGTCAAATCCAGCCTTGATGCCAAGGACAGACATCATCTCTGGAATTCAGCTGGTTTGTCCAGGTTTGAACAAAGACCATAATGAGATTAGGAGCTGAGTAATCCTGATGGAACCCAAACTGGGCATCATTAAGCAGTTGAGCAGGTGCTGGTTGATAGCACTGTTAATGACACAGCCTATGATTTTACTGAAGGTCAAGAGTAAAATGTTGGGGCAGGTATTAAATGGGTTGAATTTATCCTGCTTTTCAGTGTATGATACACACCTGTGCAATTTTCCACGTTGTCAGGTAAATGCTAGTGTTGTAGCTGTACAGAACAGCTTGGCTGGGAGTGTAGCAAGCTGTGGAGCACAAGTCTTCAGCACTAATACTGGAAAACTGTCAGGGTCCATAGCCTTTGCAGTATCCAGTGCCTCCAACCATTGCGTGACATCACATGGAACTGGCTGAACACTGTATCTTGTGATAAGGGGGAGTTCAGGGGGAAGCCGAAATGGGTCATCCACTCAGAACCTTGAGCTAAAGATAGCTGCAAGTGGTTCAGACTTTTCCTTTGCACTGATGTGCCAGGCCCCCCCATCATTAAGATAGAGATATTTGTGAAGCTTCCTACTCCAGCTCCTTAGTTGAAGCCACGTGGTCCATCCAGTTTCAATCCTTTCTCGAGACTTTTGGGTGGTTGAATAAACTGAGTGACGTACTACGTCACATAGGCAATAAAGTGTCAGCCATCTTGTCATGGGTCTGGAGTCAAACAGAGGACAGTCCAGTTTTCCTTCCTGAAAGGACATTCAAGAATTTTTTTGGTCATTAGACTGTTAAACGTAAGATTAAGGTGAACGATTTCAAATCAGTTGTCGTTATGCACCTCTCTTTCCTTTGAGTGGAATCAGCGATTTACAATTTAACATTCCAATAACTGCCCATGCTCACTGATCCCACAACAGTTTCATTTGAAACACAGAAACTTGGAGCAGGAGTAGGCCACTCGGCCCTTCAAGACTGTTCCACCATTCAGCATGATCATGGCTGTTCCTCTGTCTCAATATCACATTCATGCTATCTCAACATACCCATTGATGCCTTTAATATCTAAATGTTTATCAATTTCATTCCTGAATATACTCCGTGACCAACCCTCTCAGCTCTCTCTGGTTGTAAATTCCATAAGTTGACCATCCTATGTGTGAAGAAATGTTTCTAAATCTCAGTCCTAAATGGCCTACTCCATACCAAGAGACTGTTAGCTCAAAGGTTCAAATCTCCCCAATCAGGACAAATATTTACCTTGCATCTAGCCTGTCTAGCGCTGTTAGAACTTTATATGTTTCAATCAGATCCACTCTCCTTCTCCTAAACTCTACTGAGTACAGGCCTGGACAATATCCTCTCATACCACTGTCATGCCATCCCTAATATCAATCTAATCAACCCCCACTGCACTTCCTCTGAATTCAGTCACAGGTCATTACCAATTAGTTAATGGTACTCTGACTAGTAAATAAGGACCTACAGGGAAGGAAGACCCTTCCTTATATTTGTGGACAGAATGTGGTGTGAAGTTATTCTACTTAGGCTCAATTAGAAAATGACTGAATGCGGTACTTCATATTGTTACTCAAATATTTCTAAAACTAAGGGTCACATTCTAAAGGTACAACAGAGATGAAAAGAAGATTCTTCAGAAACTGGTGAGCCTGTGGAAGTCGCTAACACAGAAAGTAATCAGGTCAAAATATTATATTTTATATCAAGGATTTGGATAGAACACTTGGGGCTGAAAGATTTAAAGGTTACAGGGAAAAGCAGGAGCAGATTATTATGTTGGATGATCAACAATTATAAAGAGTGAGCAGGCTTGATGGGCTATGTGGCCTACGCCTCCTATTTTCTATGTTCCTTTGTTTCTATATCTTTACCCATTTTATTGCCTCATTACTTCATCCAACTGTGAAATAAATTGACTTCATGCATCAAACCTAACTTCCAATATCAGCGCTGTCCATCTTTAAAAAGGGCATATGTGAAAGACATAGGTATCAGGTCCGGGTTATGAAGAAACAGCATTATTCTAGCATTTCTTCATGCTACCAAGCAAGTAGACAGAAGACAATACTCCTGATGAAGGGCTTACACCAGAAACGTTGACTCTCCTGCTCCTCCGATGCTGCATGACCTGTTGTGCTTTTCCAGAGCCACAGTTTTCGACTCTGACTCTCCAGTGCCCACTGTCCTCACTTTCTTCTAGAAAACAATACTGGTCAAAAAGCAAATTGTTCAGATCCTGGAGCAAATGATACCAGCAAAACAAAGAAAATATCTGCGGCAATTTCAAACTCTTAACAGTGGGTATCACTGTAATTTCCAATGTTAGAAATAGCTACCTAAGTAGATTTTAGTGGTCCTGCCTGTTCCACTTATATAAATTTCTCATAAGCATTAATCTGCAATTAGCCAGTACATGGCTGCAAATGGAGCACAGCCAGAAAGTAATGAAAATATTTCCAAAACATTAGAACAGGCTTGTGAAGGCAGACATGCCATAACATCAAAAGAAGATTGTTCACTAATTATACTTCTGCTTCGAGTTAACTAAATACAAAATGTGTTAAAAGCTATCAAGGTATTCTGCATCTCATTCTACCAGAGAAGACAATATGCATCATTAGCTTCAGTGCAAAATGATATATCAAGCAATTAGAGAAAGCCAACATTCAATAGATATTATGCAGTAAGTGGGAACATTTGGCTGTAACACAAAGGGCAGCCTGCAAATCATCAGCTGGGAAGATAAGCTGGCTCTCAGGAGCAATGTGGTTTGTAGGGTCCCAATTTGTGGAATGATAGTTACGCATGTTCCCTGCAAAAAGCCAGTGCTCATTTAGCTGCACAACTGACCTTTCAAAGATGGGAAGGATGAAAGGGATTCCAGTATTTCAGTGGTCTGCTGAGTGGTGAGTTGTTCTGGGACCAGTGCCTGATAAGCTGCAATGAAAATCAAACATAGGAGACACCAGAGGGGCATGGTCGCTAATTAATCTGGTGAGTTGAGTAAGTTATAGAAAGAAAACAAGTCAGGCCTTGCTACAATAACCCTCCAAAAGGTCAGACATACTTCAAGTTAGCTAAAAGATGAAAGATCTAGATTTATTCTGCTTCCCCCACCTGTCATGAACCCAAACAATATAAACAGCTCATCAGTAACACTACTTGGGTTCTCCCAAGCACTTGACTGCCATCACATTCTTTTTTAACAATGGTTTATTTAGGTCACAGTTGAGAATGACTTCCTGGTCTTTCACATGACTAACCAAGATCTCTCTGGTTCTATTTCAAAACCCAGCTTCCAAAAAATGATAATGGTTAAGTTTAATATACCTTTCAGACAATAATTTCTGATCTAGCCAGTAATGCCACATTCAATAAACAAATAGAGTCCTTGTCACAGAATCATACAGCACAGAAACAGGCCCTTCAACCCATCTTGTCCATGCCAACAAGGAAGCACCTGCATCACAAGAGATAGAATGAGTCAAGTTGAAGGTTTTTGTCCTTCAATCACCATATTTTTGTCATGACTGACAGTGGCTGTATTTGTAGCATTGGCAACAACTCTGACGTCCCAGGAGTAAATGAGGAAGATATAATAGCATTGGATTTAAGTGATAAAGTATATTACAACCATGTGCTTCCAGAAATTGTTTTAGCAGCACAGGAAACCATTAATGCCTTCTCCATGAACAGCTGCTTTAAAATGTCTGTTATTAAAATTCACAATCAGCAACATGTTCTAATTTTTATGCACAGAACAAATTAGACTTCTAAGCCTGAATTTCCTTGTCACTATGCACTTTATTTGTATTTTACAGTCTGCTGAATTTATTTCACTTTTGAGCAACATTTCTACCCTTCTGTCTATGACAAAATTTTCTCCCTCCCCACTCCACCTAAATCTTTCATGATTTTGAACATTTGGTGTCCAGACTTGAACACAATCCTCATGTTCACTTCAAATCAGTATGTTGTAAAAGTTCATAAAAACTTTCCATTTTTAGTCCTGATTTATAAAGCCCAGGATATTTATGCCTTATTAACTTTCTCCATCTGCTCCACCATCTTCAATAATTGCACACTCGTACCTTCAGGTCACCTCACCTGACAAAGGAACAGCACTCTGAAAGCCTGTGGTTTCATATAAATCTGTTGGGCTATAACCTGGTGCTGTGTGACTTCTGATCTTCTTACCACAAACTATTACTTCACTTTTCTCTGTGTTGCATTTCATCTGTCATGTGTCCACCTTCGCCTGTCACTGTCTTCTTGAAGTCAATTATTATCCTCCTCACATTTCACAAAATATTTCCAAGATTTGAGCCATCGGAAATTTTGCAATTGCACACTGGACCTCTTGGTCCAAGACAACAGTGCAGATCAAGTCAAACCAGAGTTCTAGTTCTGATGCCTAACCATACTATTGTTCAGTTGAAAAATCAATTGCTCACCTCCACCCTCTTCAGTCACTGAGTCAATTTTAATTCAAAGAAGCCATTTCCCTTCTCTCTGTGGACTTCAAATTCTCTTTCGGCAAGGTGAAAGGAATTCACCTTTTTCTAGTTCGTCTCTGGATTAGTTTTAATCCATTAGACACAGTTATATAAGGCTGTTAGTACCTGAAAAGGTCAACTGGCAACACAAGATAAGATCTGCCCATCAAGATCAAAAGGCTGTTTCTGGCGTGAGGCATTCAGTTCTCTGTGTGCTTTATAAGTTCTGCATGTGTTCTGCAGAATGTAGAGCTTCGGAGATTACTGCTAACAGCATGTAGCTGAAGTAATGATGTGTAACTCAAGCCTGATAATACCATAAGAGACAATCATGTATCTCAAATGTAATGTAACTAGCTAAGTAACATGAATTAAGTCTATTAATTGTTCATCAATGTTGAACTTATCTCCTGCTGAAGTGTTGTGTGGTCATCCTTGCCCACATGCTATCAGTAGCTTAGAATTTGTGGCAGTGAATCAGCCTAAGGTATCCTGGATGGTTCCAGCAGAAACTGATAGATGTCAGAGCCCAAATTTTCTGATCAGAATCAGAAACCCCATTTCCAATGACAATTAGACAAAGAAATACGGCCTTCCCGTGAGAGGAGAGAAATTCCTTGCCTGTAAGATTGTCAGCAGAAGCCCTTTCAAATGGTCAGAGCATTGCATCCAGGATGAAGGAATTAAGCCCAAAATGTCAACTCTTCTGCTCCTCGGCTGCTGCCTGACCTGCTGTACTTTTCCAGCACTACACTTTTCGACTCTGATCTCCAGCGTCTGCAGTCCTCACTTTCTCCATTGAGTCCAGGAGTACTGATATCATGCTACAATTGTACAAGACATTGTTAAGGCCAGGTTTGGAGTACTGCATACAATTCTGGTCACCCTGCTATAGGGAAGGATATTATTAAACTGGAAAGAATGCATAAACGATTTGCGAGGAAGTTATAGAATTATAGAGTCATAGAGATGTACAGCACCAAAACAGACCCTTTGTTCCAACTCGTCCATGCCAACCAGATAGCCTGACCTAATCTAGTCCCATTTGCCAGCACTTGGCCCATATCCCTCCAAACCCTTCCTGTTCATATACCCATCCAGATCCCTTTTAAATGTTGTAATTGCACCAGCCTGGCAGCTCATTCCGTACATGCACCACCCTCTGCGTGAAAACGTTGCCCCTTAGGTCCCTTTTAAATTTTTCCCCTCTCATCCTAAGTCTACGTCCTCTTGTTCTGGACTCCCCTACCCCAGAGGAAAGACCTTGTCTATTTATCTTATCCATGCGCTTCATGATCTTATAAACCTCTATCAGGTCACCCCTCAGCCTCCAACACTCCAGAGAAAACAGCCCGAGCCTCTCCCTATAGCTCCAACCCTGGCAACATCCTTTCTGGATTTTTCTAAATCTTTTATGAATTCTTTCAAGTATCACAACACCCTTTTGATAGGAAGGAGACCAGAATTGTGTGCAATATTCCAAAAGTGACCTAACCAATATCCTGTACAGCTGCAACTGACCTCCTGTACAGCTGACCTCCCAACTCCTATATTCAATGCTCTGACCAGTACAGAAAATTATTGAGACTGAAGGGCTTGGATTAGAAGGAGAAGTTGGATTGGTTGGAAATTTTTCCCCTGCAGTGCAGAAGGCTGAGGGGTGACCTTACAGAGGTTAATAAAATCACAGGGACAGAGGTAAGGTGAATAATAAAAGTATTTCCCTCGGGATAGGGAGATCCAAAACTAGAGGGCACAGGCTTAAGCTAAAAGGGGAAAGATTTACAAGGGTCACAAGGGGCTACTTTTCCACACAGAGGGTGTGTGTATGGACTGAGCTGCCAGAGGAACTAGTAGGGGCAGGTTTAATTGCAACATTTAAAAGACAGTTAGATAAGTACTTGGATAGAAAAGGTTTAGATGGATGTGAGCCAAATGCGGGTAAGTAGGATTAGTTCAGTCAAGGAAAGCTAGTCGGCATGGACAAGCTGGGCTGAAGGGTCTGTTTCCAAGCTGTAGGGCTGAGTCATTCCCAGTATTTTGCTGTATGACAGTCTCCAGAGCAGGAATCCACAGTGAAGTGGGTCAGCACTGAGACCAAACTCCTTTTTCATGGCAATTCCAGCACAGTTCACGATTTAAAAGTTCTGAAAGCACTTCCACGGTGACTGATAGAAGACAATTTCAGTGAGGGAATAGGGGACCAGGTTGCTGGGAGTAGAGTGCCAGATTGATTAGGGGTTGGGAATATGGGAAGGGGGGGGAATGGGGGAAGATGAGGGATTAGAATGCTGAGTGAGTCAAGGTTTGCCGTGGCAAGAGGGTCAGGGATTGGGTGCCAGGTGGGTGAAGTGTAGGATACCAGATGATTGAGGGGGTCAGGTGCCTGCTCTTGGGTTGGATGGTGAGTGAGGGGATGCCATGTGATGAAATTGGGGTGCCAGGTCATGTGTGGACCTTGCCAGGGGGTGCTCTTGAGAATAATCCAGTAGTTGGAACAGGTTTTAATTGCTCTTGCTTTTCTTGGGTAGCCCTTAAACTGAGGCAATGAGATCCCTCATTGGAGTCTCTGACTCCAATTCACAACTGGACTGTCATTTGGAGTTTTCTCAACACTGAATGACTGTCCATCATAACTTCAATTTCCAGCACAATTCCTGAAGAATCAGCTACTTTGGGACTTCTCCATGTCTTTGTGAGTAACTGCAGTCTATGTTGCTACAATTACTATCTCCACTTCAGCAGGTCTGGGCCCAGCTAAAACATCAACACAGTTGTAGAAAGTTGATTGTGTTTGTCCAGCATTGATGATGCCTCCACACTTGTTTTAAGCTATTACTGAAATAAATTGGTAGATTTCTGCTGTAAAATTATTGTCTCTTCAGGCCTTAATTGTCATTTATGCATCTACACTTTGGTGTACTACAAGAAATCATATTTGCCTTTTTGTTTCCTGCATATTTATAGCTCAGGATGTGTTTAGAGTCACAGAGTCATTGAGATGTTCAGCACGGAAACAGACCCTTCGGTCCAACTCGCCCATGTCAACCAGACATCCCAACTCAATCTAGTCCCACCTGCCAGCACCAAGTCCATATCCCTCCAAGCCCTTCCTATTCATATACCCATCCAAATGCCTTTTAAATCTTGCAATTGTACTAGCCTCCACTACTTCCTCTGGCACCTCATTCCATACACATACCACCCTCTGCGTGAAAATGTTACCCATCAGGTCTCTTTTATATCTTTCCCCTCTCACCCTAAACCTATGCCCTCTAGACTTTATCTATTTATCCTATCTGTGCCCCTCATGATTTTATAAACCTCTATAAGGTCACCTCTCAGCCTCTGATGCTCCATGGAAAACAACCTTAGCTTATTCAACCTCTCCCTGTAGCTCAAATCCTCCAACCCTAGCAACATCCTTGTGAATCTTTTCTGAACCCTTTCAAGTTTCACAATATCCTTCCAATAGAATGGTGGCCAGATTTTCACACAATATTCCAAAAGTGGCTTAAACATTAAGGAGTATGACATTTACGTAATTGGACTCACAGCAGAATATCTTTGCTCTTTTATACCACTATCATTGTTTCTGTAAGCATTTCAACTAATCAAAATGCTAACCCTCCTGGGCTACCATACATAGAAAATTGTGACAATTGCCCTGATTCAAAACAGATGTAAAATAAAATCTGGGATTTTAGGCAAGTCATTTTTGTTGACTTTATTGGTATTTTTTACCGATTATTATTTTTCAATTTCTCCTCACTGGGGCCTTATATATTTGGTTCTTTGATTATATTCAATGGATTCAGTGTCATATATTAAAGATTAAGTCATACTAAAAGTTATAAAGCTGAATGAAATGTTCCTAGACTGCACAAATAATAGTTTAGAAAAGGCAGGAGATCGACACAAAGTAAAAGTGCTTTGAGGGCAGGTACAGAAACTGTGGGCTGAATGGCCTCCTTTAGTGTGGTAACAATTCTGTGATTCTGTGATAGATTGTTTAAATTATTAATTTTCTTTTACAGCAAAAGAACACATGATAGAGTTTGGTGTTTCAGTTAGGTTCCAATTGTTCACTATCATGCCCTCTTGTTAATGCACATTTCTTTCATTCTACAGGATGTTAATTGCAAGCTGCAAACAAGAAGCAAAAATCAGTGTAAATTCACTGATTCACTTGCACTCAGCAAGTCCTCAGCTTTATACTGAATACAGCAGGGAATCAGCTGAATTTTCAAACTGCCCAAGAACCACCAACAGGATAAAACAGAGCATTAAAATATTTTCATGCTTTCGGCACTGAACAATGACTTAAATCAGGAGTAAAGTTCTTCTCTCTGGGTCCTCTCTGGCATCAATCAGATACAGTGGAAACAGGACTGGAAGAGAAAAATAACACCAAGTGTGACTGCATTTCCCAACAAGTGCATCCGTTGGTATGGAAAAAATCTGAGGTGTTTTACGTGGATTTTGTTTTAGGAATTACCAGTGACATTCAGTATAAAAGAACAAAAGAGCAAAGAGCAGAGGTTTCCTACTATTGTTGCCAAAATGAGCAAGTTCATATTTTCACACATTATGCTGTGCTCACCCACATACTTAACCTCTTGCAATTGCTTGTATTCATCCTATGTCTTCTTGACAATATATTTTCAGTCAAGATTAGAGTAGCGCTGGAAAAGTACAGCAGGTCAGGCAGCATCTGAGGAGCAGGAAAATTGACATTTTGGGCAAAAGCCCTTTATCAAGAATGCCTGAAACATCAATTTTCCTGACCTGACCTGCTGTGCTTTTCCAGCACTACCCTAGTCTTGACTCTAATCTCCTGCATTTGCAGTACCCACTTTTGCCTCATATATTTTCAGATCTATCTTTGTGGTATCAACAAGCATAGTAGCTATATATTCGGTCCCGACATTCAGTGCACCCAGTGCCATACATACCAACCCTAGTTTCTCCCTGGTTTTCAGTATACCCTGAACCCAGGAGTCATTAGTTGGACCATGATGAACTTTTACTTTTTTCTTATTTATGACTTCTGTCACTAATGTAGGCACCACGGTTTGGCAAAGTATAAAACTTTTCATTTTTTCTTTGTAAAAACGCACGTGACAAATAAATTGCTTTTCTATTCTATTCTATTGGTTTTGCAATAGGTTTGTACATTATATGCATGGAGTAAGGAAACTTTACCATGAACTTTCTGGTTACATGTTCTGAACAAGCACACCATTGATCAGAAAGAATATCAGAAGACCAGCTCAGAGAATTGCTAGCAAGCCTAATTCATACCTTACACATTTTTCTGGCAGTGTTCACAAATGGGCGTAGAATGCTCTTCCCAAGAACATGCAAGAGTCTCTTTTTCTAGGCTGATCCTGATCCTTATGCATTTTCATAGAACTTCAACCACAACTTTTTTTTTTAATACATTGGGTGTGGGTGTTGCAGTCTAGATCAGAATTTATTGCCCAGTCCTAATTATTCTTGAAAGTTTGTGTGAGCTGAGCTGAGCTTTATCCCTGCACCGATGCAGTCCTTGCATTGTTGGTGCACTCACAGAGCTCCAAGTTAATGACTCAGCAGCAGTGAAGAAATGCTGTTAGAGTTCTCTGTCAGATTGGCATGTGGCTGGGAGGGGAACTTGCGACTGATGATACGCCCCTGCAACTGCTGCCCTTGCTCTGAGTGGCAGAGGTCACAGGTTTGGAAGGTTGAAAGGAACCTTAGTGAGTTGTTGCAGAGTATCTAGTAGATGGTACACACTACTACCACTGTGCATCAGAGACAGAGGGAGTGACTGCTGAAAGGTGTGCTTGGGACACTATTTGAATGGGCAGCTTTGTCCGGGGTGAAATAGAGCTTTTTGAGTGTTTCACCAGCATTGCACTAGGGTATGTTGTACAATCACAGAACATGCATTCAGCTGAAATCTGTTAAGGAAGAAGACGATTAAACTATAAATGCTCCAACTATCAGAAACCAGCTCCACAATTCCAGACACAGCTATCTGCAGAGGAAGTCTGTCTTCATCAAATTTTAAGAGTTGGACCCTGGTTGTGGAACAAGAAATTTGGCTCCTAGCACAAGTGGAGCAGGTGCTTCTGGTACCAAAGGCCCTCATAATAGAGTATCCTGAACTTGTGCTGCAGCCTGCACATTGCCCCCTGCTGGGAAGGGATTTCACATGGTCATGTCAAGATTGCAGCGGAAGTAGCCTATCAGATATAACCTTCTGCCCTTGATAAGCCTACAATTCAGGTACAAGAATGGCAATGCTTGCTTACTCTCGGGAGCACCATAGTAACAGTGAAATGTTACAAATATATTTAAATAAAAAGAGTAATAAAAACCTAGCAAACACCTAAAAATACTTGATAGAGTTTTTTGAACAAACAAAGAGGATTGGGCAGAGCAGTAGACGTGATCTATATGGACTTCAGTAAGGCATTTGACAAGGTTCCCCCATGGGAGACTGGTTAGTAAGATTAGATCTCATGGAATACAGGGAGAACTAGCCATTTGGATGCAGAACTGGCTCAAAGGTAGAAGACAGAGGGTGGTAGTGGAGGGTTGTTTTTCAGACTGGAGGCCTGTGACCAGTGGAATGCCACAAGGATCGGTGCTGGGTCCACTACTTTTCAACATTTATATAAATGTTTTGGATGTGAGCATAAGAGTTACAGTTAGTAAGTTTGCAGATGACACCAAAATTGGAGGGGTAGTGGACAGTGAAGAAGGTTACCTCAGAGTACAATGGGATCTTGATCAGATGCACCAATAGGCTGAGAAGTGGTAGATGGAGTTTAATTCAGAAAAATGCAAGGTGCTGCATTTTGAGATAGCATGTTAAAGAGCAGAAAATTACCACACAGTTACTTTCCAATTAGCCTTGAAGTCACCACACAGGACAAACTCACACCCTTGTTAACCTATAGAGCTTCAACTTAATTTTATCGAATTACATAGAAACTACAGCTAGGCCAAACTAAACAACTGTTTTTATTAATTTATGAGATGTGGATGTCACTAGCTGAGCCAGCATATTTTCCCCATTCCTCACTACCCGAGGAGAAGTTGCTGTGGGTCTGGAGTCACATTTAGGCCAGACTAGGTAAGGACGGTTGTTTATTCTCCTGAAGCATATTAGTGAACCAGATGGGACTTTCTTAAACAATGGATATCGATTTATCGTCATCATTAGACACTCAATTCCAGATTTTTATTGGAATCAAATTCCACCATCTGCCATGACAGGAATCCAACCTGGGACCCTAGAACATTATCTGGCTCTCTGTAGCGATAATCTCACTTAGCCACCAGCCCCCTTCAATGTTGGTGTTTATACTACAACAACAGTAAAACGCTGGCATCTACCTGACAATGTGGAAAATTCTCCATGTACGTCATGTCCATAAAAGTAGGAAAAATCTAACCCACAGTCCACTCTCAAACTTAGGTGTTGGAAACAGTGTTATCAAGTAAAACATCTGGACCCCACTGCCGAGACTCAGTTCTGCCAGGATCATTCACTTTATTGCAGCATTAATCCAAATATGGATAAAAGCTAAACTTCAGTAGTGAGTGCCTTTGACATTGTTTGCATTTGACTGGTAGTGACATCAAGGAGCTCAGGTAAGCTTGAAGTCAATGTGACTTGGTGGAAGAGGTACGTCTCCACTGGTTTCAGTTTTACCACAGGTAAAATGAAGATGGTGTTGGAGGGCACGCCTAGGTAGCACTATCTGAGTTCCTCAGGGTGGGTCCAACCATCTTCAGCTGCTTCATCTATGACCTGTCCTCCATCTTAAGGTCTGAAATGATGATATTTAGTTCTGATTATGCAGTGTTCAACTCCATTTGCGACACTTCAGAAACTGGCCAAGTCAATATCCTGCTGCAATAAGACATGGACAGCATTTGTGTTTACATTGATTATGGAGAGTAACATTCACAACACACGCATGAAGCAATAATCTTCTCTCCAAAGAGAAAGTTCCATCACCATCTGCCTTGGCATTCGATCACTATTATCAACATCATGCGCATTACATGACCAGAAACCAACCTGGACTAGCCATATAAATACTACAAGAGCAGGTCTAAGGCTAGGAATACTGAAGCAGATGACTTAACCCATCAAGACTGTCTATCATCAGACAAGCACAAGTCAAGAATATGACGGAAAATCCTTGACTTGATTGAAAATATTAAGCTCAAGAAACTCAAAACAGCATGCAAGATAATGCAGTCCACTTGATCAACACCCACTCAGGACAAGCAGAGAAAGTGAATCTTTTGTGTCATAACAAACAAGATGAAGAGTATAGCAGGTCACACACAACTGCACTTTTCACTGGAACAGGCTGAAATGACTGCAGTCAACAGGTTCAAAAAGAGAGTGGCCAAATTACTCAGGACTCTTTTGCTGTAGAACGGTTTGCTGGAACTAAAGATGACCAGTCAGGGTTTGTTGCCATCGTGTTGAGCCAATAAGAAAGTGTGTGCAGATACAGGGTGGAAAACAGAGATCTGTTTAGGTACAGAGCTCATGGAAATTGAAGTTATTGTTGCTGTGGATGCAAAGATGAGGAACAGGGATAGTTGGTCAGTTCTCAAAGGAGAAACAGCAAAAACAGACTGACTACCAGACTGTCTTTCAGTATCTCAGGGAAACTAAACAGTTAGAGCACAGGATAAATGTTGAATTTCATGCCAGAAGAGTTACATGATTGTATATATAACATAACTATCAGTCAATAGAGGTATAATTGTTTGGGCAAATTCCAAGTTTTCAGTAACAAAACAGAAATTGCTGGAAAATCTCAGCATGTCTGGCAGCATCTGTGGAGGTAAAGCAGAATTAACATTTTGGGTCCAGTGACCTTCCTTCAGAATGTGCAGAACAGTTCTGAAGAAGGGTCACTGGACCTGAAATGATAATTCTGCTTTCTGTCCACACATGCTGCAAGACCTCCTGAGTTTTTTCCAGCAATTTCTACTTTTGTTTCTGATTTCACACATCTGCAGTTTGTTAGGTTTATTTCCAAGTTTGGAGCTATTGACGCTCAGAGTCAGTCAGTGGATACCCAGGAGAAATTGTCTGCAAGTTCAAGAAAATGATTCATTTTTTTCAAGAACAACTATAAACAGATAATAAACGCCCAGCTTTCCCGTGAGATGAGAATGAATTTATAAAATGAATGAAACAAACATTTCTCCATTTCCATCTACTTTCAGCATTTAGCATATCCCAGACAAGTAGCAAATTATAAACTAAAATAGAAATTGCTGGAAAAGCTCAATATGCCTTGCAGCAACTGTGGAGAGAAATCAAAGTTAACATTTTGGGTTGAGTGATCCTTCCTCAGAAGGAAATTAGAATGTCATCAATAATCTGTTCCAACAATTTGGCTTGATTCCAATCTCAAAATATTATCTCTTCTCTACCGTTGCAACATTTCTTAACTTCCCATGCTTGCTGTACTCCCTGGATGAGATTGTTTTAGATTCGATTTGATTCAATTAGATTCCCTACAGTGTGGAAACAGGCCCTTCAGCCCAACCAGTCCACACCGAACCTCTGAAGAGTAACCCACCCAGACCCAAGTGTTTTGGGCCTCTGTCAAATAGGAAGTGCTTTTAGGTGGCAAAATTTAATCACAGAATTATGGTGTAAAAAAGAGTAACTTGGCCCATGGTGCCCTTACCAACTGTCCAAATGAGCATTGTAAGAGAGTGCCGATCTCTTAACTTTTCTCCATACTTTTGAACATTGTTCCTACTTAAGTAATCTTGAATGATTTGACTGAACATACCTACTCCACACTTCCAGGCAGTGCATTCCAGACTTGAACATCTTGTTGTGTAAAGGGTCTTTTTTTCTCAAATAACATTTGCTTCTTTTGCAAATTACTTTAAATTCGTGCTCTCTTGTTCTTAATTCCATGTACTTCTTTCCACATTCCCTCATAATCAGTACATGAAAGTGCAACTCAGAGCTAGCGTTATGTATATTAATCCAACTGACCACCGGGTTGATAAAAACTTACCTTCCACACAAGGGATGACCTTAGAAAATTGTTGAAATGCCTTTTCAACTTTGCTATATATCAGTCAGATTCACAACTCTAAACGCTGGACATTTTAAGCAGCACTATACTTTCATCAATCCTATTTGAGACTTCTACCATACTAAAGATCCTCATATTTTCTAGAGAGAAGTTTGAGTGGAAGAGTTCAAATATTCTCCCCAAGATGATGACAATTCATCTTTAAGATGCATTGTGGGAAAAGTATAGACTTGGTCAGCATATATAATTGACAGGCACTGTGTCAGAGCCGAACAGGAGTGTTTGCACAATCAACAGGTGAAAATGAAAGGTCTACTGCTTTATGGTGCATCCATGACGGTGCGTTGTCTATTTTTCTCCACACAATTCCCTATTCTCACTGGAAGAACATGTTAAAACTGCAATTAAAGAAATTATTATTGTTCTTTTTGTTAAATCAATAATTTCTTGGAGTTCTTTGTTATAACACCAGATGATCACTGATATAAAGCTATGCAAAGTCTAATCATACATCAGTCACCTTGAAGTCAGAGGACAAAACCCTGCAAACTGCAATATATAATTAACAAAAAGGATTAACAACCTGCTGCAAACCTGGACTATTTTAAAGAATTACAGCTTCATGTTAGCAGTAAAAGGCATACCTGATAATGAGGCATTATACAGAACTTTCTTGGCCTTGAATTATATCTAGCGTGGACCATTGCTCTCTAAGCAAAACAATCTGTATTCTTCAGAAGGAAATGATGATTAAATTCTAGTTCCCGTGATAGCTGCTTTAATTGCAGCTGCAATAAAATATCAAGATAGAAACCAATTCAATTTTTTAGTTGATTGATTTGTTACTTACATAACCAACAGAATAAAACAAATCTTTTCAGTGCCATAAATTGTCAGTGTGGAAATGTGTGCTTCATCTAATAAACCATCTTAGGTCCATTGATTGAGAATTTACTCTTTGTAAGACATTTGAATATTAACGTTGTCATTGTAATTCTTAATAACAGCTTTATAACTTAATGTGACAAATTTAGTAACCTGAATTTGACAGAAACAAGTTAAACCTTCATTGTTGCAAATTAAATAAATCGAGGTCATAAGTAGATTTGCAGTTTTGATTATTCATTTGGTAGAATTCTGAATATCTATACAGTGGTCATTCCATTTCCAGGTAACATTTTGCATGCTTTATCATTTGTCCAATTTGACCAAATAATTATAAACTAGCTGCACTGTAATGTAATATTGAGTGGACTCTTGCGTCCTTGCATGTGGAGTGACACTTAATCAGACAGGAGACAGGCAGATGGGAACCCTGGACCTGCCTACCCCCACTCTGATTAGGTCTGTGGTGGGAAAGTCAGTGTACAGTCTATCCAGCCTGACATCAATGAGGCCCTTAAGTGGCCAGTTACTACCACCTTAAGGACCTCATTCAACAGTACTGATATTAACGTAGTGGCGAGTAGGGGTTGGTTTACCACGTGAGGAGCACGACAAATAAAGTGCTGTTTTCAGGCTCCCTCATGGAGTGCTTTTATCTTTCAATGACACTCAAAGCCCAATCAAGGAATCTCCACATCAAGAAGGAGGGCCCCACTCAGAGCCAGCCCTTGCTGCCATCTTCCCTTCCCATTCCCTGGCAACCATGAGTCTCACTCCAGCCTGGCATTCAGCAATGGATATCACACAGGTGATAAACCAGTATCAGCTCCTTGGCTGGGAGGACCTGATCCCATGGGAAGGCCAGCCACTAGCCTATCAAGTGCCCTAGTGGAACAAGATGTAATGAGCCCTCCCAAAAAGAGGCAAGGTGGGGGTTTCACCAGCCTTACTGTTAGCAAATCAAACCCCTGTCACCCCAACAAGATTCTGTCTATTGTTTCTTTTGCTGGCCATATTTTTCTCATCAAAATCTATTCTGACTTGTTATGCGAGGTGCTGCATTTTTGGAAAGAAAATCTTAGCAGGACTTATACACTTAATGGTAAGGTCCGAGGGAGTGTTGCTGAACAAAGAGACCTTGGAGTGCAGGTTCATAGCTCCTTGAAAGTGGAGTCACAGGTAGATAGGATAGTGAAGAAGGCATTTGGTATGCTTTACTTTATTGGTCAGAGTATTGAGTACAGGAGTTGGGAGGTCATGTTGCAGCTGTACAGGACGTTGGTTAGGCCACTGTTGGAATATTGTATGCAATTCTGGTCTCCTTCCTATCAGAAAGATGTTGTGAAACTTGAGAATGTTCAGAAAAGATTGACAAGGATGTTGCCAGGGTTGGAGGATTTGAGCTATAGGGTGTGGTTGAACAGGCTGGGGCTGTTTTCCCTGGAGCATCGGAGGCTGAGGGGTGACCTTATGGAGGTTTACAAAATAATGAGGGGCATGGATAGGATAAATAGACAAAGTCTTTTCCCTGGAGTAGGGAGTCCAGAACTAGAGGGCATATGTTTAGGGTGAGAGGGGAAAGATATAAAAGAGACCTAAGGGGCAACTTTTTCACACAGAGAGTGGTACATGTATTGAATGAGCTACCAGAGGAAGTGGTGGAGGCTGGTACAATTGCAACATTTAAGAGGCATTTGGATGGGTATATGAATAGGAAAGGTTTGGAGGGATATGGGCCGGGTGCTGGCAGGTGGGATTAGATTGGGTTGGGATATCTGGTCGGCATGGATGGGTTGGACCGAAGGGTCTGTTTCCATGCTGTACATCTCTATGACTCTATGACTCTATCCAGGACCTCAATGATGTAAACAGTGTATGGCGGAAGTGCTTTGTAAAAGAAAAGTATTCCCCACCACATCAAAGACTGAAGCAATATCAATATGTTTTATTATCTAGAAACTGTAGATGACTTGTAGCGGGGCTGAGGTGAGAGATCAGACTTTGGGGTGAAAAGAGGTATATGACAGAAATGGGCACGAGGTTGGCTGAAAATTTGTTTCAGAACGTATAGGGAAAATAAAAGTTGGAAACAGATGTCAGCCCCTTTCTCAACTTCTATTTTATCAATAATATTACGGCCACTGAAGACCCACTTAAACTTCTAATTCAATCTCTTAAATATACTTTCTCCTCTCTATTCCTGAACAATATTAAATTCCTACATTAATTCATTCTTTTCAGCATCTCAGATTACAAAACACCTTACATGTCTCAAACTTTCCAGCTCCTATAATTTTCTAATCTTAATTCACTTAATGTTAGCATGACCATAGAACAGGAATAAGCCTGCTCCACCATTCAATAGGATTATGGCTGACCCATACTTTTCACATCTCCTTTTCGGCCCTTTCGCCGTGTCCCTTGATTCCATTCCTGATCAATGATCGATCTATCTCAACTTTAAATATACACAAGGATTCTGACCTCACAGCTTTTCGTGGCAAGGAGTTCCAAAGACTCTTAACTATCCAAGAGAATAAATCCTTCTTCTCCTTAGTCTTCAACTGGTGCCCCTTTATTTTGACACTACACTCTTCCCAACTTTCCCAATGGGGGAAAACATCCTTTTAATATTTAATCTGTCAAGCTCCTATTTACCTCTCATTCTTGTAAATTCCAATGAGTAAAGTTCCAGTCCATTTCACCTTTGCTCACAAGACAATTCCTGAACAACTTAATAACCTGAACATTATTTCTGACTTCACCCTGGTCTGCTTTTCAGCCTAAAGTATAGTCATTGATTTGTTAATAAAATCATGGATAAACAAAATGCTAAATCCAGGTAATATTATTAGAAGACACAACCTATAGGACTGGTCAAATTTCCCAAAGAGTTCTGAACTTAAACAATTCTACCTCATCCAGTCACAACTCTGTGCACATATTTTGAATGATGATTTCAACCTTATGCCCAATGTAGCAACAAGCATTTACAAATGAAATGCAGTCATAGAGTCACAGAGTCATAGTGACAATTACTTCACGATTGGACAAACAAATGAAAGTACCACCTTGAAGGACGCAACAGTGTGTGCTACAGTGTGCAGTTCCACATTCCTTTTAGTGTCAGTTAACTCCAAATTGTATAGTATACTTGAGCTTTATGCCTTGAACAGGATCAGAACCATTCAAGCACATCAATTATAAGCTGCATGAATTTTTACCTGATGGGAGAAATTTAATATCATCATTCAAAATTAAAATTTAATGTAAACTTCAGGAATAATATCCATTTGGAGAGTTCCTTACACATTCCTGCAAACCATTTGAGCAATGGAGAGAGGGATTTCTAATAACCTAAATGTGAGAAATGAAAATCTAAATACTATAGCAAGATTATAAATTTTAGAATGACCTGGATGATGTGACTTCATTTCCTTTTGTGGAGACATGATCATATCATTTAAAAGGAGTGTGCCATTTTAGAAATTTTTGTTTAATTGGTTAAATTAGTACAAGACTGTGTTGGGTTAATTTGTATGATATTATTCAAAGCATCTCATTGTAACAAGGATATACAATGGAGTCATGTTATGTTGTTAAATGAGAAATTCAACATAATGACCCAGATATTCTGATGGTCAGAGAGTTGTTGGAGTTATATTTAGTTCTTAGGGCTAAAGGAATCAAAGAGTATGGGGAGAAACCAGGAACAGAGTCCTGTGTTGGATGGTCAGCCGTGATCATATTGATTGGTGGAGCACGCTTAAAATAGCCGACTCTGACTCCTATTTTTTTTCTTGTTTCTATGAGCAGCACGGACTGAAGTTGTTATAAAGGATCATGTGGACCTGTTAGGCAGCTAACTCCATGGGATTTGTCTGGAAAATTGAAACTTTGAATGAGCAAATTCCCGCTTGTCTGAAACCCTGTCCCCCTCAAAGCCAATAAAATGTCAAAAACTTCAGCTTTCTGACTCAGTTAATCTTAATAGTTACTCGGTGAACATTAGAGAATTAAAAAGCTGTTCTAACTCCAAGGCAAATATTAACCTGACTAGCCCCTTCCTGAACTGCAATGTCTCCAGATTCCCTGACACTCACTGACCTGACACCATCCCATTCCCAGCCTATGAACTAACCCAAACCTTCTAAAACCAATACATTGCCTTCATTTTGACCCAGCCTTACACCCTTTCTCCAACCAGTCATACCTCATCCTGGTCCAGCCACCCATCACCTCTGCTAGCCTGACCAATCTCAAGACTCTATACCAGATCCAGCATGCCAGATCAGATTTACACCTCCCCTCCCTGCCCTACAAGAGTAAGTGCCACCATTTTCTCCCTATAACCTCACATTCTTAGGGACACGCCCCCCACCAATCCACCCTCCCCTCCCAGCACATGCCCCTGCCACCACAAGAAGTGCAAAATCTGCATCCACACCTCCCCCCTCACCTCCATCCAAGGCCACAAAAGAGCCTTCCACATCCATCAGAGATTTGCCTGCACTTCCATGCACATCATTTACTGTATCCTGTATCCCAATGTGGTCTCCTCTACATTAGGGAAACAGGATGCCTACTTGCAGAACGCTTCAGAGAACGTCTCTGGGACACACGCATGAAACAACCCCATGCCTCGTGGCTGAACACCTGAACAGCCCTCCCACTCTGCCAAGAACATGAAGGTGCTGGGCCTCTTCCACTGCCAAACATTAACCACCCGACGCCTGGAGGAAGAACGCCTCATCTTCCGCCAACCTCAAAGGATTAATGTGGATTTCACCAGTTTCCTCATTTCCCCTCCCCCCATCTTATTCCCAATTCAACCTTCCAACTTGGCACTGCCCTCATGACCTTCCTATCTGTCCATCTCCCTTCCCACCTATTCGCTCCACCCTCCTCTCCGACCTATCACCTTCTCCCCCACCTTCATCTTCCTATTGCACTCTCAGTTACCTTCTCTCCAGCCCCACCCTGTCCCATTTATCTCTCAGACCCTGGCTCACAAGCCTCATTCCTGATGAAGGGTTTATGCCCGAAGCATCGATTCTTCTGCTCCTCAGATGCTGCTTGACCTGCTGTGCTTTTCCACCACCACACTTTCAACTCTGATCTCTAGCATCTGCAGTCCTCACTTTCTCCTAGTTAATTCACAGGGACACCCCTCTCTCTGACCCTGTCACTCCACACATTTCTCATCAAGGCTCATTTTCTACAGCTCTCTCTACCGCACGCATCATGACCACTCAATCATTCCCACCTGCCTCATCTCCCAAACTACCAGTTCCTCCTGTCCTCTGAGCGTCCTACTCATTCACATGAAACACTTCACCACCTCTTTTGCCCCTCACTTCCATCACATTGAAATCTCTCCCTCTGTCTCATTGTTGTGAGCAGTTTTATACTCAGTGAAGTTTGGAAGGATGGGGAGGTCTCATTGAAACTAACAGAATACTGAGAGACCTGAATAGTGTGGAAGTGGAGATGTTTCCACTAGTAGGAGAGCTAGGACCCAAGGGAAGAACCACAGAGTGAAAGGACGATTCTTTAGAGTTGAGATAAGGAGGAATGTCTTCAGCTAGAGAGTGGTGAATTTATGGAACCCATTACCGCAGAAGGCTGTGGAGCCAAGTCATTGAATATTTTTAAGGGTCAACTGGCCATGCTAAATTGCCCATAGTGTTCAGGGATGTGTAGGTTAGGTGCATTAGTCAGGTGAACTGTAGAGTAATAGGGTAGAGGAATGGGTGTGGGAGGGTTGCTCTTCGGAGTGTCATTGTGGACTGGTTGGGCCTCATGTCCTATTTCCACAATGTTAGGGACTCTATGGCCTATGTAGAAGTGCCGGAGTTGGACTAGGGTGGGCATAGTTAAAAATCACACAAAACCAGGCTATAGTCCATCAGGTTTATTTGGAAGCACTAGCATTCAGAACACTGCTGCTTCTTCATCAGGTGAGAAGGAGTACTGCTCCAAAAGCTTGTACTTCAAATAATGGGCTATAATCTGGTGTTGTATGATTTTTAACTGAATATATTTAAGGCAGAGGCCAATAGCTCCTTGAGTTGTAAGGAGATCAAAGGTTGCAGGGCGAAAGCAGGACAATACGGTTGGGATCAACCATGATCAAATAGAGGAGCAGACTCGATAGGAAGAATGGTCTAATTCTGCTCCTACATCCTATTGTCTTATTTTAGGAAGGTTAGTACACCCTCTGGGTTAGTGTCTCCACAGAACCAAGATTAACCAAACTGTAAGCCCCAGGTTGTACTTGACCTGCAGGACTGACCATGGCTCGATCCCCAGAGAGCAAAGACATGGATCCCTGCATTCTGGTAGAACCAAGTGCCAGACTGCCTGGGATCAAACCACCCCCCTCCCTCTCACCCACCCCTGACATGGAATCAAAAGGCCTCAATTCTGACTGTGATTGCATCTGTTCACTGACTGTAATTTCCATTGACCTCACAGAGACATGGTCATTTGGTTGAAGCATATGCAATGTGTTTTTGTCAATTGCTGCGAAATGCTGTGGGTGTAAAATTGATGCAGCATGTCCACTCCTTTGACTGTTCAATATTCTGAGCCACCACATGCTGGCTGCCTCTCCCTCTGCACTGAACAGCAATGCAAGTATTGACGTTGGCAGCAAAGTGAGTGAGTGTTAAGAAATGAAGACGACAGCTATATAGCAATGTCCATATACACCGAGATGAAAACAGCATTGGATCCAGGCCCAGAGAACCAGGCATTGAGCAGCTGCCTCCAGGTAGCCACTTTGACTACCATGTTAGGAATTGGCAACATCTAGTTTCTCGAGAAAGGAAAGGAGAATTGGAAAGCACAGAAACAAAGAGATTCGGCCTACTAATGCGATGCAAATGCCTGGACATAATGCTGTCATTGCTCAATAGTAAGACTCTGAATTCACTTTTAAATTTTAAGGGGAAAATCAGAAAATGCTTTTGTTGGTACAAGATTCTGCTTTTATCACTTTTGCCACATTTTCCTTCATTTCTCACCATTGGCCACCCCTCTCAAGAGAGAAGGAAATTCTGCAAGGGAAATATGGACATCGCATTCTTCTGCAATTCACTGCCTGCACTTTATGTATATAAATTTGTCCTCCCTTTCTCTTCATCAACCTGCTCCAGAACCAACCTGTTCTTGTCAATTCTGGTCTTGTACTAGTAAAGAGTTAAATCCTAACAACATCAATGTTTATCATCTGATATTGGTAGGTAACATACAGTTCTTCCAGAAAGTTGAGAAATGCTAAAGTTTTATAAAATTCTGTGTCACGGACTGCTAAAGAATTTTTACAGTATGCTGAGGAAAGGAAAACGTTAACCTTACTTAAAAAAAAATTACTGTGACTTCATCTTACCACAAGTCTGCAAAAGAGAGCATGATCATTGCAATGCTTTATGTCATTATGTATATTGTCAGATTGAGACCCTTATACAGTCTGTTCTGATATAATGCAATAGTTCCGCTCCTGTGCGATCCCGCGGTATAAGAAAATAACAGCACCACTTAAACCAATGGGACTAGATTGTGTCATTGCCAGTAAAGGTAAGGAAAGTTCATGTTCTGCAAATAATAGTCTCAATTCTTCAATCGTGTTATAGCTAATTCACGTGGAAGAAATGTGTGTTATAGCAGAGCTAACTATACTACAGTTCATGCAACTATAACCAAAACAGCAGATCAAAGTGATTGCTTGAGGGGTTTCCTGTAGTGCAGTGTTAGTGTTTCTGTTACTGAGCAGTAGCCTTTTGTTGAGGTCCCACCGACTCCAAACATCTGAATGAGTTGTTTAAAAATTTCTAGAAGAGATCTTTGCTTTTCCTGACTATGGATCAAAGGTTTAAATTTGCATTCAATGGAGTAAAGCAATCTAAGAGAAATTAGGGGGGAAAAAAACGCTGCTTCATGTCTGAACAAAATATATTCTTTGCCAACTTCGGATCATCCTCCCATGGATCAGTCAGTACCCACCCTGATTCGCTTACAGGTTCAGCGATTATTTACTGAAAACAATGGCAGTGCCACCCATATTCACAGTCAGCTATACAGTAAGTCACAGAAGTCTGAATAGGTGTTGGGTGAAGGAATAAGAATTCGCATATTTTAGAAGAACTGAAGGCTTTTGATCACAACTTCTCATGATTTCAAAAGCAAAGTACTGCAGATATCGGGTGTTCTCTGATGCACAAAACTACCATGACTACATTTCTATTTTACACGTTTGTGATTCCTCACAAGCTGTCTCTGTAGGTCTGTCAGTGCTGCATGGACAAATGTCGGTTTTTGCTGCAAAAGAAATGGTGACTGACAATAATGATCTTTCTTCACACTTACACTTCTGTGGAATTTCCAGGCTGTTATGTTTATGCCATTGATAAATAGCTCAAAATGGATACCCGCAAATTCAAGCCACTCAACACTCCAGCATTTTCTTTGCTGCTCATTTCAAACTAATTTTCATTTCAAGATACTAATGCAGGTTTTACCACGCACCTCAATCTCATTTGAAAGCTAAAGTGGAGCTTTATCAGATTTCTATCAAAACCGAAATATATTATTTGCGAAATGATCATCATTTTCTCCACAGTGAATTTTAAACACATACTGGCTCACGTCCTTTGAAAAGACTCATTCAGGTGACAAGTGGATTGGGAGAAAGGGAGGCAGGGTGATGGGGTGGCAGATGGGTAGGTAGCAGATAGGTAAGGTACTTGGTGAGTACAATGGCAGAGTGTTGGAGAATAAGGTGGCATGTGGATAGGATGGGACTCTGGGGATCAGGGGGCTGTCAAGATGTCAAGGACATTAGCTGGATGCTTGTGAGCAGTGGCTGGAGTCAGGGGTTAAACTAGGCTTTTACTAACAATCCCACGATCAGAAGATCTGAGTTCATTTCTTGAAAAACTGTGTTATATACCTTATAGTTTTCATTCCTTCATAGGATGCAGTCATCACTGGCCAGCATTCATTACTAGTCCCTAGTTGCCTTAACTCAGTGGATTGCAAGGCCATTTAAATCCTTTAACAGTAGCTTTGTTAAAAAAAAATTAATTAAGTCAATTCATTAATTGTATTTAAATCCCAGCAGTTGCCAAATGGAACTTGATATCTTGAGAATTAACCCAAAACTCTGGTTTGCTAACCAGTTCTATATGAACAGGACCTCTGATACTCCCATTTATCTGTCAGCCAGGGCTCCCTGATTGGACCAGATTAACAGCCCCAACTCATATTCTATGAGGTCCACCTGGCCAACCACATTACAATCACTACAATGACATTGTTTGTTGTGGTTCTGTTCGCTGAGCTGGGAATTTGTGTTGCAGACATTTCGTCCCCTGTCGAGGTGACATCCTCAGTGCTTGGGAACTTCCTTAGTAGCCACACACACGGATGACAAGCGACATGAGTTCGACTGGGACAACAATTCTATTATAGGACAAGCCAAGCAGAGAACAGCCAGGGAATTCCTAGAGGCATGGCACTCATTCACAGATTCTACCAACAAACACATCAACCTGGACCCAATATACTGGCTACTGCAGCGGACAGCTGGAACAAACAACCGGAAGCAGCAGAGACAAGCCACTATAAATGCCGGAGGAAAGATCACAGAAGCGCTTCACAGGAGGCTCCCAAGCACTGAGGATGTCACCTAGACAGGGGACGAAACAGCTGCAACACAAATTCCCAGCTCGGCGAACAGAACCACAACGACAGTATAACATAACGTAAACAGATTATTTTCATCTTCTATGAAATGAAGCAGTCAAAAATCAAAATAGCACTTGCATTTACTTTAAGAGGTGATACATTATCCAATATTTCGGAAGGAAAACAATGGATTTTTCAACACAGAATCTGTGGTATATGTCCATGTTGATATTCCAAATGAACATTCTCACACTCGAATTACGTGTCCCCACTCTGCACCCATTTCTCTTTATTCTCTTCATCCTTATATGCAACAAACCTCCTTTTACATACAACAGGTGCTACTTGCTTGAACCAATCTGTGTGACCATGAGCTTTACATGTACACTATGTTGTAAAAATAAGTTCTTCTTACGTTCCTTATCTGATCTGTGAGTGACTAACTTATGTGTACACCATTTTAGATAGTCATAGAGCTGTACAGCACAGAAACAGACCCTTCATTCCAACTCATCAATGCCAAGATATCCTAAATGAATCGAGTCCCATTTGCCAGGATTTAGCCCATATCCCTCTAAACCCTGCCTATTGGTATACCCATCCAGAAGCCATTTAAATGTTATAATTGTACCTTCCTACAGCAGCTCATTCCATACACGCACCACACACTGTGTGAAAAAGTTACCAGAGGTCCCTTTTAACTCTTTCTCCTCTCACCTTAAACCTACACCCTTCTTTGGACTCCGCTACCTTGGAAAAGGCTTTGGCTATTCACCCCATTCATGCCCCTCATGATTTTATAAACTTCTATGTGGTCACCCCTCAGCCTTTGATATTGCAGGGAAAATAGCCCCAGCCTATTCAGACTCTCCCTGTACCTCTTTTTCCTTTATCCCTTTTACTTATCAAGGAACAGCTACTGTTTGTCCTTGACATATCTGCAAGGCAGGAGGAAGTGGTCAAGCAAGGGAGCCGTGGTTTACGAAAGAGATTGACTCTCTTGTCTAGAGGAAGAAGCAATCTTTTGTTAGGATGAGACGAGAAGGCTCAGTTAAGGCGCTTGAGAGTTACAAGTTAGCTAGGAAAGACCTAAAGAGAGGGCTAAGAAGACCCAGGGCGGGACATGAGAAGTCGTTGGTAGATAGTATCAAGGAAAACTCCAAAGCCTTCTATAGGCATATCAGGAATAAAAGAAATACTAGAGAAAGATTGGGGTCAATCAAGGATAGTAGTGGGAAGTTGTATGTGGAGTCCGAGGTGACAGAGGAAGTGCTAAATCAATATTTTTCATCAGTTTCACACCGTAAAAAGACAGTGTTGTCAAGGACAATACTGAGATACAGGCTACTAGACTAGATGGGATTGATGTTCACAAGGAGGAGGTGTTAGCAATTCTGGAAAGTGTGAAAATAGATAAATCCCCTGGGCTGGAACGGATTTAGCCTAGGATTCTCTGGGAAGCCGGCAAGGAGATTGCAGAGCCTTTGACTTTGATCTTTATGTCATCATTGTCTACAGGAATTGTGCCAGAAGACTGGAGGATAGCAAATGTTGTCCCCTTGTTCAGGAACAAGAGTGGATACAACCCTGGTCATTATAGACTAGTTTTGTGAAGGGTAGGTCATACCTCATAAACCTCATTGAGTTATTTGAGAAGGTGAAAACAGGTGGATGAGGGTAAAGTGGTTCATGTGGTGTATATGGATTTCAGTAAGGCATTTGATAAGGTTCCCCACAGTTGGCTATTGCTCAAAATTGCTCAAAAGGAGCGAGAGAGAAAGCAGGAAATTATAGATCAGTTAGTCTGACCTCAGTGGTGGGAAAGATGCTGAAGTCAATTATAAAGGATGAAATTATGACACATTTGGATAGCAGTAACAGGATAGGTGAGAGTCAGCATGGATTTATGAAGGGGAAATTATGCTTGACTAATCTTCTGGAATCTTTTAAGGATGTAACTCTGAAGATGGACAAGGGAGATCCAGTGGATGTAGTGTACCTGGACTGTCAGAAAGCCTTTATTAAAGTCCCACCTAGGAGGTTAGTGAGCAAAATTAGGGTGTATGGTATTGGGGGAAAAGTACTGACTTGGATTGAAAATTGGTTGGCTGACAGGAAACAAAGAGTAGTGATAAACGGCTCCAGTTCAGAATGGCAGACGGTGACCAGTGGGGTACCGTAGGGATCAGTGCTGGGACTGCAGCTTTTTAGAATATATATTAATGATATAGAAAATGGTATTAATAGTAATATTAGCAAATTTGCTGATGATACAAAGCTGTGTGGCAGGGTGAAATGTGAGGAGGATGTTAGGAGATTACAGGGTGACCTGGACAGGTTAGGTGAGTGGATAGATGCATGGCAGTTGCAGTTTAATGTGGATAAATGTATGGTTATCCACTTTGGTGGCAAGAACAGGAAGGCAGATTACTACCTAAATGGAGTCAAGTTAGCAAAAGGGGCAGTACAAAGAGATCTGGGTGTTCTTGTACACCAGTCAATGAAGGCAATCATGCAGGTACAGCAGGTAGTGAAGAAAGCTAATAGCATGCTGGCCTTCATAACAAGAGAGATTGTGTATAGAAGCAAAGAGGTTCTTCTGCAGCTGTACAGGGCCCTGGTGAGACTGCACCTGGAATATCGTGTGCAGTTCTGGTCTCCAAATTTGAGGAAAGACATTCTGGCTATTGAGGGAGTGCAGCGTAGGTTCACGAGGTCAATTCCTGGAATGGCGGGACTATTTTATGTTGAAAGATTGGAGCGACTGGGCTTGTATACCCTTGAGTTTAGAAGACTGAGAGGGGATCTGATTGAGATGTATAAGATTATTAAAGCATTGGACACACTGGAGGCAGGAAACATGTTTCCGCTGATGGGTGAGTCCCGAACCAGAGGACACAGCTTAAAAATAAGGGGTAGGCCATTTAGGACAGAGATGAGGAGAAACTTCTTCACCCAGAGAGTAGTGGGTGTGTGGCATGCTCTGCCCCAGAAGGCAGTGGAGGCCCAGTCTCTGGATTCGTTTAAGAAAGAGTTGGATAGAGCTCTCAAGGATAGTGGAATCAAGGGTTATGGAGATAAGGCAGGAACAGGATACTGATTGAGGATGATCAGCCATAATCATAATGAATGGCAATGCAGGCTCAAAGGGCAGAATGGCCTACTCCTGCATCTATTGTCTATTGTTTATTGTCTAAAATACAGAGGCATGGGTTTGAGGGTGATTTAACGGTTTGGATCAGACATTGACTAGTTGAAAGAAGACAGAGGGTGGTGGTTGATGGAAAATGTTTATCCTGGAGTTCAGTTACTACTACCACAAGAATCTGTTTTGGGGCCTCTGCTGTTGTCATTTTTATAAATGACCTAGATGAGGGTGTAGAAAGATGGGTTAATAAATTTGTGGATCACACTAAGGTAGGTGGAGTTGTGGATAGTGTTGAAGGATGTTGCAGGTTACAGAGGGGCATGGATAAGCTGCAGAGCTGGGATGAGAGGTGACAAATAGAGTTTTAATGCGGAAAGGTGTGAGGTAATTCACTTTGGAAGGAGCAACAGGAATAAGGAATATTGGGCTAATGGTAAGACGCTTGGTAGTGTAGATGAGCCAAGACATCTTGGTGTCCATGTACATAGATCCCTGAAAGTTGCCACCCAGTTTGATCGGGTTGTTAAGAAGGCAGCTTTTATTGGTAGAGGGATTGAGTTTCAGAGCCATGAGGTCATGCTGCAGCTGTACAAAACTCTGGTGCGGCCACACTTGGAGTATTGCATTCAGTCTGGTCATCGCATTCAGTCTGGTCATCGCAATTTAGGAATTATGGGGAAGCTTTGGAAAGGGTCCAGAGGAGATTTAGAGTCATAGACTCATAGAGGTGTACAGCATGGAAACAGACCCTTTGGTCCAACCCGTCCATGCCAACCAGATATCCCAACCCAATCGAGTCCTACCTGCCAGCACCCGGCCCACATCCCTCCAAACCCTTGCTATTCATATATACCTCTTAAATGCCTCTTAAATGTTGCAATTGTACCAGTCTCCACCACTTCCTCTGGCAACTCATTCCATGCACTTACCACCCTCTGCATGAAAACGTTACCCCTTAGGTCTCTTTTATATCTTTCCTCTCTCACCCTAAACCTATGCCCTCTAGTCCTGGACTCCCTGACCCCAGGGAAAAGACTTTGCCTATTTATCCTATCCATGCCCCTCATAATTTTGTAAACCTCTATAAGGTCACCCCTCAGCCTCCGACGCTCCAGGGAAAACAGCCCCAGCCTGTTCAGCCTTTTCCTGTAGCTCAAATCCTCCAACACTGGCAACATCCTTGTAAATCTTTTTTGAACCCTTTCAAGTTTCACAACATCTTTCTGATAGGAAGGAGATCAGAATTGCATGCAATATTCCAACAGTGGCCTAACTGATGTCCTGTACAGCTGCAACATGACCTCCCAACTCCTGTACTCAATACATTGACCAATAAAGTAAAACATACTAAACACCTTCTTCATTATCCTATCTACCTGCAACTCCACTTTCAAGGAGCTATGAACCTGCACTCCAAGATCTCTTTGGTCAGCAACACTCCCAAGAACCTTACCATTAAGTGTATAAGTCCTGCTAAGATTTGCTTTCCCAAAATGCAGCACCTCGCATTTACCTGAATTAAACTCTATCTGCCACTTCTCAGCCCATTGGCCCATCTGGTCCAGATCCTGTTATAATCTGAGGTAACCCTCTTCGCTGTCCACTATACCTCCAATTTTGGTGTCATCTGCAAACTTACTAACTATACCTCTTACACCCGCATCCAAATCATTTATGTTGCCAGGTATGGAGGGAAGGTCTTATGAGGAAAGACTGAGGGACTTGTGGCTGTTTTCATTAGAATGAAAAAGGCTGAGGAGAGAAAAAGGCACTGCACTGTAATGTTCTATGTTCTGATTTGAATTAATATGCATTTCCAATAATGTTCTTTTACAAAACAAAAAAAAACTTGCCAACCTGTAATTGTGGACTAAGGATAAGTTTATTAAAATAAATGCTCTTAATGAAAAATGTGGGTTTTTTGTAGAGCAGCTGATTATAAACAATGAAAATAGGATTCCTGCATGTAACACATGGACACTTTCACGTCTCTAACTAGATATCTCCTTGAGCAGCAGTGTAATTTGTTACTGATTACGACTATATGTTGGAACTTGCATTTTATAATTCTAATTTTATAATTCATTTTATAATTGCACCGGGCATTAGTCTGGACTGGAATCAGTGTTCCATTGGTCACAGAACACTGATCAACTCCACTGCTCCAGTCAGTCCCGTTATACCACGTGTTCTTAATCCATAACACAGATTAAAACCAGTACACATCAATTTTTAATATGGTTTGGATTGGTCTCTACTCTTTTCATAGGATCAAATCTCTTGTTAAAGAAGAAGCACCAAACTCTCCCATCACTGCTCATTGTTGATTCAACAGAGTCTATCCATTCAGCCAACAATCATCCCTTGACGCTCACTGTCAGGAGGCTTCAGGCATAAGTTTCTGGTCTTTGGTGCAGCTATGATCTGCAAAATGATGTTCAGAGAATGACAGTTGTCAATCTGATCAAAACTCTCAATATTTATGGCACACAGTCATTCCAGGAGAGCACAGGAGACTTTATCAAGGTGTTTCCTCCTTTGTAGGGCTATTCGCCACTTCCCTGATGACCAGTTCAATTTATATAATTTGACAGAAACTCCTACACAGATGACTGAGCAAGTCTTTGAGTAATGCTTCAGACTACAAGGCTGCAGAACAAAAGCAGGAGAGATTAGGCCTGATAACTCTTTCTGATTGGATGCAGGTCATGAACCTTCTCCCGTGCTATAAAATATGATTCTGGGACTGTTGTGGTTTTTAAGGAAACTCCTAATGGATACAGGGAGGTGGATGTGGAGCAGTTTAGAAAGGGAAATCAGGAATGTGAAGCACAGGCACTCTGTGTAAGACTGTCAATGATAAGGAAGGAGTTATAAACAAAAGTTAGAGCAATAGATCATCGCAGTTTAGTTTCAGCATGGCATTTTGTTCTCTTATGAACCGTTTTCGAATAAGGTCAGTGGACATAAATTCAGTACACATTTTTGCTTTTCTTGTACCAATGTAGGTGCAGTTCAAATAATGTAAAAGCTGAAAGAACAAGTCAGGTCATTCAGAGAAAATGCGGTCACACGATGGCATTCTCTTGGTTTTTTGTACGAGACAATTCCCTAGAGCAAAGCTGTTATTTGTCAGAACTTCACTAACACTTCAAAGTCCTTCTTGGTGAATGCTAATTAACTGCTTGAGAGGTTGCTTTTCTTTACTCTCCTGACTTATGGTCTGAGTTGGCTTTTTCAAAT
Organism: Chiloscyllium punctatum; assembly: GCF_047496795.1. Lineage (NCBI taxonomy): Eukaryota > Metazoa > Chordata > Chondrichthyes > Orectolobiformes > Hemiscylliidae > Chiloscyllium > Chiloscyllium punctatum. The sequence goes on from NC_092760.1 coordinate 77,243,681, forward strand.
GAAACAGGGGGTCAACTTTTATTCTTTTTAAGAAACGTTCAACGCCCACATACAATTAAGAGACAAGCCAATCCATTGTACTAGTATTGCATTTGCTGTACACACATTAATTTTAGAGAGTAGTGATTGGTGTTCAGGCAAATAACTACATATTTCCCAGAAAGAAAAAAAAAGAGCTATTTGTAAGACTGCCCTCCCACACAGATCTCCCCTTACTATCTGCAGAATAACAAAAGTTAGTCATACAGTCATACTGCATGGAAATAGGCCCTTCGATTCAACCAGTGCATGTCAAACATAATCTCAAACTAAACTAGCCCCACATGCCTGCCCTGGTCCATATCGCTCCAAACTTTTCCTATTCATATACTTAACCAAATGCCTTTTAAACATTGTAGATGTGCCCCCATCCACCATTTCCTCAGCAAGTTCTTTCCATATCTGAAACACCCTCTGCATAAAAAATTGCCCCCATGTCTTTTTTAAATTGCTCTCCTCTCGCCTTAAAAATGTGTCCCCTAGACTTGAAACCCCTCGTCCTAGGGAAAAGGCATTAACACTATTTATATCCCTTATGATTTTATAACCTGCTATAAGGTCACTTCTCAACCTCCTAAGCTGCAGTGAAAAAACTCCCAGCTTATCCAGCCTTTCCTTATAACTCAAATCTTCTATTCCTGGTAAATCTCTTCTGTTTTACAGACATTAACTTTTAAGGTTTAGGAAAAACTTGGAGGGCCCAAATCCTCAGTTGAAATTGTAAGACTACAAAGAAATGGCTATCCCAGAAGTTGTCTTTAACTATTAAAATGTTCATTTACATGCACACAATCTCTCTCAATGCCTTCATCCCACCCCACCTCCAGCTCAACTAAAAAGTAAATAAAATTTTAGTCAGTAGTACTGGTCAACTGGTGCAGATTGACAGCTATATTCAATATTTTATAGAGATGGCAATAGAAAGATCATTGACATAAGAAAGAAAAATACCTTTTTGGAATTACGCTATCAAACATTGAAAAATATTCATGACAAATTAACCTTCTTACTTCCCCATCTCCTCAATCATCCATGAACAAATCAGAAATTCCCAAATAACCTTTGTGCAGTCAAGTAATGGCATCTGAGAGTGTGGTGGAGGCAGATTCAATTATGGCTTTCAAAACGGGAGTTAGGTAATTAGCTGAAGATAAAAAAAAGTTCAGAGGAGTGGGAAAGATATACAAGTTAAAATAGCTCTTACAAAGAGCCAACATGGACAAGATGGGTCCAATGGCCCATTCCTATGTTGTAAACACTCAATATTTCTATGATATGATAAAGTTGTTCTGAGCCACTGTGTAGACAATTATACCTGGGAATCTTATGCATATTTTGATACATATGTAAAAATTTGCAAAGATATAAATTTTGCATGAGATATAATTGTAGCAATACCATTTTCACAACTACTTATTTCTAAAGCTGCATTCACTAACAAAACTGCAGTTGTATTTTACAAGAATCAAGAAGCCATTAACATTTCATTATCACCAATCTCCACTTCTGTTTTCAGTGCTTTGTGATGTTTAAAATTTGTTGTCTGCTGTTTGTCTGTAGTCAACATTGCAATTGTGTCAAACTGCACGTATTTTGGACAGAATTTTTATTTTTTCATTTCAATGCCAAGGTCAACAGTCTCCACTAATGAATACTGACCCAAGCAGTCACTCGACTGGCATTAGACCAGGAATAAACTGCATTCCCAAACTAGCTTAATGTATCAGCAACTAATTATAGCACAGTTCCACCTCAATAGAATTCACTAATGACTTCATTATTGCAACTTAATTATCTTTTTATTCAATTTATGAATGTCATCTTTTAATTGCCAGTAATGGTGAATATAGCAAAAAAGCAGGTTTGAATTATAAATGCATTAACAATAAGTCATCAATTAATGTTTCATCTTCCTTGCAAATATGTTGTCTTGTAAACTTCATTTGTCTTCATGTTAATTATTTACTGTTATAATTCTCCTTTTACTGAGGTAATTGCCACAACCAGAGAATACAGACATAAACATTTTGACAGTTTTTAATCTTTGCGAATGAAATGCCGTTTAATTGCTCTCCATGGAACGTACCTGCATGCATAATAGTGAAATAAAATGATCTCTAAGCATCCTTTCACCTTCACAGGGGGATAATATCTGTCACAAACTAATTGAACTCATCTCTAAGCAAACCTGTCACAGTTTGGTCATGGTGTTTAAATTGACGATGGATTGAAAACTGAAAAGATCAAATTTAAAACATTTACATAATCAAATATTTGAACTGTTGAGTGATTTCTCCCCCAGCTTGGACAGAGGTGAAAACCCTTAAGGTCATATGCATTTTTAAGTGGAAATTGTGTGTGATGGGCCATTAGCTCCAATAGTACAATCAAATAGCATCATTTTCATGAAAATAATCCCAGTAGAATTACTTAGAATGCTAAGAAATACTAGGTCGATGCATTGTGCATGTGAATTTTGGTTTAAATTTACACATATTTCCAACGGCATCAATGGATTTTTATTTCTTCAGTGAGCATCAAGCTATATCCAGTAACTGTGATGAATACCAATCAACCCCTCTGAAGAAACTGTCATAATCTTTTGTGTTTCCAACAAAAGAACTTCAGTAATTCCTGGACAATGTTTTCACCAATGCCAAAGCAACCTGTTTTAGCATGGAGAAGAGGCTTGTAATCTATAATTGGTAGGCATTTAGAACTTCTGGAGCAATCACTTGGAATTGAGGGGAACTTGATTCTGGTTCAATGGCTTCTAAGGTGGGTGGTATGCACAAGGTACAATCTGCAGACCCTGCAATTGTCAAGTAGGTGCCACTTGAAGGATTGTGTGCTCCCTCCGATTTCACGACGTCACCTCTGCCCATTCCCAGCAAACTCTTGACATGTTCATTACCTTCCTGAATTAACCTTCTCTTTTTGGCTCAGTCACAAACTTCCTTGAGTTAGTGGGCATGTTTGACCTCTTCAGCAATGTTTTAAGGAGTTGTTCAAACCATTTCCAGCTGCGCTTTTCCAGCAACACATTTTTAAACTATGAGCAATGCCCAGGTTCTGGCTCCGGGGACCAGGAGCAGGTAAGGTGTGGGGTCTCAGGCAGGGCATTGAGGTGAGGTGAGGCTCAGCAGGAGATGTGAGGAAATACAGTGTTCATGGTGTTGAGGGAGAGGATGGAGGTTCGGGTTGCAAAACCGGGGGCAGATCTTGGCTTCTGCAAAGGAAGCCCTGAAGAAAGGAACACATCCATTCTCTTGGTGTCCCTATGGGTCCCAACCACTTCCCCTCCATGCTCTATTGCTCCTAAACTGCTCCCATCAGTCTCAAAGTTGAAGCCCCACAGCAATAAATGACAAACGATTGGCCACTAGAGGGCCTCAATTAGTGCAGGTTGAGCAGGTCCGAGTAAAGGGGCATGTCGGAGGTCGTTTGGAAGGTTACTAGGAGAATTTAATAGGTGAGCTTCCTTACCTGGACCCCGTTAGCAGGAGACTGGAAAACTCCACTCAGGTGTTCTGATAAAAGGTGACCTGTATGATCCGGCAGCCACTTGGTGGTGCTGATCGCAGAGGTGCGATGTCATGAGATTACTATATACTTACACTTCACCATCTTCCTTCATCTGCCAGGACTAACCATTGGGTGGGAAGGCCTGTGATCAACCTGCTTGTTCTGCCAAGAATTGAGATGCTTAAGGGACCAATGTAAGGCCTCACCCCACCACTGCAGACAGACATGACTTCATGTGGAGTGCAATGGTGCCTGATCAACTCATTGATCATGAGGAAGCTAAGGAGGTTCACTGAGACCTACACTCGTCCCCTCCACCTTTGCTACTGATTCCCCTGACCTGATCTTGTAGCCAACTGTACTTCTATAATTCCCAAAGCAGCTGCTGTTGGAATTGGAACTCCTTGTCAGTGAATTAATCAGGAATATGAAACTACTCTCAACAAGAGTGACCATGACAACTGATTAATTAATTAAGAAAAATAACAAAATCACATTGATTAAGAAAGATGGCAAACTATAACAATCATGACCATTGATTGTTGTACAAACCCACCTGCTTCAGCAATGTCCTTTAGGGAAGGAAATCTGCTGTCCTCACCAGGTCTGGCCTACATGTGACTCCAGCCTCACAGCAATGTGCTTGCTAGCTTAGTCATCTAACAAGGGCAATTATGGATGGACAACAGACATTTGCCTTGCCAGCAATGCATACTCAAAGAATGAAAGAATAAAATAGAGTTTCCACAAGGCTATACATTTCTCTGAGTGTTATTTTTAAATTTTAATGATCCTGTAAATTGTATTCCTCCAATCTTAGGACATTCATATGAGATTACGTGCCATAGATGATCGGTGTGGATGTGTTGGACTGAAGGGTCTGTTTCATGTTGTATAACTCTAAGACTATAATGATTATTTGCCCAAGATGCCACACATACACATCATTCAGGTGAAATTATGAAAACTATAGTGTTGGTTAGCTCAAAGAAGATTCTCTGTATTTCAACTAAGTTAGGGATGTCCAACTGAAGGGCACTTTTCGAAAGCTAAGCTAAGGCTTTCATGAACTTCACAGTTTCTTCTGTATAAAGGCAGTAGTTTTATCTTGTCGACCCTAATAGTCCCACCAGACAATTTCTTTCTACAGTTGGTTGTTGAACTTAGAAATGTTTTCTCAGATTGGTAGCTCGTGCAAACAGGGAGAAAACACTTTCTCTAATTGCTTGGAGCAAACTACATCCATAAAACAATTTACACTAAGAAGATTTACTGTTTTACTATAGTTTGCCATCTTTCTTAATCAATGTGATTTTGTTATTTTTCTTAATTAAAGTGATAATTAACATTAATGAATTACAACTGTTGGTGAAATGCAACTCCTTGTAATGAAGCAAATAGATGAAAAAGATCAAGAAGATAGGAGATACCAATTTAAAATTGCTGTTTCTTGTTAACCTTCCAGTTAATTACCTTGATTGGAATGTCATATAACCAAACATTTAAAACAACACAGCCTAGAAATTAGATTGCACTGCAATTAAATGTATGAAAGTTCAAATTAGCAGCTGGTGTGGGTGCTCTCATTTATCCAAGAATCTGCTCCCACCATGATGCATCACACTGTTCACTGAAAACGGAAACTTCTGTTTAGATTCTAACAATTTCAGGAGGATCCTCATGGCTTTTTCAGGCTCTTTTGTGTCATAAAGGGGTGTGGAGATAGGGCAGGGATGTGATATTCAGATAAATGATCAACTCTGATCTCATTGAATGGCAGAGCAGACTCAATAGCATCAATGACCTCCTCCTGTCCCTGTGTTCCTATGATCTGGGACTGATCACAGCACAGTTCATGAAGGCCACAATCACATTTTCCAAACATGATAATCAAACCAGGGACCCTTAAAGGGACCACACAACTCTGCCACCCAACAAGTTACTTATGCCTTTTCAGCTTCCTTTCTTCACAGATACAGCTGGAGCAGAAGGTCTTCTTCATAGAATCATAGAGTCATACAGCACGGAAAAGACCCTTTGGTCCAACCAGTCCATGCCGACCACATTCCCAAAGTAAACTCGTACCACCTGCCTGCATTTGGTCCATATCCCTCCAAACGTTTGTTATTCATGAACTTCTTTATAGCATTCAACACTTCCTCTGGAAGTTCATTCCACACACGAGCTGTGTAAAAACATTGCCCCTCTTTTTTAAATCTTTCTCCTCTCACCTTAAAAATATGCCTCCTAGTCTTGAAATCTCCCACCTTTGGGAAAAAACACCTGCCATCCACCTTATCTATAATCCTCATGATTTTATAAACCCCTATAAGGTCACCTCTCAACCTTCTACACTCCAGTAGAAAAGTCCCAGGCCTATGCAGCCTCATCTTATAATTCAAACCCTCCATTACTGGCAACATCTTGCTAAACCTCTTTTCAACCCTCTCCAGCTTAATGATATCCTCCGATAACAGGGAAACCAGAACTGCAGGGAGTATTCCAGAAGAGGCCTCACCAACATCAAAATAACATCGCAACTCTTCTACCCAGAGGACTGAGCCATAATGGCAAGCATGCTAAACGCCTCCTTAACCTTTTAATCAAAAGGTTCACCACGGGAATCCAAGGTGGCAGCGCCCTGGTAGGATCGCATTTACTGGGCTTCGCGCTACAACACCGACCCGACAGAACTAGAACCCGTCCCATGCACTTTACTGTCAGGAAAAACAGAGTAAAGGAGCTAGAAACCCAAAAAAAGTCGACTTACCTTTGTCCTTGCAGCTGGAGAATGCCAAAGAAAGGAGGGAGCTTTCCCAGGGCCGGGGCCATGGCTCAGCCCTCTGAAGCAGTGGGCTTGCTTACTCACCAGACCCTGGTTGAGGATCTGGCCAACTCTCCTGGGGAAGCAGATCCAGAAAGAAATCGAAGAGAAGTTGGTTCCTTTATCTGCAAAGCTGCAAGACCTGGGAAAAAGGACCAACGAGCACGAGCGCCAGGCTGCAGGGGTAGGGGCAGAGACTGACTCCTCCAAGAGCCGAACTGAAGCCCTGGAAAATGGTCCAGGGTCTGTTGGATCTGGGAGATGATCTTGAAAATAGGGGCAGAATAAAGAACCTGCACGTTGTTGACATATTGGAGGGATGGAAGATGAATGGCCAGTGGCTTCTTCGAGAAGTGGTTTCCAGAGTTCTTTGATTTGGAGGTTGAGAAGGGAAGGATAAACAAATGAAAGACCCCACCGAATCGCGGCACAAAAGCCCTGTCCTGGTAAGGTTCCATCATTATAAAGACAAGCAGAGGGTCATGGAAGCCTCTTTTGCCCAGCGAAGGAATCTGAGGGCGTTGGTATGTGGCGGTCCCAGGGTCATGTTTTTTCAAGACTTTTCAGCGGCAGTGGTCCAGAAAAGGAAGTCCTACGATGGCGTCAAGAGAAGATTGAAAGAGCTTGGGATCCAATATTCTGTAAGATACCCAGCAGTGCTTCAGATCAATCATAATGAATTCATACATCCACAGGTCCGCACAACATCAAGGGCCAAAGGGCCTGTTCTGAGCTGTATTGATCTATGTTCTATGTCCTATGTTCTATTTATTCGACTTGCCAGAGAAAGTGAAGAACTTTGTGGACACGCTGACTTAAGTCAACCAGCCAAATAGGCAGAGAGGACAGGTTCGGGTTTGTTCTTCTTTACAAAGGACTTGGTGGGGTCTCCTTTCTGGTAATAAGTTGCGTGAAATGATGTCCGGGATGGGTAGACTATTTATCTTTAATCTCTAAGTTATGTTAAGAATTGGGTGACATTTTTATTTTTCCTTTACTTTTCACCAGTTTACTCATTTTCCCTCCCCCATACTATTCAGGTCGCAAGCCTTCAACTTGGCACCATCCTCTTGACCTGTCCATCACCTTTCCCATCTATCTGTTCCACCCTCCTCTATGACCTATCACTTCTCTTCTACCTTCATCTCCCTATCGCATTCTCAGCTACCTTCCCCCAACCCCACCACCCCCCCTCCCATTTATCTCTCAGCATCCCCCACCCCTGCCCCACAAGCTTCATTCCTGATGAAGGGCCTTTGCCTGAAATGTCGATTCTCCTCCTCCTCAGATGCTGCCTGACCTGCTGTGCTTTTCCAGCAGCACACTCACAACTCTGATCTCCAGCATCTGCAGTTCACACTTTCTCCCTTTGGGAAACAGCTAAAACCTATGCTAGGGAGACTGGCTATTTCCTTTTCAGCCAGTAAGAAGTGGCAGATGGGTGAGCAGCAACACTTGCTCGAGACACATGTGAAAGTAGCAAAAAGGCATAATTTGACAGGCCCTCGCTGGTTAAACTGCAGAGGATCACGGTGCTTCGGACTACGTTGAACTCTGCACTCACACGGACAGCCGAGGGAGCTTGCATTTGCAAGTCAAAGGCTGTTTGAGCATGGGGATAAGCCAGGCAAGTACCTAGCATACCTTGCGAGGAAAAGGAGTGAGCCCCCCCCCCCCACCCCCCACAAAGCCATTACCTCGATCAGAGGGGACACTGGAAAGGTCACCTATTATTCTAAAAGGATTAATGCTGCATTCTGGAAATTTTACTCTGAACTATATCAATCTGAAAGTTGTGAGAGTGGGCGGGTTAGGATGGAGTCTTTTTTTAAGAATTTGGACCTTCCAGGAATGAGTGATCCCTGAACCACAGTCTCGCTTCAATGCCCCGTTGTCAGAGCAAGAGGTGCAGGAGGCTGTGAGACAGCTCCAGAATGGAAAGGCACCAGGTCCTGACGGGCTCCCAGTGAGTTCTATAACGAATGTATAAGTATATTGTCAGGGCGATGCTTAGTGTGTTTACTGACTCACAAAGTCATGGCCTCCTCCCACCGTCTCTAAGAGAGGTGAACATCTCTCACATTCTTAAAAATGAAGACCTCAAAGGACCGTGCTTCCTATAGGCCCATCTCACTCCTGAATGTTGACTTCAAAATCCTATCTAAGACTCTGGTATTAAGGCTAGAAACTGCACTGCCCTCCATCATTAAGAAGGACCAGACGGTGTTCATAAAAGGTCACAGATCAACGGATAATCTCACGAGATTACTTAACATGATCCAAGTATGTCAACATCAATCGGTACAGAAATTGGTGATCTCCTTCGAAGCAGAAAAGGCATTTGACAGAGTCGAGTGGCCATATCTTTTTCATACATTGAAGCGGTTTGGCCTGGGAGAGACTTTCATCTTGTGGGTGGAGAGTTGGTGTAGTGATCCTCTTGCCGTGGTCCTCACTAATGGTGTACCATTAAGCAATTTTAATGTTTGTAGGGGCAGTCAACAGGGCTGTCCTTTGTCGCTGTTGCTTTTCACATTGGCGATCGAATTGCTGGTGGAGGCAATACACAGGGATCCCAAAAGAACTGCTCCAGAGGTGGGGATGAAGTCACACAAGATCACACTGTATACGATGACATTCTTGGCTTCTTATCAAACCCAACAGTCTCAGTGCCACACCTGAAACAATGCATCAATCTATTTGGTGGTTACTCAGGTTATAAGATCAATTTTGCGAAGTCAGAGGTCATACCCATGGGTGGTCTCCCGAGAGTGCCTGATCCTGCGGGCGGATCTCGGTTCCCCTTTAGATGCTCACAGGAGGGCTTTCTCTACTTAGGTATATTTATTACTCCTGTTTTTGATCAGCTATTTAAAGCCAATTTTGCCCATTTATTCAACAGAATCAAGCAGGACCTTCGTAGATGGGAGGCACTTCTGATCTCTTGGTTAGGTCGGATAGCCCTCATTAAAATGAACATTCTGCCCTGCCTGTTGTAACCTATGCGAATGGTTCTTCTGCTTTTTACTAAGCAAACATTAGAAGACTGAATCGCTGAATCAGTTCTTTTATCTGGTATCGCAAGCGGCCCCTAATTAAATTGACTAAATTGCAGTTATCTTACAAACTGGGAGGAGTGGGTCTCCCTGATATCAAAAACAATCAATCAGTTAAGCTCGTTGCTATCTTACATGAATGACTGGGCCCGGGGGAGCCTCACTCACTTTGGTTGGACATCAAAGCATCTCAGGCAAGATGCCCCCTATATTGGCCTGCTGTTCTTAGACAAAATGAGAGCAGTTAAAGAATATTTCTATAGCCCAATAGTCATCAATACTGTCAAGGCGTGGAGGGCAATGCTTCAGGGTGAGGGCAATATTGCCAAAACATCATTTTTGACACCCATAGTTGGCATGCTGGGCTTTCACCAGAGATGATGGACTTTGAGTTTAAACTATGGGCAGCTAGGGGACGTGCCTTGCCTGGGTGATTCATTCGAAGGGGATATATTGATGTCCTTTGACCAGTTGGTCAGAAATATGAATTGCCCAGTAGGGCCCTCTTTCGTTTTTTCAAATTAGAAATTTCATACAAAAAGAGACCGCACTTCTAACTGATCCCTATAAGTCCTCTTCCTGGAGAAGAGGGCGTTGAGTGCTGAGGGTACATTATCTGTTAGGAACACATCACCTATCAGGAGCGGGTCCCTTGGACGGGACCAAACGGCTCTGTAGGGTATGGGAGAGAGAGTTGGACGTTGAGATTTCTTCTGAAATGTGGGAGGATATCTGGGAAAATACAAGAAGGATCTCGATTTGCAACAGGGTCCACGCCTTGCAACTGAAGATTCTCCACAGGATCCATTTGGCCCCAGATCGCCTCGCTAAATTTAAAGCGGGAGCATCTCCAATGTGACCTTAATGCAAAGTCAGTATGGGCACGCTCATACGTTGTCTTTGGTCCTGCCACAGACTGCGGACATACTGGAGCGCTGTGGTAGGTGAAATAGAGAAGGGCTTGGGGACAGAGGTGCTTATGGACCCTGTATCTCTTGGCTTTGTTAATTCACTTTCATTAGGTGCACACAAAAAAAGGCTTTTCTGTGTCCTCACTTTTTTGAGCAAGAAAGAACATTCTATTAGGGTGGGTGTTGGAAAATCCCACAGGGCTGGCTGGATGGCTTAAGCTAGTCATGGAGCACATCCCTTCGACTTTCTTACAACTATGGTGCACCGTAAAACTGAGAATTTCTCTAAGACGTGGCGGTCCTTTCTGGACTACCTGGGTACAGATCTGTCTGCCATACTAGTAAGAGCCTTTATATAGCCATGGCAATTCTATGTAATGAGTCTGGTATCCAGAGAGGAGGAACTACGAACATATGAATAAGTATAAACTTATGCGCTCGATGATCGAGGGCTATTGTTTAGTTTCGCTGAACTGTGGTATGGTTATTATTGTTATTATTATTGTTAAGATTTTCCTTTTATGTCTTAGTTAGCACTTGTTTATCTATGTAATTAGTGAGCTTGTTTTTTAACATTGGTTTGCATTATTTGGTTTTGTATTTGTCGCAATATTCGAAAGAAAAGATTTTCCTTTATTTTAATAAATATATATTTTAAAAATAAAACAAAATAAAGAATCACCACTCATTGGTCACCACTTGCCCCACTCACTTACTGCCTCCTCCTCTGGGCTTTGCAGAAGAGTTTTTCCATTGCTGACCAGTCTTGTTTATCTTGCACAGGCTGGCAGCTATATCTCGCCCATATTGCATAAATACACTCACTCAATGGCTTTTGACTCATGTCCTTTCCTTTTACCAGTCACGTGCTGAGCCCAGATCAAGGGTTGTCCAATCTCTAAATTGGCTTCGCCTGAGGCCCACTGAAGACGTTACCTAGTAGGGTGACGAAGCATCTGGAAATGAACCTTCCAGCTCAGCAAGCAAACCTACATCCCCTAAATTGACATCCAAATGTTAACGGAAATATGTGACAAAGCGCCACTAAACAATGCAAAAACAGAAACAAAACAGGAATTGCTGGAGAAAATCAGCAGGTCTGGTAGCATCTGTGGAGAGAAAGCAAAGTTCACATTTCAGGTCGAGTGGCCCTTCCTCAGAACTGGATCTGAATAAGGTTCACTGGACTGGAAACAATGCCTCTGATTTCTCTCCACTGATGCTGCCAGACCTGCTGAGGTTTTCTAGCAATTTCTGTTTTTGTTTCAGACTTCCAGCATCCGCAGTTATGTTGCATTTTGTAAAGTAAAAACAGAGGTCTTCAGAGGCCAATGTGAGGAGCTTTAATAGCTGCTGCTGCAGGGCAGTTGCTTCCATGATTTATTGCTGTTGCTTCACATTCTGACAGAAGATGATCCTAAAGCCACCCGCCCAGAGAATATAAGGATTGCATTAAGCACACATCTGCCTATCCAAACAGACACTAATACACTGAAGCGAGTAAAGATGTATTACTATATAACACTGTGCCAAGCACACAGCGTTCCTCCCAGCAGCATGAACTTGCTGAAATCTTTATTGTTGGGTTGTCAGAAGTGATAGGAAGGTGTTTTCTTTCACTAGGTAGCATCGATCACGTATTTTGCCAGTTTTGTACTGAATCCTGACAAAGGTATTGTGGTGTATTGCAGTGAAGATAGAAGCCAGACTTTAGTTTTGGCTTACACTGATGAAAGAGCAGATAATTAATACATTAAGGGCATGAAATCCAAATCTGTACTGTGCTACCCTGCCATGAAAATCAAAGGTCCACCAAGCAAGGCTGCAGTCACCTTGAGTGTGGTCGTGCTCAGGGACTGCTATAGATGCAGATCTGGGCCGACCACATACCTCATGAAATTGCTCAGCTCCATTTGGCTGACCTGACTCACAGTTTACAGACATTAGCCTTACAAATCCACACAGGATATTCATCTGTCACTCACCAAAGAATGTGTGTCCAGTTGCAAGAAGGATACAGCACCAGCTTTACTATGAGAGAAGGGCACCCAATGTGCAGGTATGGACACTCAGAACAGCCTTGCTAAGCAGTGTGTTTTGGAGGTGCAGTGGTGAGCTCCTGGATTTTGTCAGAGAGTGTCATTGCTTCACCAAAGAGACGGGGCAGAGGATGTGGCAACTTGTCTGCACAAAGGTCACAACATAAGATGGGTGGAGCAGCAGACTCAGGGTCTACAGTGTGATGGTACAGAGGCTGCATGCCCTCTGGCAATCTCAGATCGGATTCCTCCATTCTCCTTGTCTGCCAGTTGAGCCAATGAACCTCACATATAGACATCAATAAGCCACAAATCCTCATCTGATTTCAGCCTAGCAAGTTTCAGTTTCCACTTTGCGCTCTGATAAGATTGCACATAAACCATCCTCTCCTCACGGCCTGTTTCAGCCTGTAGTTTGTACAAGCCTCTGAGTTACATGCGGAGCCAATAAATTGTGGTTCCAGAAAAAGCACAGCAGGTCAAGTAGCATCAGAAGAGCAAGAGAGTCGACATTTCGGGCAGGACCCTTCATTAGAACTGGGGAGGGGGAAGGGAGCTGAGAAATAAACAGAAATAGTAGGGTGGTGCTGGTTGCAAGGTAGGTGGGATGGCAAGAGGTGGATGCAGGTAGGAGGTGAATAGGATTGGTCAGTGGGAAGGATGGAGCGGAGAGTTGGGAAGGAAGATGGACAAACTAGGTCAAGTCAAGGGGACAGGGCAAAGAGGGAGGCCTGAACCTAGGATGAGGTGGGGTTGGGTGGGGAGGGGTTTGGAAGCTGGTGAATTCTATGTTGAAGCCATAAGGTTGGGTAAGCTCCCAAGGCAGAAGGTGAGGTGTTCTTCCTCCAATTTATGCGTGGCCTTATTTTGATGGTTACATGCACTGCCAGTATCTGACCTGGTGGGTGAGAATCTCAGATCAAGGAATGGGGTGCTTTTCATTCGCGCTGCTTTATTGCTGTCTCTTCTGTCTGAGACCCCTGTGGCTGGTCAGGTAGCCAAACTTAGATAAAAATAGAGGAAGTTGTGAGGAAGGATCACTTGACCTAAAATGTTAATTCTGATAAGGCCATAAGACCTAGAAGCAGAAAGTAGGCCATTCAGCCCAAGGATTCTGCTTGTTTCTTAACTCCATTCTCCTGCTTTCTCCCCATAACCCTTGATACCCTTGATACTCAAGAACCTATCTCTCCACAGATGCTGCCAGATCTGCTGAGCTTATCCAGCAATCTCTATTTTTGTCTCTGATTTACAGTGTCTGCAGTTATTTCGGTTAGCCGATCTTGAATTTCTGAAAGCAGCAAATTGGAAAAGGAAGGAATGGATGGGGGATGTAGGAAGCATTTCTCATTTGTGTGGTAGCAGGATATGGATGAATTGGATATTAACAAGAGGAATGAGGAACATAATCTTTTAGTGTGCATCATTCTGTCCATGAAAGAGAGAGAGAGAGAGAGAGAGAGAGAGCACAATGTCATTGATTGTTATTTGGTAGCACAGAACTTGAATACTGCTCAGAAAGATACTTTTTTTTGACAACTCATAAGAGTACCAATTTAAGGATAACATTATCAATTATTTTTGCATAAAAGGAGAGCACTGAAAACTTGGCAAGTAGACTCTGATTGGTAGATGCATTCCCATGGTGAATGTACCAATTAATGATGATTGACAGTTAACTTCCATGTTTGATTTTGTTTTAATCAAATAGCTTGACTCTGATTGGTATGACCCATAGAACTGAACCATCAAATGGTTGTCATCTTCTTTGTTGAATTGAACCAGGTGCAATGCATGTACATGTCCTTCCTGTCTGCAAAGAACAGGGTCCGATCAATTAATATATATACCTTTACGTTCTTTGCAAACAGAAAAAACATATGCACAAATACCTGATGTCTTTAGAACACCAAACTGTGGTGTTAATATTCGGCACACTATGAAGCAGGAAATTAGCAATGCATGTAATGTCAGTGATATAGTAGTAATAGGTGACCTCAGTTTGCATACAGACTCAGTTAATTAAGTCAATATTAATGCTATGGAGGACAAATTCCTCAAGTGTCTATGATATGAGGTTTCAGAACAGTACATTAAGGAGTCAACAAGGTATTGAGCTATTTTTGGGTTTAATGTGTGATGAAAAAAGGTTAATTAATACCTATGTATAAGCTATAAAGGAGCCTTGGGGCGACATAATACTTGAAGATTGAACGTAGCGTAGTTCATTCTGAAACTAGGTTCTTAAATTTGAACGAAGAAATCTCAAGGGTGTGAAAAGCAGCTAGGGAAAACTGGGAAATACAATAAATGTTTGCTGGCAGACAGGCAATTTGAAAATATCCTACAAGGTCTACAACAGGTGTCCATTCCTCTAGGATACAAACACCCAAAGGGAGAAATGGGTCAACTATGTCTAATGAAATAAGTTAAAGATTATTATCTATCTGCAAGGAATAGGTAAGCCTGAGGATTGGGAACAACTTAGAATCCAGCAAAGAAACCCAAAAAACTGAAAGAAAACAGAAAACAGAATATGAATGGAACCTAGTGAGGAACATAAAGGAGGGATTTAAAAGGTTCCATCAATATGTGAAGGGAATAAAGATCAGCAAAGACTAAGATAGCAAACTGTGGGACCATTACAAGTGTGAACAAAAGGAGAACCAAGAAGCTAGTGTAAATGAGGAGCAGAAAGTAATGAGTATTAGTAAAGAGGTAGTACTTGAAAAAAATAGCTGTGGGGTGATAAATCTCCCAGGCTCGATAAACTTAAGTCCACAGTGAAGGAGTCTGAGAAATTTGGAGTTTTTTAAGAATGTTACTTGTAATATAAACCAAAAAGAATGTGGATGTGGTGCATTAGATGTTAAGCAGGCTTTTCATAAAGTCTCACAAATAAAATTAGAGCATGTGGAATTGGAGGGAGGGTACCCCCTGTATATTACTTTGGTTGGAAAATTGGTTAGTACACAGACAGGATTCTCAGGATGGCAGGCTGTGCTAAGTGAGGTACATCTGATATAAGGAAAATCTTAGAGTCTATTATAAAGGATATAACAGCGAAGCATTTAGAAATACAGAATATAATCAAGCAGAATTGGCATAGTGTCATGAAAGGGAAATCATGCCTGATAGATTTATTAGAATTCTCTGAGAAGTGAACCAGCAGAATGGATAAAGGAGAAATATATTTGGATTTTCAAAAGGTGTTGATAAAGTACTGTAAGTTAGGCTACTTAATAAGCTCAGAAGCCATGGTGTTGAAGATAATACAATAGAATGGATAAAGGATAGGTTAACAAATAGAAAATAAAGAGTTGGGTTAAGAAGAGCATTTTCAGGATGGCAAACTGTAACAAGTAGAGTTCCACTGGGATCAGTATTGGGACCACAATTATTTACAATACACATTAATGACTTGGATGAGGAAAGTTCTATAGCAAAGTTTATGGATGACACAAAAATAGGTATGAAGGCAAGTGCTGGGGATGCTAGAATGAATTTGCACATGAATATAGACAGGTTGAGCAAATGGGCAAAAACCTAACCAATGCAATCTAATAGAATAAAGAATATCCTTTTACTTGTCAAGTGTACTCTATTTTAGGAGTACAGTGAAAAGCTTTCACAATGTCTGCTCTCTTATGGCGACATCTGAGGTACAAGTACCGAGTTACCAAGGGAAAATTCTTGGGTACATTATGGGAAAATGTTACGCAGTTTGGCAGGAAGAATAGGGGAGATGAATATTATTTGAAAGGAGAAAAAGAAAGCTACAGCTCAGAGGGATTTAAGTGTCCTTGTGCATAAAGCAGAAAAATCTAAGTGAACTGAGTAGGTAGCTAGGCCCACTTCAGACAGCAATTAAGAGTCAATCATGTTGTTTTGGATGGATTCACAGTTAAGCCAAGCAGACACAGGAACCGGAATAGGACATTCAACCCATCAAGCCTGCCCTGCCTTTATAGCTCATGACTGACCATCTCTTCAATACCACCTTCCCACATTATCTTCATATCCCTCAATGTCATTTGTCTCCATATGCCTATGGATTTCCATCTTGAATCTGTTTAATGATTGAGCAGCTCAGCTCACTGAGGTATAGTATCATAGAACATAGAATGTTACAGCACAGTACAGGCCCTTCGGCCCTCAATGTTGCACCAACCTGTGAAATTAATCTGATGCCCATCTAACCTACACCATTCCATTATTATCCATATGAATGTCCAATGCCCATTTAAATGCCCTTAACGTCAGCGGGTCTACTACTGTTGCAGGCAGGCCGTTCCACACACCTACTATTCTCTGAGTGAGGAAACTACCCCTAATATCTGTCCTAAATCTATCACCCCTCAATTTAAAGCTATGTCTCCTCATGTTAGCCTTCACCATCCGAGGAAAAAGGCTCTGACTGTCCACCCTATCTAACCCTCTGATTATCTTATATGTCTCAATTAAGTCACCTCTCAACCTTCTTCTCTCCAATGAAAACACCCTCAGTTCCCTCAGCCTTTCCTTGTAAGACCTTCCTTCCATACCAGGCAACATCCTAGTAAATCTCCTCTGAACCCTTTCCAAAGCTTCCACATCCTTCCTATAAATGCGGTGACCAGAACTGTACACAATACTCCAGGTGCGGCCTTACCAGTGTCTTGTACAGCTGAAGCATGACCTTGTGGCTCCTAAACTCAATCCCCCTACCAATACACCAACACACCATATGCCTTCTTAACAACCCTACCAATCTAAATGGCAACTTTCACGGATTTATGCACTTGGACACCAAGATCTCTCTGTTCATCTACACTGCCAAAAATTTTACCAATACCCCAATACTCTGCATTCCCGTTATTTCTTCCAAAGTGAACTACCTCACACTTTTCCTCATTAAACTCCATTTGCCACTTAGCCGCCCAGCTCTGCATCTTATCTACATCCTGCTGTAACCCATGACGTTCTTCGGCATTATCCACAACGCTGCCTACCTTAGTGTCATCTGCAAATTTACTAACCCATCCTTCTACACTCACATCCTGATCATTTATAAAAAATACAAACAACAGTGACCCCAAATCAGATCCTTGTGGCACACCACTGGTAACTGAGCTCCAGGATGAATATTTCCCATCAACTACCACCCTCTGTCTTCTTTCAGCTAACCAATTTCTGATCCAAATTGCTAAATCACATTCAGTCCTGAAACTCTATATTTTGTGCAATAGCCTACTGTGGGAAACTTTATCAAATGCCTTACTGAAGTCCATATACACCACATCAACCACTTTACTTTCATCCACCTATTTTGTCACCTTCTCAAAGAACTCAGTAAGGTTAGTTAGGCATGACCCACCCTTCACAAAACCGTGTTGACTATCCCTAATCAAATTATTCCTTTCCTGGTTATTATAAATCCAATCTCTTCTAACTTTTTCAAACACTTTACCCACAACTGAAGTAAGGTTCACTGACCTATAATTACCAGAGTTGTCCCGACTCCCCTCCTTAAACAAGGGAACGACATTTGCTATCTCCAGTCTTCTGGCACTACTCCTGTCAACAATGATGACATAAAGATCAAAGCCAAAGGCTCTGCAATCTCCTTCCTAGATTCCCAGAGGATCTGAGGATAAATCCCATCCAGCCCAGGGGTCTTATCTATTTTCAGATCTTCCAAAATTGCTAAAACCTCCTCTTTGTCAACCGCAATCCCATTTAAACTAGTAGCCTGGATCCCCGTATTCTCACTAACATTGCCTTTTCCA
Organism: Chiloscyllium punctatum; assembly: GCF_047496795.1. Taxonomy (NCBI): domain Eukaryota; kingdom Metazoa; phylum Chordata; class Chondrichthyes; order Orectolobiformes; family Hemiscylliidae; genus Chiloscyllium; species Chiloscyllium punctatum. The sequence goes on from NC_092760.1 coordinate 77,261,843, forward strand.
ATGTGAATACCGATGAAAAGTATTCATTAAGCACTTCCCCTATATCCACAGATTCCACACAAAACTTTCCACTACTATCTTTGATTGGCCCTAATCCTGCTCTTAGTCATTCTTTTATTCTTGATATATCTATAGAAGGCCTTAGGGTTTTCCTTGATCCTATCTGCCAACAACTTCTCATGTCCCCTCTTGACTCTTCTTAGCCCTCTCTTTTGATCTTTTCTGGCTAACCTATAACTTTCAAGCCCCTTAACTGATCCTGTTAGAAGTGGTAGAAGTTTGAAACTCACCTCCACAAATGGCAATTGATGCCAGACAGTTTGTTAATTTTAAACCCTAGATGGATACCTATTGCCAGCCAAGGCTATTAAGTGATAGGGAGCAAAGGCAAGTGGATGGAATTCAAGTGCAGTTCGGCTCTGATCTCACTGGATGGTGGAACAGTTTTGATGAGTGGAAAAGCTTCCTTCTGTTCCTACGTTACAATGAAATTGAATTACCTGTGATTTCAGAAGGCATCATGTCATCCTGTTTGTTATATTTGCAGATCTGCCATTTAAGTTTTGATGTTATAATGTTTTCACCAATAACTAATGTAGCTTCTACAGTTAAATACTCTGCTCCCTGATGTGTGACATATAGGATGGCAATTTTCCTTCCATACTGATTTAAGGTTCATGACACAATGAAACCTAAAAGGGAAAAAACGGCAATTCTAACATGACAAATATGATCAATGACAAGTTTATCTGTGGCCCATCTATGCAGTGGCAAGTTTCATTTGTCATGTGTTTATGTTGCTCTTGTGTTGACTGAAGCAGCTTAGTCGTAGGTTTTTTTTTGCATAATTCAGGGAAACGTTGTCTCCTGTTTAATTTGAGAGGTTCTGTTGACATCAAGTTATTTAAATGATTCATGTTTGTACATAACACAATTTAGCTGTTATCAAATAATCTCTGAACAATATAAGAAAGGGCAGGGATGCTGCGTCATAAAGGCTTCCATCAATTTTTAAATTTGATAATTCTGACAAATGGTCTGTCACTCGAGATATTTAGATATTTTCAAGACCTTCTCCAAAACCCCTCAAGAAATGTCTCACATGCTACATATAACTAGCTGCTTAAAATTGTACAGTAGCAATGCAGAATTACCCAGATATTATTTTGCCTTTATTCTCCATGATGCAGTGCATCATAACTGGATTGTTAATATATTTATTGCTATGCATCACCAACCAAGGCAAATCAATGAAGCAGCGTAATTCCAAAGTGGGGATTGAACCACAACTTTCCAACAGGTATGAGCACTTCCAGTTATCCCTGGTGAATCTTAAAACATTCGTTTTAGTCTGGGCCAAATACCATGTCACAATCCACTGGTAGAGCCTAGTTCAGATCAAGCAGCTTGTAAAATTGCAGTCACTAAAACATTTAAGAGCCATTGCCTCCAAACTTTACCAGATTATTTTCAAAGTAATTTCAAGGGTGAGAAAACAATCCAATCTCTTACTTTAACATTACTATAATAAGGCTTATTTTAAACAAAATCAGCTGTTTTTGACTGTTTTGTCTTCGAAATTGAATCACGGACGATTGCTTCTGCAATTTTTGCTGGATTAACAAATACTTCTGAGTTGAACATGACAAAATCCATTGGTATTTGTTGCTGGAAATCACAACATGCACTGTTCCTCTGATCAACAATGTTAATGGAACTAGATAACACGGTGTCAATTCAAATAGCAGTGAGCACATTCCTTTCCTCAGAGAGGCCACATGTGGACGACAGTCTTGTAAAGTTACCATAACTTCAAGCAGTAGGATCCCACAAACATTGAGACTTCAAAATCCTTTCACTGGATGAGAGAAGCTTAACTTGTTCTCCTTATAGCTGAGAAGTTCAAGGAGAGATGTGATGAGCAGTTCAGTGTCATAAAGGTGTTGAATGAAGTCGTTGAGGAGAAACTGTATCCAATAGCTAAAGTGTTGATAACCAGAAAGTAACTGGAAAAAAAACCAGAGGTTTCACGAGGATGAGTTATTTTATGCAATGTGTATTAGAAATTGGAACATACTGGCTGATTAGATGCTGGATAAATTCATGAGTGATCATCAAAAGTGAGTTGGATAAATACTTAAAGTAGAAAAAAATTCAAGGTGCAGTGGAAGTAAAGGAGCAGGGCTTACAGAATTCCTCTTCCAAAGACCTATCACAAACTAGATGCGCCCAATGGCTTCCTTCTGTGTAACATTATCCTGTGATTCTGAGAAAGAACGGCTGAGACCAGGAAGAATAATGCTCCATAACTTAAACAAGTGGACAAAAACACAATAGAACCATGAATAGATTATATAGCCTTTCAAGGGGTTCTGTCATGACTAATCTTCCACTTCAAATTCACCTTTTGTGCACACCCCTCACTCCTATCCCTCTATATCCCTCAATTCTCTGAGAGATCAAGTGCCTGTCTGCCTCCAGCTTAAATATATTCAGCAATGGAGTACTCATAAATGGACAGAGAATGCTTAAGATTCATGATCTCCAGATTGAAGAAATTCCTCCTCGTCCCAGTCCGAAATGATGGACTCCCTTATATGCCCCACTTACCAGATCAAAATCAAATGAAAAATCTGTGGTTACATTTATGGGTGAGATTTGGCCAAATGCGAAGTCCAGGTTTAAGTGAAAAAGTACAACTTGCAAAATATTTCCAAGACAAGTGGCTTACGCCAATGTGAACCAAGGGTAAACATTAAGCATGGTTACCATAGTGAAGAAGACAAGAATGAGTCACTTCTTCAACAAATTAATCGCCTTTCATTCCTCATCCCAATCCCCTTTCCCTACAAGACAGACAGTTATGGGATCATTATCTTTAGGGGACTACTCAACAAATTCAGAAAGAAAATATATCAAAATATATTTATTTTCCATTTAACCAGTACCATAGTTGAATGTTAGCTTTTCTCAGAGACTGAAGATTAGAGGTTTAAATCTGGCTCCTAGAGAAAAGCACATAATTTAGATCATTCACCGAGGAGTGCTACAGTGCTATCTTCCCTCACCTTAAACATTCATTTTCAGTCCCATCTGCCTGTTCGATTAGCACCATTGCCAGGACTAGTAGGAAAAGGAGCACAGAACTCTCTCAGTGTCCTACCTAAGATTCATCCATATCACCAGCACCAAAAACTGATTTCATTGGTAATTTGAACTAAAAACAGAAAATGCTGGAAATACTCAGCAGAATGCAGCAGCATCTGAGGAGATGGGAATTAGGGGAGTGAGGGAGATTATACAATGAGGGTCTGACATTAGATTAGTATTCCAGAGGCCATGTCTAGGGTCAGGAAATCCAACCATAGCAATTGGTGAAATTTGAATTCAATTAATCACAAAACATCTGGAATGAAAGCTAATCTCAGTAATAAAGTTAAAAATCACACAACACTAGGTTATAGTCCAACAGGTTTAATTGGAAGCACACTAGCTCTCGGAGTGACGCTCCTTCATCAGGTGATTTTTAACTTTGTACACCCCAGTCCAACACTGGCATCTCTGAATTAATCTCAGCAATGGTGGCCACACAAATGCCAGGCAATGACCATCACCAATAAGAGACAAGCTAATCACTACCTCTTGACATTCAATCGTGTTACCATCGCTGAAACCCCCACTATAAACATCCTGGGAGTTATCATTGACCAGAAACTCAACTGGACTCAAAACATAAACACACTGGCTACAAGAGCAGGTCAGAGGCTAGGAATACGGCAGAGAGTAATTCACCTCCTGACTCTTCAAAGCCTGTCCATCAGCTACAAGGCACAATTCAGGAGTGCGATGGAAAACTCTCCACTTGTCTGGATGTCTGCAGCTCTAACAACACTCAAGAAGGACCATCCTGGACAAAAAAACCCAGTTGATTGGCACCAAATCCACAAGCATCCACTCCCTCCACCACTGACATACAGTTGCAGTAGAACCTGCTATCTATAAGATGCACTGCAGAAATTCACCAAAGATCCTCACACAACACCGTCCAAACCCATGACCACTTCCATCTAGAAAGACAAGGGCAGCAGATATATGGGAACACCACCACCTACAAGCTCCCCCCAAGCCATTCACAATCCTAACTTGGAAACATATTGCCATTCTTCCACTGTTGCTGGGTTAAAATCCTAGAATTCCCTCCCCAGTGGCATTATGAGTTATCCCACAGCAGGCCTGGGAGTGGTTCAAGAAGGCAGCTCACTGCCACCTTCTCAAGGGATGGACAATAAATGCTGGCCAGTGTACCAGAAATGAATTTTAAAAATTGACAACAATCATTGATTATTGGAAATACTCAGTTGGTTCACTAATGTCCTTTAGGGAAGGAAATCTGCGATCCTTACCCAGTCTAGCCTACACAGACCTGATCCATAGCAATGCGATTGACTCTCAGCTGCCTCAAAGGGAAACTGCCTATGGATGATAAATGTGAGCACATGCCAGTGACACCACAACAATTTGAAAAACAAAACAAAATTAAAGCTACAAGTCAATTATAATTCCTTCAGAATCCAACGCTTTCTGATTTTATCTTGCATTGATTGCAGCTTGTGGGTCATGGAAATGTTTGTCATCCAATGACAGTAACTGCACGATCGTATATGAAATAAATAGTGAAATGCTGGAGGAACCTCTGTAGGTCAAGTAACATCTGTTGAGAGAGAAACAGATTTAACGTTACAAGTCTCAGGTGACTTTTTCATGAGATGAGCAGCCTGACCAGACCCCAGACACTGTTGGTTTCACAGCTTCCAGACTGATGATACGCAATTCCCATGATTGCTTGTGAGGGCCCTAACACAAAGCCCCCTCCCCACCAGAACCCCCCCCCCCCACCACACCACACCACCACCCCCAACCCCAACCCCACCACCCCACATCACCAACTTCACAACATGGCTATTCAGTTGGACAGATGTCCAGTGTGTTTGTGCAGGTTGTCGGTGTGACATTGCTGATTCAGTATGCCATGCAGAGAGATGTGGCCCCCGACCCAGACAGATCCCGACTGCCAAGCGTGGCACACACAGTCTGTGTGTCTGTGCAGAAAGAGCCCTCAATATTACAGTTCCGAATGCCCTTCAGATCTGGCTGAAGTGCCAATGGACTATCAGATATGGCAAGATTAGGCAATGTATGGGTGCTGTGAGCATGTAGATAGGTGCTTAGTGAGTCAGTGCTAAGTGGGCAAGCAAGAAGTCCTGGGAGACAGCTTTGAGCTGGGTGCCTGTGCCTGCATGCAAACTATCTTTGCAGCAGCCTTTCAATGCTAGTTCCTAAGTGATCCTGCACTGCAGATCTGTACTTCCCGCAAGTGGTTGGAGACATACAAAAAGGATGGGGACAGATTGACCCAATACCGATATCCATGGACGAGGAGTGCAAGGAGCTGGTGCCCATGGATTGTACCCTGAGTAGTGTACTCAGCAACATGGAGGTTTTTGGGAGCCAGTGGTGACCTGAAGTCAGTAGATACTTGCTCTGGCCTCCATTTTGAGAATTCTCAGCATCTACTTCGCCCATGGTGGGTAGTAGGACAGTAGGCTGCATGTTATGAGTTGAGATGTGCCATTAATAAAGTTGTCAACAAACAAAAATTCCCCCTAGGAAGCAACTCAGTGCTGCCTAGTAGTAATTTTGCTTTGATGCCTGGAACTTAGTTAAAAGATGCAGCAAGTTGTGGTGGATGCAGGTACAGTTACAACATTTAAAAGACATTTAGATAAGCAAATGAAGAAGCAATGGTTGGGGTGATTATGGGCCAAGCGCTAGCAGGTGGGACTAGTTTAGTTTGGGATAATGGTTGGCGTGGACTAGTTGAACCGAAGGGTCTGTTTCCGTGCCATATGACTGTATGACTCTACTTGCTCCCAGCGTTGAGATAGTCCTTGAATTATTCTGCAACATTTACCATCATGACCCACATCATTTAGGCCCCTATAAGATTCTGCCCAATGTTATCTTTGATGGTTTCAGCGTCCACAGTGCCTGTTGCTATAATGGCCAACACTATTGCCTCGAGGAGAATTTGCTGACATTGGTGGCTGGTACCGTTCCAGTTCCCTGTTGCTGCCTTTGGTTGTGTGCCACCTTGAGTGAAAAATGATTGGATGGTGGACTGTTGTCGTTGAATATTCGGCAGCATGTGGAGGCTGTTAGTAGTGGGCGTGAGATTTGCAGGAGTGCTAGGAGTGTGAAGGTGCAATCGATCACATGAATGTGGGTATGACGGTGGTTGTTGGTTGGTGAATGATGGGGTTACAGTGGATTAAGGAGTGTCAGAGTCTAATGGTATACCTGGTAGAATGTGGCATTTGAAAATATGTTTACTGACCTTGACTGTGCTGGTGAGGTATTTGACCTTCTCGAGGCCCGGCATCAGGACCAGACACCTGCCATTCACCTCCATGTTAGCTGCACTTTCTGAGCATGTCTTCTACCACCTCCATCTTGTCAATCCCGGTTATTTTTCCCATTTGTCACCATCCTCACCTGGAACTCTAGGGCAATGTCTGAAAAGCCTCCACTCTTTGGCATTGTTATCCCATTCTTTGATATTTTCCGGTCAAATTTATGCCCTGCATAATTGCCTGTACCTGCTCCAGACACAACACACCTCCTCTATCTGGGAACCCGTGTAATTTGAAGCACTGCAGAGTGATTTTAACTGGTGCTAGTTGTTCATCGCATTAGCCCAAGTCCATTCAACTGCGGAACAAAGCAATCCGTGGAGCTGGATGCTGAAATAGTGTCCAACAGCAGGTGACACATAGCTAGTACAAAGCCTGAAATGCAGGCAACAAGCCGCAGGAATGAGTTTCCCAATTCCATTTTTGTCACCCTTATAGTGCCAAGTTAAACTGGTGAGTTCAAACAAAGTATTTAAAAGAATATTGTTGGTGTAATAGTGCCACCCAGTGGATTGGTTTGTCATTGTGGATAATATTAAAATGAAGACAAATCTTATTCGAATTCAGAATTGCTAATGGTAATCACACAGACAAGGTTCCCATGAAAATCTATGAGAATGTAAACACTGAAACAAGCCAGTTGGATCAATCTAGTGTGTGTTAGCGATTGTATTATTCATGAGTCTCCTTCAACACTCCTTCAACTTAACAGGCAGTCCCCAGGTTACAAACAGCTTCCGTTCACAAGTCAATTTGTACCCAAGTCAGAACATAATGCAGGACAATGTAAAGCAACTATTTGTAAGTATAGGGACTGTTCATAATTCATATCTTTAAAACTATATCCCTGTATGGGATCGTGTTCATAAGTCCAAATTAGACATTCAAAAATGTAGTTGTGTCAGCATCACAAGCTAATATCTGTATTCTATATCTGTAATCAGCATTTATGAAAATATATATATAGTATATAAAATGAATAAGCACCAGTAATATCGTGGTTAGCAATCACCAGATTTATTTTATATTATGTTGATTGAAGGATAAATATAAAGTAGGGCGATAAGTCTAAAGGAGCAGGCAGATTGGGTGTATGTGTGCATAATTCAGTGAAGTTGGAGGAAGCAATAAGCAAAGCAGACAGTGTTCATGGATTTATTAAGAGAGGCACGGGGTACAAGAGCAAGGAGGTGATCTTGAACTTGTATAAGAGACCTGTTAGACTTCAGCTGGAGTATTGTACACAATTCCACATTATGGGAAGGATGTGAGAGACCATCGACGTGATTGACAAGAATGTTTCCAGGGATGGCAGGTTGCAGGAATGAGGATGGATTGAGGAAGTTGAGGCTGTTCTGCTTGGAGAGAAGAAGGCTGAGAGGAGATTTGATTGAGGTTTACAAAAGTATGAGCAGGCTAGATAGAGTTGACAGAGAGAACTATTTTCGCTTGGAAAAGGAACAGGAATAACATTTATGAAAAGAAGCAAAGGTGGTATGCGACAAAATCTTTTTCATTCACCACTGGTTAGGTTATAGAATGCACTGCATGGAAGTGTGGCGGAGGTAGGTTCAATTGCAATATTCAAGAAAGTACTGGATGATTATTTGGATGAAAATAATGTGCAAGGGCATGAGGAAAAGCAAGAGATTGGCACCAAGTAATGAAGTTCATTTGAACAGCCAGTACAGGCATCATGGGCCAAATAGACTCTAGCTGTTCCATTTGACTTCTGTGATTCTGTGACCTGGGTAAGTACATTGGGGAGAACATCTTGTTCTTGTAATGGGATCTTTTACATCCAACAGTGCAGCATTCCCTTAGCACTGCACTGGAGAGTTTGTGTTCAAATTGATGAGTGGGACTTGAACCCGGAACCTTGTGATTCAGAGCAAACTGTTATTAACTGAGCAATAACTGACCCTCTAGCTCATCTAAACCTATTGTCATATCCTTCTAGTCCTTTCTTGCTCATGTTATTTATCTAGTTTCCCCTTCAATGTGTTCATGCTTATTGTTTCTACTGGTACTAGCGAGTTCTGTGATGTTTGTAGTAAATTGTTATTATTTGGGAATTTGGATTTGAAACTGGAATAAGCCTTACTCAAAAGTGCACAGTTCTGTGAATGTACCTTTCTTTTGACAAAGCTCAGAAAATTATTTCGAACAGTGAGTTCCAAAACTTTTTCGAAGTAAGCACGAATTAAGTCAAATGACAATCGGATACCTGGGAGTTAATCTTTGAATATTTTTTTAATTGATTTTATGACGTTCAAGAGCCATTCGTAGATTGAGTTGCTTAGTGCAGTCAGTACCTTGTTTGTTGCGAACAGCCAAAGGGATATTCTGTTTTTTACATCCATCAGTCTTTGGCCCACATACCTGGCATCACACCAGCATTGAAGTATACATTATTCATTTGTGTGATAGGCAAATCCACTATTGGTTTAAAGGCAGAATCTCATCAGTTGTCATCATTACTCATGTTACTACTGCATTATAGCAGCATGAAGCAGCGAGCTTCACCCATTGCTGAAACAATTGAGAAAATCTCCATCGAATCTGAGATAACCTTTTGGGATTGACAGCCTTGGGCACTTAGGTGCAGTATGTAGATGTGTAGGCATGTTCCAAAGACTGGTGGAATATATTAAATAGCATATAATTTCAGCAGTTCATGAGACTCAACCAGTCTTGCAAAACTCACAACATAATTTCCAGTTATAGATATGATTTCCAGAAGGCATTTGATAAGGTACAACATCAAATGTTATTGCAGAAAATAGAAGCTCATGGGGTTGGGGGTATATAAATGATTTGTATGAAGGGACCAAAGATACGATAGCTCAAATAGCTGATGAAACAAAGATAGATAGTAAAGTAAGTTGTGAAGATAACATGAAGAGGCTACAAAGGGATACAGAGAGTTTAAGTGAGTGGGCAAAGATCTGACAAATTGAGTACTATGTGGGAAAGTATAAAATTATTCATTTAAGCAGAAAGAATAAAAGAGAAGCAAATTAACCAAATGGCGAGAGGTTATGGAGTTCTGAGATGCAAGGAAAGCTGGGTATCCAAGCGCATAATCACAGAAGGTTGGTTGGCAAGTACAGCAAGTGATCAGGAAAGCTAATAAAATGTTATATTGCGAGGAGAATTGAACGCAAGAGTAGGGAGGTTGTATTTCACTTCTACAGAGCATGGCATTTTAATGTATTAGAAGCAATTTAGAGAAGATTTACTGGACTAACACTTGGAATGAGCAGATTGCCTTATAAGTAAAGACTTCTCAGGTGAGGCCTGTGTCCTCTGGAGTTTAGAAGAGTTAAAATGACATAATTACAACATGTAAGATCCTGAGGAAACTTGACCTCGTGGATATCGAAAGGATGTTTCCGCTTGTGAGAGAATCTCGAACTAGGGGGTCACACTTCAGTCACAAGTTTAAAAACAAGTTAAGGAAAAAAACATGTTTCTCTCAGAGAGTTATGAGTCTTCAGAATTCCCTTCACTAAAAGATGCAGAATATTTAAATATTTTAAGTCAAAGGTTGTTGATCACCAAATTTATCAGGGATGTGTTGAGTTAAAACCCATGACTATGACCTTATTGATTGGTACAGCATGTTCAGGTGGCTAAGTGGATCCACTTGTTCCTTATTCATATGTGATCCTACAATTGGATAAGATTCATTAGATAATTCTGATTCTGCTAAGAATTATACAGGTGATCACCTCAAGATTGTCAAATCAGGCTCACAATGTGGTGTACATGACTTGTCTACAGTAGAAACTACATATTTTCACACACAGAGCCCCATTCTTGACAGACTGAAAGAACATGTTCACAGACTGCGCCAGTTTTAACTCAAAGGTCACAGCCACTTTCTGTTGCAGGGAGGATACCCCTGCATTTGTTTCAAATACTGAAGGGCTCTTTTACGTGCACCTTTGACCTCGGACAGGGTCTCACTAAAGGTCCATGCATGCTGCAGTGAAGTATCAACCTGGATTTTTGTACTTGACTCTCTAGAGTGGAAATTGAACACACAGTTGCATAACCCAGAGGTAGGAGTGCTGACAATAATTGAAAACATTCTCTGTGCACATAGCCTAATACATTGTTTTGTAATTTTAAAGACCTTGGTTTGTCACCCCTCAGCTTTCTCTTCTTGTTCAGCATTTACAGTTTATGTACAACCTCATTCTTTTAGCATGTCATCCAATTTTAATGCTTCACATTTTAATCAGCATTTGTTTCACTTTAAATTTCCAAGACCAGGAACTGTTACAGAGTAGCAAACCTCTACCTTTTCTCTACACATTTGAGCTAGGTTTTCACTGGAGCATCCAGATCACTTATTGAATGCCCAACTCAAAATATATGGAATGTTTTTTAGTGCCTATGAACATATGAAACAGGAACACAGTCGGCCGATTGAGCCTGCTCCACCATTCAGTCAGACCGTGGCTGATCAGTGTGTGTTTTTAATTCCACGTTCCCATCTTCCCTGATATCCATTCGCTCACATGACAAGAATTTATGCACCACTGTTGTAAAAATATTCAATGATCCCACCTCCACTTTCATCTGAGGCAGAGAGTTCCAAGGTCGTACAACACTCTGAGAGAAGAAGGAGATTCTTGACTCCATCCTGGTAGGCTCAGCTGTAATTTAAAAATGGTGCCCCTCCCCTAACCTTGGACCATCCAACCAAAGGAAACATCCTTTCCAGGTTCACCTTCTCAAAAGCAATCAGGATATTATACACTTAGAGTTGTAGAGATATATAGCACAAAAACAGACCTTTCGGTCCAACCCGTCCATGTCGACTAGATATCCCAACCCAATCTAGTCCCGCTTGCCCGCACCCAGCCCATATCCCTTCAAATCCTTCCAGATGCCTTCTAAAAGTTGTAATTGTACCAACCTCCACCACTTCCTCTGGCAGCGCATGCCATATACGCACCACCCCCTGTGTGAAAAAGTTGACCCTTAGGTCTCTTTTATATCTTTCCCCTGTCACTCTAAACCTATGCCCTCTAGTCTGGACTCCCCAATCCCAGGGAAAAGACTTTGTCTATTTACCCTATCCATGCCTTCATGATTTTATAAACTCTAGAAGGTCACCTCTCAGCCTCCAATACTCCAGGTAAAACAGACCCAGCCTCTCCCCATTGCTCAAATTCTCCAACCCTGGCAAAATCTGTGTAAATCTTTTCTGAACGTTTTCAAGTTTCACAACATCCTTCCAAAAGGAAGGAGACCAGAATTACACGCAATATTCCAACAGTGACTGAACCTACATCTGTACAGCCGCAACATAACCTCCCAACTCCTATGCTCAATGCTCTGACCAATAAAGGAAAGCATATCTTCTTCACTATCCTATCTTCCTGCCACTCTACTTTCAAGGAGCCATGAACCTGCATTCCAAGGTTTCTTTGTTCAGCAACACTCCCTCGGACCTTACCATTAAGTGTATAAGTCCTGCTAAGATTTGCTTTCCCAAAATGTAACACCTCACATTTATCTAAATTAAACCCCATCTGCCACTCCTCAGCCCATTAGCCCATCTGATCAGGATCCCGTTGTAATCTGAGGTAACCTTCTTCACTGTCCACTACACCTCCAATTTTGGTGTCATCTGCAAACTTACTAACTTTACCTCCTGTGTTCACATCCAAATCATTTATAGAAATGACAAAAAGTAATGATCAGAGAACCGATCCTTGTGGCACTCCATTGGTCACAGGCTTCCAGTCTGAAAAGCATCCCTCCACCACCACCCTCTGTCTTCTACCTTTGAGCCAGTTCTGTATCCAAATGCCTAGTTAGAGTCATAGAGTCAAAGAGATGTACAGCATGGAAACAGACACTTCGGTCCAACCTGTCCATGCCAACCAGATATGCCAACCCAATCTAGTCCCACCTGCCAACACCCAGCCCATATCCCTCCAAACCCTCCAATCCTGGCAACATCCTTGTAAATCTTTTCTGAACCCTTTCAAAGTTTCACAATATCTTTCCGATAGGAAGGAGATCAGAATTGCACACAATATTTCAACAGTGGCCTAACCAATGTCCTGTACAGCCGCAACATGGCCTCCCAACTCCTGTACTCAATACTCTGAATAATAAAAGAAAGCATACCAAATATCTTCTTCACTACCCTAACTACCTGCGACTCCACTTTCAAGGAGCTATGCACCTGCACTCCAAGATCTCTTTCTTCAGCAACACTCTCTTACTATTAAATGTATAAGTCCTGCTAAGATTTGCTTTCCCAAAATGCAGCACCTCGCATTTACCTGAATTAAACTCCATCTGCCACTTCTCGGCTCATTGGCCTATCTGATCAAGATCCTGTTGGAATCCATGAGATCTAACCTTGCTAAACAGTCTCCCATGGAGAACCTTGTCGAATGCCTTACTAAAATCAATATAGATCACATCCACCGCTCTGCCCTCATCAATCCTCTTTGTTATTTCTTCCAAAAATTCAATCAAGTTCATGAGACATGATTTCCCACGCACAAAGCCATGTTGACTATCCCTAATCAGTCCTTGCCATTCCAAATCCCTCAAGATTCCCTCCAACAACTTGCCCACCACCGACGTCAGGCTCACTGGTCTATAGTTCCCTGCCTTGACATTATCACATTTCTTAATCAGTGGCACCACGTTAGCCAACCTCCAGTCTTCCAGCATCTCACCTGTGATAATCGATGCTCCAAGTAACACAGCAAGAGGCCCATGAATCGCTTCCCTAGCTTCTCATAGAGTTCTAGGTTACACTTGATCAGGTCCTGGGGATTTATCCAGTTTTATGTGTTTCAAGAAATTCAGCACTTCCTCCTCTATAAAAAGGACATTTATCAAGATGTCACCATCTATTTCCCTAAATTCTATCCTCCATGTTCTTCTCCAGGGTAATCTCTGATGCAAAATGGGTCCACACAAAGGCCTTTGCTGACCTTTGAGGGGCCCTATTCTCTCCTTAGTTACCCTTTTGTTCTTAATGTATTTGTAAAAACCCTTTGGATTTTCCTTAACACTATTTGCAAAGCTACCTCATGTCCCCGTTTTGTCCTTCTGATTTCCCTCTCCTACTGCCTTTATAGGCCTTTATAAGGATTCACTCGATCTATCCTGTCTTTACCTGACATATGCTTCCTTCTTTTTCTTACTCAAAACCTCAATTTCTTTAGTCATCCAGCACTCCCTGTACCTACCAGCCTTCCCTTTCACCCAAACAGGAATATACTGCCTCTGGACTCTCGTTAACTCATTTCTGAAGGTTTCCCATTTTCCAGCCATCTGCAAACATCTGCCCCCAGTCAGCTTTTGAAAGTTCTTGCCTAATACTGCCAAAATTAGACTTCCTCCAATTTAGAACTTCAACTTTTCGATCTGGTCTATCCTTTTCCATCACTATTTGAAAACTTATAGAATTATGGTCGCTGGCCCCAAAGTGCTCCCTCACTGACACCTCAGTCACCTGCCCTGCCTTATTTCCCAAGAGTAGGTCAAGTACATCCACATACTGAATCAGAAAATTGTCTTGTACACACTTAACAAATTCCTCTCCATCTAAACCTTTAACACTATGGCAGTCCCAGTTGATGTTTGGAAAGTTAAAATCCCCTACCATAACCACCCTATTATTCTTCCAAATAACTGAAATCCCCTAACTAATATTTGTTTCTCAATTTCTCACTGATTATTAGAGGGTCTATAATACAATCCCAATAGGGTGATCATCTCTTTCTTATTTCTCAGTTCCACCCAAATAGCTTCCCTGGATGTATTCCCAGGAATATCTCCCTAAGTACAGCTGTAACGCTATCCCTTATCAAAACTGCCACTCCCCCTCCTCTCTTGCCTCCCTTTCTATCCTTCCTTTAGCGGTTGTATCCTGGAACATTCGGCTGCCAGTCCTGCCCATCCCTGAGCCATGTTTCCGTAATTGCTATGATATCCCAGTCCCATGTTCCTAACCATGCCCTGAGTTCATCTGCCTTCCCTGTTAGGCCCCTTGCATTAAAATAAATGCAGTTTAATTTATCAGTCCTACTTTGTTCTCTGCTTTGTCCCTGCCTGCCCTGACTGTTTGACCTCCCTTCTTTACTCAACTGTACCAGTCTCAGATTGATCTCTTTCCTCACTATCTCCCTGGGCTCCTCAGCTACGCATTCATCTGCTCTATCCTTCTATTCCTACCCTCAGTAGCTCATTGCACTGGGAGTAATACAGATATTGCTAGCATTGAGAACCTCCTTTTTAAATTCCTGCCTAACTTTCTATATTTTCCCTTCAGAATCTCATCCTTTTCCCTTCCTATGTCATTGGTTCCAATGTGTGCAACGACCTCCTGCTCGTCCCTCTCACCTTTGAGAACATTCTGCATCCTCTCTGAGACATCCTTGATCCTGGCATCAGGGAGGCAACACACCATCCTGATATTTCTCTGCTGACCACAGAAATGTCTGTCTGTACCTTGGACTAGAGTTCCCTAACACAATCGATTGTTTTGAACCCAATGTACCGCTCATTGCACTTGAGCCTGTCTTGATACCAGAAACTTGGCTGTTTGTGCTACATTCCCCTGGGCGGCACGGTGGCACAGTGGTTAGCACTGCTGCCTCACAGTGCCAGAGACCCGGGTTCAATTCCCGCCTCAGGCGACTCTCTGTGTGGAGTTTGCACATTCTCCCCGTGTCTGCGTGGGTTTCCTCCGGGTGCTCCAGTTTCCTCCCACACTCCAAAGATGTGCAGGTCAGGTGAATTGGCCATGCTAAATTGCCCGTAGTGTTAGGTAAGGGGTAGATATAGGGGTATGGGTGGGTTGCGCTTCGGTGGGGCAGTGTGGACTTGTTGGGCTGAAGGGCCTGTTTCCACACTGTAAGTAATCTAAAAAGAATCCATTAGTCTCTACATTTTCCAAAACAGCATACTTGTTTGAAATGGGGATAGCCACAGGAGACCCTGCACTACCTGCCTACCTCTCCTACCTTTCCTGGAGTTAACCCATCTACCTGACTGTGTCTGTGGCTTTTCTCCCTTCCTATAACTGCCATCCATCACACCCCCTAGCTCTTGTAAATTCCTCATTACCTCTAACTGACTTTCCAACCGATCCTTTTGATCCAACAGGATTTGCAACCAAGGCATTTATTGCAGATATAATCCTCAGTTACACAAACTCTCCCTAAACTCCCACATCCAACAAGAGCATATCATTCTACAAAAGGCCATTTTTGCTTCTTCCAATCTGCAGACCCAGAAAATAACACCATCTTATTCCTCTACAACACATTGCTCCAGGCTAACCTAATACCTATGACCTAAGAGACATTTCTCAATAAAACATATAATCAAGAAAGAATCCACTCTCTTCACAATTGTAGATTTACAGCAAGGCTATACTTTAAACTATTCATTTATCTGTTTCTGTGCTGTGATCTTTCCCAAACAAGCTCCTCAAGATCAGTTGTGAATTTTGCTGTTTGTTAACTTTTCCTAGGTGCACTCCGATGTCCAGCGATACATGAATTCAAACAGCAAAAGTAATAACTGTGCAAGTTCACTACTGTGTCAGTTAGCAGTGTGGGTTTCTTTCTCTCGTTCTCTCTCTCTCTCTCTCACACACAGTCTCTCACCTGCACAGACCATGTGCTGTCTATTGTCTGTCCTCCCTTTTAAAAATGCCGTTGGTTTGACTGTTCTTCTCCAAACTCCATCAATCAGCCCACTTACTTCTAAAGTCCAGTGGAAACAAGCCCAGTCTGTCCATCCTAACCTCTGTTACACTAGTCCGAGGTAAAGGATGCAGTGAAATGAAGACGAACTAAAGCAGAAAGTTAAATTACTCTCCTTTCTGCTTCAAAAGGTACCTTGTTTCCATGAATGGTAGTAGCTTCTAAATTGGTTAAGGTGGACCGCTAGTTATCAGCATTCTGAATCCAAAATGCGAAGTAAGGCAAGGGCTTTCAAACATTGTGTAGCAAACTAATCAATCATGTTCAGAGGGGTTTATATACAAATTCATTGGGGGATAAGTTAATATTAAGAATTTCATTATACCTTCACTTTGACCTTGAAATTACATTGCTGATATTGGTAAATAATTATTTAAGTGTTTCTGTGCAAAGATTTGACCTATATTGTTCAATGACTCTGCTACAGGCAGGGCAAGTGTTGCCTGAAGGATGGTGTGGGTGAATTACTTGAAGGTTTATGTTCCCTCTCCCATGCTTTAATTTCCTCCCAGGTGAAGTCTTTCAAAATGTCCATTGAATGTCCAAATGGCTTTCTTGACAAAGGAAAAGAATTAGGCCACTCGGCCCTTCAGGTTTGATCCACCATTCAATCATGACCACTGTCGGAACCACATTCTCATGCCTTCTCCCTGCCATCTTTGATCCCCTTACTAATTAAGAGCCTATTTGTCTCTATCTTATAGACACTCAGTGACTTGGTCTTTACAGCCCTCTGCAGCAATAAGTTCCACAGATTCACCACAGTCTCGCTGAAGAAATTCTCCTCATCTCAATTCTAAAGGGCCATCTCTTCACTCTAAGGCTGTTCTCTCAGGTCCCAGTCATTCCTCCTAGCAGAAGCATCTTCTCCACATCCACTTTATGAAACATCAATTTTGATTTCTCTTCACAGATGCTGTCAGACTTGCTGTACTTTTCCAGCAACTTCAAGTTTTGTTTCTGATTTACAGCATCCACTGTTCTTCTGGTTTTTAATTTAGCAAAAGTACCTTTGGTTTCTTCTTCCAGATCGTTAATATATAATGTGAATACTTGTGTTCCCAACAATAATCCCTGAGGAGTAACAGAGAGTGGAATTTGGCAGTCTGGCTAGAAAAGCAATGGAAAAGTTAAATCAACAAGTTACAAAGGCATTACTTTGCTTTCCAATAATGGCCAAGCTTGGGCAGGGAGGAGACAATAGAGATTAAAGTAGGTGTGTTCAGTAATGGCAAGAGTAAGAGGTTTAAGTGGCTAAAGTGAGTAAATGGTCAGGATGAAATAGATTATAAACAGCACCAGATGCCGGTCCTTGGCCTCCTCCATCGCCAGACCATGGCAACACGACGCCTTGAGGAAGAGCGCCTCCTCTTCCACCTAGGAACCCTCCAACCACAAGGGATGAATGCAGATTTCTCCAGCTTCCTCATTTACCCTCCCCCACCTTATCTCAGTCCCAACCCTCGGACTCAGCACCGCCTTCTTGACATGCAATCTTCTTCCCGACCTCTCCGCCCCCACCCCCTCTCCGGCCTATCACCCTCACCTTAGTCTCCTTCCACCTATCACATTCCCAACGCCCCTCCCCCAAGTCCCTCCTCCCTACCTTTTAGCTTAGCCTGCTTGGCACACCCTCCTCATTCCTGAAGAAGGGCTTATGCCCGAAACGTTGATTCTCCTGCTCCTTGGATGCTGCCTGACCTGCTGCGCTTTTCCAGCAAACACATTTTTCAGCATCAGTTATGACCAGGAAGAGTATGGAAACATTGGCTTAGGAACAGGGTTTGTGATAGTGACTGAAGGTAGTGACTTTGGTCTTTTCTAGTATTTAATTGGACACATTAATCAGACAATATATAAATACAGACAACTGCTCTGCCCAATAAAAAATACTTCGAGGCCATTGCAACTCCACAAAAATGCCATCCTTATTGCTCAGCAATATCACCACTGCTTCCAAGACAATTAACTTCCTACAATCCATTATCAAATAAAGTAAAATTTGCCAATATTCAGTGAAGGTATCTCTCTCTCACAAATCCTACATTGGATAGGCAAGGTTAACCTTCCAAGGTTAATAGAAAATATATCAGCTAAGATCTTGCAAGCTAATACTGTAAAAGAGATGAATTAGCACTATTACTGATAACTAAATCTTTCCCTTCCTTATAAAATAGTGCAAGAGGTTGTGCTTGGTTCAGGCAGACTTTAAGTTCCTCTTTGAGCGGCAATGCATTATTCTTAAAAACCCATTGTAATATGATTCATGTTCAAGTCTGTAAATGTTAATTGCAGATGACATCAAGATAACTTAGCTGTATTGTCTGTCATAGGAAATGATAAGGCTATCCATTGCAAATTCAACATAATTTCCAAAGATATTTTGGGTTCATCACTACATGAATCCAGCTAGCGTTGTTTAATTTCACCCAACTTTCTCTTTGCTAAAGGGTATCTTTGTTAGGGGGTTGGTTAGCACAGACAACTGGTTTGCAATACAATGTGATGCTAGCAGCATGGGTTCAATTCCTGGACCAGCTGAGGTTACTGTGAAGGCCTCTCCTCCTCAACCTCTCCCCTTGCCTGAGGCATGGTTATCCTCAGGCTAAACCACACGAGTCATCTCTCTCTAATGAGAGAGCAGCCCTATAGTCTGATAGGACTATGGTGACTGTAGCAGACAAAGTATTGGTTTTATCCAAATGGCCAGAATAAACATATCCCATTGCTACAATTATCTCTCTGTGAATGACATTTCAATTTGATTAAAGATCATGGACTTGAAACGTTAACTCTGTTTTTCTCTCTCCACTGATGCTGTTGAGTATTTCCAACAAGTTTTATTTTTATTTCAAGTTTCCAGCATGCATAATATGTTGCTTTTGTCACAATAAATGGTACTTTATTTTTATCGTATGCTTTGGGTGACCATCCCTTCATCGTGCTTTTAATCATTTCTGTTTTGATCTTAATAAAGCCAGGACACTGAATCCTATTCATCAGTTAGATGTGTAACAAGAATGTGATGGTTAGTGCTTTAATCTAACACTGTATTACAACTTTATTTCATTATTTAAGTGTCTAATACAGGGTGGCTCATGTGCGGAATGAACTGCCAGATGAAGTGGAAGATGCAGATACAGTTACAACATTTAAAAGACATTTGGACAGGTACCTGAAAGGTTTAGAGGGATTTCGGCCATACACAGGCAGGTGGGACTAGTTTGGTTTGGTAAATTTGGTCGGCATGGACTAGTTGGACCAAAGGGACTGTTTGTGTACTATACAACTCCATGACTGAGATTCTAAGTTAACATGCAGATGCAGCAAACCATTAGGAAGGCCACCTTAGCCTTTATTGGAAAGGAATCGCAGTAGGGATCAGTAAGAAATAAGGAAGTCTTATGAGAATCACACCAGGCTTTAACATGACCATAAGAATACTGTCCTCGGTTTTAGTTGTTCTGCTGAAGGAAAAACACTTGAATTAAAGGGAATACAACAAAAGTTTACTTGAATGATTCTTGGAATGAGAGGACCACCTCATGAGGATGGATTGAATAGAAAAGACCTAAATTCTGTGAAGAATGTGAGGTGATCTCATTGAAAAGTAGAGGTCTGAATAGGATTGGTGTACATTGAATTGAATAGATGATGTTTCATCAGCTGGAAAGGCTGGAAGTCAGAATCTTAGTCAAATGATAGAGGTCATCAATTTTGCTCAGAGGATTGTGAAATTTTTGGAATTCTCTGTCACAGGGAAATTTAATCACTCAGTCATTAAATTTATTCAAGACTGAGATCAATAGACATTTGGACAATTAAGGAAGTAAAGAATAGGAAAACTGTCATGTCTTCTGATCAACAACCATTTTTGGGTGTGATAGGATAGTTCATTGCCACCAAACTTCTTTTCTACGTTGAGTCTAAGGCATGTATAATTATCGATGATACAGGATAGACCACAATAGCCATTAACAAGAAGAATCTTACATGTCTTACATAACAAGGGATAGTTTATCATTTGGTAATAACAGAAACATTAGCTTGATAGGCATAATCACATTTAACAGGAGTCAAATATGTCATGTCAGTCTCATCCTCATTCTTCTAAACTTTAATGATTAAACCCGAGCCTGTTTAGCCATTCTTGAAAAGTCAACACCTTCATCCTCGGGATAAGTCTACATAGAACATAGAACAATACAGCACAGAACAGGCCCTTTGGCCCACGATGTTGTGCCGAACTTCTATCCTAGATTAAGCACCCATCCATGTACCTATCCAAATGCCGCTTAAAGGTCGCCAATGAATCTGACTCTACCACTCCCACGGGCAGCGCATTCCATGCCCCCACCACTCTCTGGGTAAAGAACCCACCCCTGACATCTCCCCTATACCTTCCACCCTTCACCTTAAATTTATGTCCCCTTGTAACACTCTGTTGTACCCGGGGAAAAAGTTTCTGACTGTCTACTCTATCTATTCCTCTGATCATCTTATAAACCTCTACCAAGTCACCCCTCATCCTTCGCCGTTCCAACGAGAAAAGGCCGAGAACTCTCAACCTATCCTCGTACGACCTACTCTCCATTCCAGGCAACATCCTGGTAAATCTTCTCTGCACCCTCTCCAAAGCTTCCACATCTTTCCTAAAGTGAGGCGACCAGAACTGCACACAGTACTCCAAATGTGGCCTAACCAAAGTCCTGTACAGCTGCAACATCACCTCACGACTCTTGAATTCAATCCCTCTGCTAATGAACAATAATACTCCATAGGCCTTCTTACAAACTCTATCCACCTGAGTGGCAACCTTCAAAGATCTATGTACATAGACCCCAAGATCCCTCTGTTCCTCCACCTGACCAAGAACCCTACCATTAACCCTGTATTCCGCATTCTTATTTGTTCTTCCAAAATGGACAACCTCACACTTGGCAGGGTTGAACTCCATCTGCCACTCCTCAGCCCAGCTCTGCATCATATCTAAGTCCCTCTGCAGCCGACAACAGCCCTCCTCACTGTCCACAACTCCACCTATCTTTGTATCATCTGCAAATTTACTGACCCACCCTTCGACTCCCTCATCTAAGTCATTAATAAAGATTACAAACAGCAGAGGACCCAGAACTGATCCCTGCGGAACTCCACTTGTAACTGGACTCCATGCTGAATATTTACCATCTACCACCACTCTCTGACTTCGACCGGTTAGCCAGTTTTCTATCCAATTGGCCAAATTTCCCTCTATCCCATGCCTCCTGACTTTCCGCATAAGCCTACCATGGGGAACCTTATCAAATGCCTTACTAAAATCCATGTACACTACATCCACTGCTCTACCCTCATCCACATGCTTGGTCACCTCCTCGAAGAATTCAATAAGACTTGTAAGGCAAGACCTACCCTTCACAAATCCGTGCTGGCTGTCCCTAATCAAGCAGTGTCTTTCCAGATACTCGTAAATCCTATCCCTCAGTACCCTTTCCATTACTTTGCCTACCACAGAAGTAAGACTAACTGGCCTGTAATTCCCGGGGTTATCCCTATTCCCTTTTTTGAACAGGGGCACAACATTCGCTACTCTCCAGTCCCCTGGTACCACCCCAGTTGCCAGTGAAGACGAGAAGATCATTGCCAACGGTACTGCAATTTCCTCTCTTGCTTCCCACATAATCCTAGGATATATCCCGTCAGGCCTGGGGGACTTGTCTATCCTCAAGTTGTTCAAAATGTCCAACACATCTTCCTTCCTAACAGGTATCTCTTCTAGCTTATCAGTCCGTTTTACACTCTCCTCTTCAACAATACGGTCCCTCTCGTTCGTAAATACTGAAGAGAAGTACTTGTTCAAGACCTCTCCTATCTCTTCCGACTCAATACACAGTCTCCCACCACTGTCCTTGATCGGGCCTACCCTCGTTCTCGTCATTCTCAGGTTTCTCACATACGCATAGAATGCCTTGGGGTTATCCTTGATCCTATCCGCCAGGGATTTTTCATGCCCTCTCTTAGCTCTCCTAATCCCTTTCTTCAAGTCCCTTCTGGCTATCCTGTATCCCTCCACTGCTCTGTCTGAACCTTGTTTCCTCAACCTTATGTAAGCCTCCTTCTTCCTCTTTACTAGACATTCAACCTCCCTCGTCAACCAAGGCTCCCTCACACGACCATTTCTTTCCTGCCTGATCGGTACATACATATCAAGGACACGTCGTATCTGCTCCTTGAAAAAGTTCCATATTTCCACCACATCCTTCCCTGACAGCCTATGCTCCCAACGTATGCTCCTCAAATCCTGTCTTACAGCATCGTAATTTCCCTTCCCCCAATTGGAAAAACTTCCTTGTTGTGCGCACCTATCTCTCTCCATAACCAAGGTGAAAGTCACAGAATTGTGGTCGCCATCACCAAAATGTTCACCCACTAACAAGCCCACAACTTGTCCCGGTTCATTACCGAGTACCAAATCCAATCTGGCCTCCCCTCTGGTTGGACAATCTACATACTGCGTTAGAAAAGCTTCCTGGACACACTGCACAAACACCGCCCCATCCAATCTACTTGATCTAAAGAGCTTCCAATCAATATTTGGGAAGTTGAAGTCGCCCATGACTACGACCCTGTGGCTTCTGCACCTTTCCAAAATCTGTTTCCCAATCTGTTTCTCCACATCTCTGCTGCTATTGGGGGGCCTATAATAAACACCCAACAAGGTGACTGCACCTTTCCTATTTCTGACTTCAGCCCATACTACCTCCAGAGGCAGATCCCCCTCAAACTTCCTTTCTGCAACCGTTATACCATTTCTAATTAGCAATGCCACCCCCCCTCCTTTTTTACCACCCTCCCTAATCTTACTGAAACATCTGTAACCAGGAACCTCCAACAGCCATTCCTGTCCCTCATCTATCCATGTTTCCGTGATGGCCACAACATCATAGTCCCAGGTACCGATCCACGCCTTAAGTTCACCCACCTTATTTCTGATACTCCTTGCATTGAAGTATACGCACTTGAGCCCATCTCTGTGTCCGCAAGTAGTCCCTGTCAGTGCTACCTTCTCCACAGCCTCCCTACAGTCTTGGACATCCTGACACACAGCTAGCTTACTTGCTGGACTACAAGTCCGGATCCCATCCCCCTGCCAAATTAGTTTAAACCCCCCCGAAGAGTGCTAGCAAACCTACCCCCCAGGATATTGGTGCCCTTCTGGTTCAGGTGCAACCCGTCCTGTTTATACAGGTCCCACCTTCCCCAGAATGCAGTCCAATTGTCCAAATATCTGAAGCCCTCCCTCCTACACCATCCTTGCAGCCACGTGTTCAACTGCACTCTCTCCCTATTCTTTGCCTCTCTGTCACGTGGCACCGGCAACAACCCAGAGATGACGACTCTGTCTGTCCTAGCTTTTAGCTTCCAGCCTAACTCCTTGAGCTCTTGAATGACCTCCCCACCCCTCTTCCTACCTATGTCGTTGGTGCCAATGTGTACCACGACTTCTGGCTGCACACCCTCCCCCTTAAGGATTCTGAAGACACGGTCCGAGACGTCTCGGACCCTAGCACCCGGGAGGCAACAAACCATCCGAGAGTCTCGCCCATGTCCACAGAACCGCCTGTCCGTCCCTCTAACTAGAGAGTCCCCTATAACTAGAACACACCCACTCAAATACTAATCACTTGCCTTCCCGCCCAGCTATGCGCTCCAACCTCACTTCCGCTGCCCGCTACAGGTAAGTAATTTTGAAACAAACTGTCTTACTTTAGCTGTAGTCTCCCGGGTTCGTTTTTCCTCGGCCGCTGCTCCCACTCAAATGACCGTTGGTGATTAAAGGGGGAGTATTTATACTCACCGTTCTCCTTCCCGGCTGCCCCTCTGTTTGCCGTCACTTCCTCTGCTGCTCCCGCTCTTTTTGTGAAAAGAGAAAAAAAACACCGCTGCCCGCTACAGGTAAGTGAATCTCTTTTGAACATCTTCCAATGCCATTATATGCGTTCT
Organism: Chiloscyllium punctatum; assembly: GCF_047496795.1. NCBI lineage: Eukaryota > Metazoa > Chordata > Chondrichthyes > Orectolobiformes > Hemiscylliidae > Chiloscyllium > Chiloscyllium punctatum. The sequence goes on from NC_092760.1 coordinate 77,286,075, forward strand.
TCAATACAGGGGTTAGAACTGTATTCAGTACTCCAAGTGTAACTTCACTGACATCCTGTATAGTTATATCAAGATTTCTCTATTTTAGACACCAAACCCCAGCAATGAAGGTCAAGATTCCATTTGCCTTCTTCATTATTTGCTGCACCTTTCTGCTAACATACTGTGTTTCATGTTCAAGAACACCCAGACCCCTCTATGTAACACTTATTTGGGTTTTCTCTCATTTTTGGTGCACAGCTGCACCTTTCATTGAAAGACTATTGCAAGGACATTACATGCAGAGACAAACAGGCAGCCAGCTCATGGACTGGATCAAGCTGCATTTCAAGGTCACTCACTTTCTCTCTTAATGTCTACACACACCTCAGGCCTATGTGAATGCTCACAACATGTTTTGTATTGACTTACCTTGCCTTTTTGCATTTTGTCCCCTCAGCAAGATGTTAAAGTCTCATAGTACTTGTATCTTGATTTGCCGTTTAGCATAGACATAAAGCCAGATAGCCTATCATAGTTGGCAGGAGTCATCAGTCAAGGGATGGACATGTGCTATCAGCCATAACTGAATGGCAGAGCAGACCCAATGAGTTGAATGACCTAATTTCTGCTCCTATGTCTTATGCTCTTATGTCAACTCTCACCAACAGCATGTGCCAATTTCTGACTTGGCAAACTCTCGGCATGTGCATTAAGCAAACGTCAAGTCTCTAGGTCAAAGGGGAGTAATCCACAATTGCTAAACTTTAATGATTAAGTGGGTCTGCCATCAATCAGGGGTTCCAATAGAGTCAGGCCAGGGTAGCTTTCTCTGGCAAAGTCCAGGGCCTTGAGCACAGTCAGTCATCTGCTTTGGGTGGCCAAAGTTAGGAGCTGCATCTCACTGTTACCCAGGGTGTGAGCTACGGCCAGACCAGCAGTTCAAATACATATCATCAGAGAATTCACAAAACATCAGTCAGAGATCGATATAGAGAGTAGTCGGGGGTCTGGTCAGACATCAGTAAGACTGTCGAAATAAGTCAGCTGGGGGGGGTGGGTCACTGTCAGACCTGGGGGCTCAACTCAATGAACATTAAGGTGGGCAGGGAAGTGTGTTAGGCAACACTATGATGCTGGGGAAATAGGAGGGTCTCAACACTGTGAATTGGAGGCATCAAATGGGATGCTAGAGGGACAAGTGCTTATCACAATGGTGGGCAGAACAAGATCGTAGTAACAGAGCTCAGGCTGTAAGGATGAGATTTGCTTTCATTGCACTGCTTCTACTGAGCATTGGTGATGGATGGAATGGATATGTTGCCAATCAAGTTGGTTGACAAGCTTCTTGAATGTTGTTGGAGCTACAGTTATCCAGGAAAGTAGGAACAGTCCATAACACTTTTGGGGACAAGCTGTGGAAGTTAAAAGGTGAGCTACTTACTGCAAGGTTCATAGTCTTTGACCTTCTCATTTATATCCATTACATTTACATGGCTTATTTTTATAGGTCAGTGTTAACCCCCAGGATGTTGCCAGTGGGAATTCAGTGATGGAGATGCCATTGAATGTCAGTGAGTCGACGGTTCGATTCTCTCAGGTTAGAGATAGTCATTGCCTGGTACTTGTTTTAGGAATAAACGTTACCTGCCACTGGTCAGCCCAAAACCTAGATATTTTCCAGGTCTTGCTGCATTAGACTTCTCAATATCTGAGAAGCCTCCATATGAACAGGTCACACCTCAAGCTTGCCTCAGAATTTGTGGGAGGTACAGGAAGTCCAGAGTCTATCGTCCTCAATGCCATTTCCTCCAGATGAGCAAGGCACAATGGCAGTACACACTGAGGATGCTCCATGACACTATCACAGGACAATGTCAGCTGCTGGAATGGAATCTGTAATGTGAGGGGCTGGGTGGTTGTCAAGGTACAATCATATTGAACTTTTCTTCAACTGGCTCCTTCCAAAGAGATCTGCATGGGATCTCTCAATCACCCACCACAAACATATTAAGGTGGTTACCGATGCCTTTTACACCAGGTTACATCAGATCACAGGTCATTCTGCACATCTCGATCAGGCAAAGAGGGGATGTAATGATTACTGAAGAACTGGGAGAGTAGCACCAGTCATTGAAGGAGCAGGATTTAAGCAGAAGCAATATTACCTTCAGCATAGTGTAGCATCAACCACAAACCTGACTTGAGTAATTTACACTTGGTTCTACTGGATGAGAGCTGAGTGCAGTGATCATTGACTGACTGTAAAATTGTTCACACTCAACATGCAAGCAATATATCTCTTCTCACTTCTGTTTTTTGATTTGTGTTCACTTTTGATGAATGGAAATTAATATTTTAAACTACTTGAAGTCTTGTCTTTACATGATGGTGTGACGATGCTGCTCCTTTAACAAGGTTATGTTGGCCTTGGATTTTTTTTCAAATGGGGTTGTAAAAGGCAGAGGTTCCAATTTGTCTGGGCTCAGGTCACCTTGCTAATGGCTAACAGTTGCTGCCTAAGGCTACAATCAAGCAAAAGACTTTTTTTTAAATTGTACAATGAAAGGAGGGTGGCCAGTTCTCCCATTTCAGGGATTAGGCAAGCAGTCTGTCTGAAGCTGCTGGTCAAAAAGGTTCTGGCAAAACAGGTTTCTTGATTCAACAGATGTTTCTGGCTGATTTTTTTCTCTCTCTCTCTCTCTCGCTCTCTCACTTTCTCTCTCTCTTTCTCTCTCTCTAAAACATCTCTCCTGGGTTTGGATTTATCTTTTTTTTGCCAAAGGGTATGTTTATGGGGGTGTTGCAGGAAATTGGAACAGCTCCTTTGTTAAGCTGCAGGGATATCATGTTGTTGGGGTTTTCAAATTCTAAATTCTGTTTTCTTTTGCTTGTGTTTCATTCAGTAGTGTGTAAATAATTCTGTTCCACTTGAAGCTAAGTGGTTTGACTAGCTGCATCACTTACATCTGCATAAAACAACTAAAAGAAAGTTAGGGTCTGCGCTACCCTCTTAAAATGTTTTGAGGGGGTCTGGCCTGGTCCGTAACAATGGTCCCACATCAAACAATAAGGTGCTGAGCTACAGAAGGCATTGGGGTAAGAGGAGCAGTGAAGTAAAGGTCATGAGATGGAAGGTTGCTAAAGGCAGGTAAAGTTGTATGGCCTGGTGTTTAAACACAGCTATCAGAGTAGGAATGGTGCAGTTACAAGTTCAAGGAAATGTCAGCCATGTCACCTTCATAGCTGCAAATGTGTTGCTGGAAAAGCGCAGCAGCATCTCCAGCGTCTGCAGCATCTGCAGTCCTCACTTTCTCCATGTCACCTTCATGTCAAGGGAGGTGTTGGTTTCAGGCTGCCGTGCCGCTACATTGACGGTAAAGGGCAACTCTAGACTGCCAACACTTGACGAGGCACATGACTGGAGATCCTGAGATTTGTCAGCAGTGACATGGATTTTCCACCGACAGTGAGGGTGAGAATCAGTCTTGCATCAGTTAATGGGGTGAGATTGGGATGGTCATGAGAGAAACCTCACTAAGCCTCGGTGAGGGAAATTCTCCTTGGAACTTGACAAAACCGGCATTTACCAGAATTCTGATAAGATTCAGCCCATAATCCTGATGGCATTTGCTGACTTATTTATGAAAACTTTTTGCGATAATCGTCAAAAAGAAGTTTTGGAGATTATCATATGACATTATAGAGAAACATTGCCTAGCTACAAGCCAGTAATGGTGCAAGTTATTCTTATTTTAAATTGTTACGTCAACTCTGTGGGAGAGATTTTTCTTCTCAAATTTCAACTATTATTACAGGCCACATAAATCAACGAAAAAATTGTGACATACATGTGCATGACAACATTATTTTACCCAGTCCTTTATCCAAAATCCTTGGGGCCAGTTATTTTTCGGATTTCAGATTTTTTTTCGAATTTCAGAATGAATGACATTTTCACAGTGAAATAAAAGAAATCTTACCGAACAGCCGACCCACGTGTGACTAGTACGAGGGCTGAGACACAATTGACGCCAACCAGCGCTGGGCCACACCGTCACATCACACCACATCTGAGTGACGTGGGTCGAGTGGGTGTGGAGTTGGGTCACCTGTCCGCACGCCAAGCAACGTTGTTATTCAGATAAAAACCTTCATGAGATAAGTTTCAGATTTTGGAGCTTTTTGGATTTTGGAATCTTGGATAAATGATTGTGTCCCTGTAACAGCATGTTCTTGGGGAAAAACTGACATTTAAAATCACATCATATACAAACAGTATAAGAAAATATGGATCTATAAACAATTTCCTGATAACTAAAAACTGTGTATGTTACACATACATATGTATATAGCAATTCCAATTTTCAACTGCTTTTAATTTGTGTCAGTTAATAAAATTGCCTTTATAATCTTCTACGGCCTTGAACCAAAATGTGAACTTATACACAAAACGTTCTGATAATGTAATATGCATGAGGTGAATAATAAGTCCTTTCTATTGCAATAGAATCACTAGAGACAAAAGAAACTATCACGTCCTCCCCCAGACTCTGATTGTTATAAGTTCTACAGTAATTACCGTTTCATATTCAATATCACAGGTCAAGGTGGAAAGCATAAAATGTTTACTTTTATGAACCAGAAAGCATCTTTACTGCTCTACATTTAATTATATTGTAACATGACTCAAAGGCCTTAACAGCAAGACTTACTCCAAATATTGCATGCTACATTCCCACATGCACCACCCCATGCATTCTCCTATATTTTAGAAAGCAGGATTACAAAACATTCAGATCCTTCTTCCCTTTCACTTTTGTCTGATCCCACCTCTTATTCTGATCTCATACCTGGTTTTCACAATTCACTTTGACATTCCCCTGTTTTACCTGACAGAATCTATGCTCAACGGAGTCCTCAGCTATACCCACTCAGATTCAAATTGATTTGCAAGTTCAGTGAAGCCATTTGCTCTTCTGACACTGTCACCTCTGCTGCACATTGTTGGCCCAGATGCTTCCTCACCACAGCAGACCCTTTCCTACCTCGAGCCTCCCACTGGTTTCTTATTATCTTCTCTTTGTGATATCAGCCATCTCAACTTTACGTGAGCACAGCTGAAAAGAGAGTCATGCTGTCCTATCTTCCCTCTAATTTCTCCAACCACTGCATGGAACTCCAGAGCCATGTGCAGCAATGACTGGGAAACCAGGAAGTGAATGCATCAGGACACTGACTGGCCCACAAAGAACCTCTGACTGGAACATTGTGCTTTTGAAGCTCTTCTCAAGTAGTCATCAGGACAATCAGAAGAATGCCAAATTTCAAAGAGGGTAACAATTTATACCACATGAGAGAAAGGGTGCCAATTAGTTGGCAAGTTGGCAGTGATGTTTCCTGCTTTCACCCCATATTGGAAAGTTTCACCAGCATTGCCTCCAATTTCCAGCCTTCTCCTGTCTTCACATGGTCCATCTTTGACCAGTTCTTCTGTTCACAGATGCTATTATATCTGCTGAGAATTCCCAGCATTTTCTGTTTGTGCTAGTCCATCATTCACTCCTCATACCAACCTGATAAAATCATCAGTCTGTGCAAGTGTAGGCACTATTGAAAGGAAGGAAATATAGTCACCACTCTTACACAGCAAGCTTCCACAAATGTCAAGATGATAATGATCAAATAATCTTGTTTCGCCGATTTTGATAATGAAATAAAAATTGTTCAAAGTTTGGGAGAAGATTTGTAGCTCGGGTGCTCGTTGTTGTGGTTCTGTTCGCCGAGCTGGGAATTTGTCTTGCAAATGTTTCGTCCCCTGTCTAGGTGACATCCTCAGTGCTTGGGAGCCTCCTGTGAAGCGCTTCTGTGCTGTTTCCTCCGGCATTTGTAGTGGCCTGTCTCTGCCGCTTCCGGTTGTCAGTTCGAGCTGTCCGCTGTAGTGGCCGGTATATTGGGTCCAGGTCGATGTGTTTGTTGATAGAATCTATGGATGAGTGCCATGCCTCTAGGAATTCCCTGGCTGTTCTCTGTTTGGCTAGCCCTATAATGGTAGTGTTGTCCCAGTCGAATTCATGTTGCTTGTCGCCTGTGTGTGTGGCTACTAAGGATAGCTGGTCGTGTCGTTTCGTGGCTAGTTGGTGTTCGTGTATACGGATCGTTAACTGTCTTCCTGTTTGTCCGATGTAGTGTTTTCTGCAGTCCTTGCATGGGATTTTGTACACTACATTAGTTTTGCTCATGTTGGGGATCGGGTCCTTTGTTCTGGTGAGTTGTTGTCAGAGCGTGGCTGTTGGTTTGTGTGCTGTTATGAGTCCTAGTGGTCGCAGTAGTCTGGCTGTCAGTTCAGAAATGTTCCTGATGTATGGTAGCGTGGCTAGTCCTTTGGGTTGCGGCATGTCCTCGTTCCGTTGTCTCTCCCTTAGGCATCTGTTGATGAAATTGCGAGGGTATCCGTTTTTGGCGAATACCTTGTATAGGTGTTCCTCTTCCTCTTTTTGTAGTTCTGGTGTACTGCAGTGTGTTGTGGCCCTTTTGAATAGTGTCCTGATGCAACTTCGTTTGTGTGTGTTGGAGTGGTTGCTTTCATAGTTTAGGACTTGGTCTGTGTGTGTGGCTTTCCTATATACCTTTGTGGTGAATTCTCCGTTCGGTGTTCTCTGTACCACCACGTCTAGGAATGGGAGTTGGTTGTCCTTTTCTTCCTCTCTAGTGAATTCAAGCCAAACAGAGAACAGCCAGGGAATTCCTAGAGGCATGGCACTCATCCACAGACTCTATCAACAAACCCATTGACCTGGACCCAATATACCTGCCACTACAGCGGACAGCTCAAACTGACAACCGGAAGCGGCAGAGACAGGCCACTATAAATGCTGGAGGAAACAGCACAGAAGCGCTTCACAGGAGGCTCCCAAGCACTGAGGATGTCACCTAGACAGGGGACGAAACATTTGCAAGACAAATTCCCAGCTCGGCGAACAGAACCACAACAACAGGCAAAAAATGTATTCACAAAATTACACAATGAAACACAAAGAACAGAATAAAGAACTCCCACAGAACCTGACCTGTCCAACTAGACTTAATTATGCTGTTCTGAATATACACACCAGTCCTAATAAGCAAACACCTTTTAAAAAGCAGTATAAATGGAACATATGCTTACAGGTTGACGTTGAAGGGCAGAAAAGAGAGAGAGTTTCCACACAGCTCCCTGTTGAACTTCCCAGTTCAAGACTGAATTAAAACTGCTCAGCTAGCTAAAGAGCTGACCACTCCCCTCTCTTTATACAGGTCACTTCTAAAGCATGACCACTTTGGCCTGAAGTCTTATCTGTTTACGTATAAATAAAAGGCCTCTCAAAATCCATTTCATCCATGTGCCAAACCAGACTGATCGGAGTCTGGCCCAGTTTATTGCCCCTCTGAAAAATGTCAATGACAAAGTCTCCATGAGCCAAGGAACAGCTTTTAGGAAGGAAAAGGATTAGCTTTGTGGCACGTGTTTCTTCAGTTGTTCGCAATAGGCAGAACACAAACTGTACCACAACCAATGCACATTTCCAAAAATTAAGAAGAAAGCTAACTGTTAAATGTGATTCTGCAATTAGACAGCACTGGCTGATCAATTCTTTGTGCTAAAAGCTACAATAACAACCAATTTAAGACCATCAGCTAACGTCATAACATGGCTGATTTATGTGTGCCAGCAGTGACACCATTTCATAAGCAGTGAAAAAAGGAACATGTTGGGAACTCTGGACCACAGAGTCTGACATCAGTGATGGATAATTTGTTGGAGGGGATTCTGAGAGATAGGATTGACAAACATTTGGAGAGGTAAGAATTAATTATGAATAGCATGGCTTTGTGCATGGGAAATGGTATCTGAAAAACCTGACTGAGTTTTTTGAGGACATGACTGAAAAGATAGATGAGGGCAGAGTGGTAAATGTTGTCTATTTGGACCTGAGTAAAGCCTTTGACACGATTTTGTCTGATAGACTGGTTAGTAAAGTTAGTAAAGTCAGGGACAGCTTGCCAATTGGATACAACATTGGCTTGATAGTAGCAGACAGAGGGTGGTGTTGGAGTGTTGTTTATCAGACTGGACACATGTGACCAGTGATGTTCTGCAGGGATCGGTGCTGGGTCAACTGTTGTTTGTCATTTATATAAACAATTTGGATTAGAATTTGGGAAGAACAGTTAGATTCATAGAATCCCTACATTGTGGAAACAGATTCTTTGGTCCAACAAGTCCACACCAACTCTCCGAAGAGTAACCCACTCAGACCTATTCCCCTACCCTATTATCCTATATTTACCCCTGACCAATGTACCTAACCTACATATTCCTGAACACTATGGAAACTTAGCATGGCTAATTTACCTAACCTGCACATTTTTGGATTGTGGGAGGAAACCAGAGCACTTAGAGGAAACCCACGCATACATGGGGAGAATGTGCAAACTCCACACAGACAGTCGCCCAAGGCTGGAATCGAACCTGGGTCTCTGGTGCTGTGAAGCAGCAGTGTTAACCACTGAGCCAGTGACTTAGTATGCAGATGACACCAAAGTTGTGGTATCATAAACAGGGAAGAAGATTATCGAAAATCATAAAAGGATCTTGATCAATTGACTAATGGGCTGAGGAGATGGAGTTTTGCACGTGAAGTATTGCATTTTGGTAAAACAACAAGGGCAAGATGTACATAGTTAATGGTAGGGCCCTAGTGGGTGTTGTCGATCAGAGAAACTTTGGGGTTCGAGTACATAATTCTTTAAAGGTTGCATCACGGGTAGATAAGGTAGTTAGCACACCCACCTCTAATGCTCAGACTATTGAGTATAAGAGTTTGGACATTATGTTGTAATTGTACATGACGTTAGTGAGGCCACTTTTGAAGTACTCTGTATGGTTCTCATTGCCCTATCGGAGGAAGGATATTATTAATTTGGAGACGATTCAGAAAAGATTTACAAGGATGTTGCTAGGACTGGAGGGTTTCAATTAAAGGGAGAGGCTGGATAGGCTGAGACATTTTCTACATTATCACTCCAGAAGAAATCCAGTCACATGCTCTCTGAGACATATTGATTTAAAATAATGTCTCCAAAAAGACTAACTAGCAAATTATTAAACATCTTTACATACATAGAGCAAACACACATGCCATTACAGGTTGTTCTGCTATAATGCACGTTTCATCAACACAAATTCACTGTAACATAATTGACGAATTGGAGTCACAGTTTCTAAAGCATGAACATTTAAAATATGTGTTGACTGTAATGCGATTACATCACCAACACTTTAAGCAATGTTTCTAAACACAATTTTTCCAATACACGGGGTTGCATACAAACGCAACCATTGCATTGCAGAAGACCTGATTGCAGTTCAAAATCCAAACTCTGAAATAAATGATATTAATTTATATAAGTCACACACCTTACTTCACATTTGTCAATCATAAATCTATCTAACCCTGCATTGCATATAGTCCATGAGCCAGCTGTCACTGCTCCCTGGGAAGGAGAATTCTACAAACTAACAACACTCTGAGAGAAGAACATTTCTTCTGCTCCTCGCATTAAATGGGAGACCTCTCATTTTCAGAACATGCAACCTGTTTTAAACTGTTCTCCAATAAGGGGAAACTTCCTTTCATTGTCCTCACTGTCAAAACCCCTCATGATCTTGTAGATTTCAATTAGATTACTCTTCTAAATTGCATTAGATGTCAACCCAACCTGTTCAATCTTTCCTCATAAATTAACCCATTTATCCCAGGAATCAGTTCAGTGAAGTTTCTCTGGACTGCTTCTAATGCAATTATATCTTTTCTTACATAAGGAGAACAAAACTGTACACAGCCTGCCAGGTGGTCTCTAACTGAGGCCCAGTTGCTTCTTCATCTCTACTTTCAAGCTTCCTAGATTAAAGTTCTGATGCTCCTTTTTCCTCCCATTCTGCTCCACATCCTTACCTAAACCTGGTATAAAATTGTAGTCAGTAATTATTTTGTCTTGCTTGAGTGCTGCATTTTGGAAAGGCAAATCTTAGCAGGACTTCTACACTTAATGGTAAGGTCCTAGGAACTGTCGCTGAACAAAGAGATCTTGGAGTTCAAGTTCATAGCTCCTTGAAAGTGGAGTGTCAGGTAGATAGGATAGTGAAGAAGGCGTTTGGTATGCTTTCCTTCATTGGTCAGAGTTTTGAGTACAGGAGTTGGGAGGTCATGTTGAGGCTGTACAGGACATTTGTTAGGCCACTGTTGAATACTGTGTGCAACTCTGGTCTCCCTGCTATCGGAAGGATGTCATGAAACTTGAAAGGGTTCAGAAAAGATTTACAAGGGTGTGGCCAGGGTTTGAGAGTTTGAGCTATAGGGAGAAGTTGAATATGCTGGGGATGTTTTCCCTGGAATGTGAGAGGCTGAGGGGTGACCTTATAGAGCTTTCTAAGATCATAAGGGACATGGATGGGGTAAATGTACAAAGTATTTTTCGCTGAGGTGGTGGAATCCAAAACTAAAGGGCATAAGTTTAAGGTGAAAAGGGAAAGCTTTAAAAGGGATCTTACGGGCATAGTTTTCACGCATGTATGGAATGAGCTGCAAGGGGAAGTGGTGGAGGCTGGTACAATTACAACATTTAGAGTCATAGAGTCATAGAAATGCAGCACGGAAACAGACCCTTCAGTCCAACTCATCCATGTGGACCAGGTATCCTAACCTAATCTAGTCCCATTTGCCAGCACTTGTCCCATGTCCCTCTAAATCCTTCCTATTCATATACCCATCCAGATGCGTTTTAAATGCTGCAATTGTACCAGCATCCCCCACTTCCTCTGGCAGCTTATTCCATACATGCACCACCCTCTGTGTGAAAAAGTTGCCCCTTGGGTCTCTTTTATATCTTTCCCCACTCACCCTAAACCTATGCCCTCTAGTTCTGAACTCCCTCACCCTGAGGAGAAGACTTTGTCTACTTACCCTCTCCATGACCCTCATGATTTTATAAACATCCAAAAGGTCACCCCTCAGCCTCCGACACTCCAAGGAAAACAGCCCCAGCCTATTCAGCCTCTCCCCCGGCACCATTCTTTTAAATCTTTTCTGAACCCTTTCATATTTCACAACATCCTTCCGATAGGAAGGAGATCAGAATTGCACGCAATATTCCAAAAGTGTCCCAACCAATGTCCTATACAGCTGCAACATGACCTCCCATTTCCTGTACTCAGTACTCTGACTAATAAAGGAAAACACATCAAACGCCTTCTTCACTATCTTATCTAACTGCGACTCTTCTTTCAAGGACTATGAATCTGCATTCTTGTTGTCCAGCAACATTCCCTAGGACCCCTAGTCTACCTATGATTTGCTCTTCCAAAATTCAGCACCTCGTATTCATCTAAATTAAACTATATCTGCCATTCCTCAGCACATTGGCCCATCTGATCAAGATCCCGTTTTACTCTGAGATAACTTCACTGTCCCCTACACCTCCAATTTTACTGTTATCTGCAAATTTACTAACGATACCTCCTATGATCACATCCAAATCATTTATATAAATGACAAAAAGTTGTGGACCCAGCACCAATCCTTGTGGCACTCCACTGGTCACAGGCCTCCAGTCTGAAAAGCAACACTTCATCACCACCCTCTGTCTTCTACTTTGGAGCCAGTTCTGTATCCAAATGGTTAGGTTTCCCTGTATTCCATGAGAACCAGCCTTGCTAACCAGTTTTCCATGGGGAACTTTGTCGAACGCCTTACTGAAGTCCATATGGATCACATCTACTGCTCTGCCCTCATCAATCCTCTTTGTTACTTCTTCAAAAAATTCAATCAAGTTCATGAGACATGATTTCCCATATACAAAGCCATGCTGATTATCCCTAATCAGGTCTTTCTTTTCCAAATACATGTAAATCCTGTCCCTCAGGATTCCCTCCAACAACTTGCCCACCACCGATATCAGGCTAACTCGTCTATCATTCCCTGACCTGTCCTTACCACATTTCTTAAATAGTGGCACCACGTTAGCCAACCTCCAATCTTCCGGCACCACACCTTACTATCAATGATACATTTATCTCAGCAAGGGGCCCAGCAATCACTTCCCTAGCTTCCCACAGAGCTCTAGGGTACACCTGATCAGGTCCTGGGGATTTATCCACTTTTATGCATTCCAAGACGCCCAGCACTTCCTCCTCTGTAATATGGACATTTTTAAAGATTTCCACACATTCTATACTTTCCATGTCCTTCTCTACAGTAAACATTGATGCAAAATACTCATTTAGTATCTCCCCATCTCCTACAAAATGCTCATATAGTATCTCCCCAGCTCCACACATAGGCTGTCTTGCTTATCTTTGAGGGGCCTCATTCTCTCCCTAGTTACCCTTTTGTCCATAATGTATTTGTAAATGCAGTTTGGATCTCCTTATCCCTATTTGCCAAAGCTATCTCATATCCCATTCTTGCCCTCCTGATTTCCCTCTTAAGTATACTCCTACTGCCTTTCTGCTCTTCTAATGATTCTCTCTATTTCTCATGTCTATACCTGACATATGTTTCCTTCTTTTTCTTACCCAAACCCTCAATTTCTCTGGTCATCCAGCGTTTGCTACACCTACCAGACTTTCCTTTCACCCTAACAGGAATATACTGTTGCTGGACTCTCATTCTGAAGGCTTCCCATTTTCCAGCTGTCCCTTTACCTGTGAGCATCTGCCCCAATCAGCTTTTGAAAGTTCTTGCCTAATACCATCAAAATTAGCCTTCCTCCAATCTAGAATTTCAAGTTTTAGGTCAGATCTATCCTTTCTCATCCCTATTTTAAAACTAATGAATTATGGTCACTGGCCCCAAAGTACTCCCCCACTCACAGCTCAGTCATCTGCCCTGCCCTATTTCCCAAGAGTAGGTCAAGTTTTGCACATTCTCTCATGGTTCAAAAGACATCTGGATGGATCTATGAAAAGGAAGGGTTTAGAGGGATGTGGGCCAAATGGTAGCCAATGGGATTAGATTTATCTAGGATATTTGAACGCGATGGATGAGTTGGACCAAAGGGTCTGTTTCCCATGTTGTACAACTCTGCGACGCTAAGACTCTAATAATGCAACAATGTTACTCTCTCCAATGATTAATGTCAGATTTAATTGACAAAAGCTGGAAAACGTGAAAAGAATCCAAGTTAATTTTTCTCATCCACATCAATTACTGCTTAATGGACCAGCCTAAAGCTTCATTTAGAAATTTTGATATTGAATTCCAGTCCTGGGAAAAGCTCACTTGGGATCACTGCAACCAATAAAACCAAATTAAAATCAGTACCACCTCCTTTTCAGTTCATAGGCAAAGTGAAAATTCAAGGAGAGGAAATCTCAACCCAGTAACTCACCAAAACACAATCATCTATGTATGATGATACTGCCACTTTAAGAGGTTATTTTGTCCTTGTTTCTTTTTGAAGAGAAGTTGTAAGACAGAGTTAGCAAGCTGTCTACAGGAAAGCAAACAATTTTGAAGGCCTTTGGTTTTATTTTGAGTTGGAACAATGGAAGTAGCCTGGGTGTGGTCAGCTCTCACAGACCTGGCTTTCTAGTTTTGTTTTAGTTACTGGGTTTACTTTTAAGCAGAAGCCTTTGGGTTCTCAAAAGAGTCAGAAGCTTCAGTGAATGTCTCCTAGTGAATTTTCTCTTGATGTTTGTTTCCTCCTGGATTGGAGAATTGCATGTGAGAATCTGTGTCTGAATTTGCCTTTTTGCCACAGGGTGTGTTAATGGGATGTTACTATATTGGAACATTTAATTAGTATTTATTGATCAGTTAAGTTTTCCAATAGTTCAATTATTCTAAATTCCACTTTCTTTTCTATGTTTAATTTAACTATAGTCTTTGAATAAATTGGGTTTTGTGTAACATTGGTAGTTTGACCATTTGCATTGCATTTGGAACATGACCCTTCGCATCTACCTTTAACAATGAAAAGTTTAGGGTCTAGGCTACTTCTTTTAAATATATTGAGGGGTCTGGTCTGGTCTGTAATATGTGGTAATCTGTCCTATTTACAACAGAACCTTACTCACTTCAATTGATCTTAACAGTAACCTATGGACCCTCAAAAAAGCAATCACATGATGAATATGGTCATCTTCACCTTGAAGAATGTATAACTGCTCAATGACTGAAACAAGATATTTAGTATGTGCATTATTCAGTGTTAAACATCTTTCCTCACTGGGATATATTCAGAAGCATATGCAGAAGCTACTTCAGCTAATCATATCATGCAAGAAAATTACAACCCCTTGAAACACAATTAGTGTGTGTGCTATCTCTTACTTACAGAGCAAATTAAACATCCTAACTTTTTTTAAAATAGCTTTTCTTTGAATTACACTGCACAAGTTCAAATAAATAATATGAAAGTCAAGTGATGAAAAATTAGGTTGTCTTATTCCCATTAGTTGTATAAATACATAATAATCACTACTCCATTCTTTGTACAGTTAACATAAAGATCATTGTCACTTTGTCAGCCTCTCACAGGAATTAGTCAAATGGCTAGATGTTATAAATTGAAATCCTTGAATGTGTTTAAACTATGGTTATAAATAGAAGGAAATATTGATAATTAGTTATTTATATTTAAACAAAGATTGAAAGCTTAATAGTTAATTAATGCCTGGAGATCTTTGTGATCCATATAGGTTTTGGTGATACATTGTACACTTCAATTCTCCACAATTTTCCTTTTATTAAGGTGGAAAAGAGGCAAAATTCTCACTCAAAGTTTGAGATGTGAAGCCTTCAAATATGAGACCAGGAGACAATGATAAACTTATTCTGCTTATAATAGAATCAGACAGCATGGAAACTGACTCTTCAGTCCAACTCATCCATGCCAACCAAGTTTCCCAAACTAAACTAGTCCCCTTTGCCTGTGTTTGGCCCATATCCCTCTAAACCTTTCCTGTCATGTACCTGACACATACACTAAACACCACCAACTTCATCAGCAAGGACAGTAACATCAAGCTAGTGGACCTATGCCTTACCATCCACTTCACCTTCAACAACAAAACCTACAGACAAACCAACAGAACACCCATGGGATCTCCAATATCAGTATTCTTAGCAAAGACTGTAATGCAGAGACTCAAACAACCAGCTGTGCCAACGCATCCAATCCAAACTTTGGGTCCGCTACATGGATGACACCTTTGTCATCACTAAATTAAACAAATTAGAGGAAACCTTCAAGACCATCAATAATGCCCCTGCTGGCATAGAATTCACTAAAGAGGAGGAAAACAACAACAAACTGCCATTCCTAGATGTCGCAGAAGAATTCCTAGTAGCATGGCATTCCAACTGGAACTCTATCAACAAACACATTGACTTGGATCCCATTTACCACCCCCTGAGAAAAAGAACAGGAAATGACATCATCATAAGAAATGGTGTCACCACAGGAAATGGCATCACCAGCCCTAGGAAACTCAAACATATAAATAGAAAGCAGGCTACACCAGCAGTGTTTCATTCAGAGGCTCACTGAAGATGTTGCCAAGTATGGTAACAAAATGTCTGAACCTTCCAGCTCAGTGAGCAAACCTACATCCAAATCAATTTTCATTCTTTTATTTCTAGCGAACAGAGTCCCAACTTGCTCAATCCTTGCTCATAAGAAAATTCCTCCATATCAAGGATCATCCCTGAACTGCTTTCATTAAATTATCTTTCCTTAAATAAGGGGACGGAAACTGTTCACAGTACTTTTGATATGACCTTACTAGCACCTTGTACAGTTGCAGTAAACCTTCCTCACTCATATTCTCCAGCCTCCTGGAAATAAGGACCAACATTCCATTAGCCTTCTTGATAACTTGCTGTACCTGTGTGCTAGTTTTCTGGTTTCATGCACTAGAACCACCAAGTCCCTTTGTGATGCTGCTTTTTGTTATTTTGTTCTTCATTCCAAAATGAACATCACATTTTCCCACATTTTTATTTGACAAAAGAACATGTTTATTCCATAAAAGAAGAAACAGTACACATGAAACTGTTTAAAATAATCTTAACACAATCAGCAAAATGAAATATTCAGCCTTCTTCCCTGCAATATACTTTTCAGATAAGATTAGAGTGGTCCTAAAAAAGCACAGCAGGTCGGGCAGCATCCGAGGAGCAGGAAAATCGACATTTTGGGCAAAAGCCCTTCATCACCCTACCCTACCCACCTCCTCCTACTTTACAGATACTCAATCCAGTCCAGTATCCCTCCCACCTTAACTCATTCATTTCTTACCTAATTGATAATTTCTAGTTTTGATTACCGAGACTCTTTTTTTAATTCTGAGGCCTGGATTCCTTTTCTGTCTCATGGCTTTCTACACTCCAGAGGATAAAGGCCTAGCTTGTCTAGCCTTTCCTCAGAATGCAACCTGCTCATTCCAGATATTAGCATTCAAATTGAGTGTTAATCTGAATTACATTATTTTAGAATAAGATTTGTTTTCACAATATATTACAAAAATTAAAGAAACTGGTTGAAGGTTCCTTTTATGTAACCCTAATATAAACAAAGTATACAACTGGCCATCTCATACCTGGTTAAAACACGTACATTTTATGGGGTGACAAGCAGAGTAATCAGACTAGAGAGAGCAGTGCACTCCTGCAGCCACAGTCATAACAGGATCCCAATCCCAAAAGACCGCTGGCTAGCAGAATACACATGGTTCCAACCAAGGGAGTATCAAGGATCAAGAACAAATACATGGCATCAATCCTTGAATACACATGGCTACAATTCCAATTATAATCATAGCCAGAAAACCTGTGTATAAACACGCTCCTCACACAGCACAGTGCAATTAAAATAGAGGATAACACTCAAACATGCACTTAAGTATAAGCTCTTGAAAAATATAACAAAAAGAGTACCTTTTATGTATTAGCGTTGAGCAGTTTGAGTCTGACAGCATGATTGAAGTAAGTGAGCATTGCGTGATGTATAGCCTTTAATCGAGGGTACTTGAACAGTCTTCTCATTTTAAAGTTGATGGTTAATTTAATTCCTTTACACTCTAAGTCAATCACTTCTTACTGGATGTAATAACAAACTGAATTGCACAGACAAGATGTCACAGCCAGACACCAGTTTGTTACAAAGCAGTAATTCAAGAGTTGGTTGAAAGCTCCATGTATGTATAGTTATAAATCAGCAAACTTTCCTTTTTACACAGTTAGCCCCCTGAAGTCTTCATGTAAAAATACAGTCCCCTGTAATACAGGACCAATAAGACAGGGGCAAGATTTCACACTTGGAGAGTGGATCCACATTTTCTTTCATTTCCAACTGAATCTTAGCTCATTCTAGTGGAGAATATCATTAACAGATTTCCCTCTTTTTAACTCTAAATACTGGATAATCACCTTAAAGAACTCATAGGATCATACAGCATGGAAATCAGTCCAACTACTCCACTTCAACCATGTTCCCAAGCTAAACTAGTCCCACTCGCCTGCATTTGGCCCATATCCCTGCAAACGTTTCCTATTCATGTATTTATCCAATGCCTTTTAAATATTGTAACTGTACCTGCATCCATCACTTCCTCTGGCAGTTTCTTCCACATTCGAACCACTCTCTGTGGAAAAAAGTTGCCTCTCATGTCCTTTTTAAAACCTCTTCATCTCACCTTAAAAAATGCGCCTAGTTTTGAACTCTCTCACCCTGGGGAAAGGAACACTTGCTATTCACCTTTGTCCCAGCAATATTCTTTCAAATACTCAATCCAAGAGGAAAATCACCCTTACCACAACTCTTTAATTTTTTTACCTAACTGTCTCTGTCCAATCTTTCTCCTTGGTCTGCTGAAATGTCTTTAAGACATCTTTCCAGTTCTGATGGCCTAAACTTCATTTCAGTTCTGATGGCCTGAACCTCATTCTAGTTCTGATAGCCAAAATCTATTTTCAGTTTCTGACAGCTAAAAACCTCTGCACAAACTCTCACAGCTTGGTGATTTCACAAACTAACCTGCCCTTCTACTTAGGGCAAAACTGTTCTCTGAACTAGAAACCCTAATTCATCTACGCGAATGAAACTGCAACTTGATTCTTCTGAACTGAACTCAAACTAAACAACTAGGGCCCCCAATCATTTGTTTTTCTGTGTATCAAAACCTCAGCAGTGTAAACGCTTCATCAATTAACATCAAAGGTAACTGCTAGGCATTTACAAAGTCACTTGCTTTCTTGGACATCATGTAATTAGGTTACTCTGCCATATGACTTACTTTCCACTCTTAAATTCACGAAACTGAAAGCAAAATCCATCATTAAAAATCTAAATTCCCAAATGATAATTACATATAATGCTGCTTTATCACACCTTTCCACTAAAAAATTCTAACTAGTTTCCTAATTAACGAACTGCAGATGCCTCCAGCAGTGAACTTGTCTAACACCGAATGACTGAGAAAAATTACATTTTACCATTACAATTAGGTTATATATTGGAAGGAGGTCAAAGTTTAAAATTCCCTCATTTACCAAATTCTATGGTTGAATTATTCAGTCTCACTGCACTCAGACTCCAGCTGCCACTTTCGTTGCAACTACTAAGAAACAGCAACGGTATTGTCAACAATGTACTGGATTTCAACTTGGGAACAAAAAACATAATCTCACACTGATGGAAAAGAAACACTGAGGATAATTGAGACAATTCAGAAAAGGTTCATTCAACTAGAGAATCCGAAGTGTATCTCATGAAGAAAGTTTGAACAGATTGATCCAGTATCAGTTGGAATTAGAAGAATGTGAGACATTATATTATTGAATGTTAGAAGGTTTTGAGGGTGGATGAAAGGGAAGATGTAGGAAGACTGTTTCTCTTTCTAGCAGAGACCAGAACTTTGGGACACAAATTAAGATTTCCCTTTTGAGGCTGAGATGAGAACTTTTTTTTCTCTCTCAGATGGTCTGTGGTCTTTGGAATTGTCTTTGCCAGAAAACAGTGAAGACTTGAATTTGTTCAATCCAGAATTGGATAGAATTTTAATTGACCAGGGAGTCAAGTGTTGACCAGGGAGATCAGGCAGGAATGTGAAGTTGAGACCAATCCAGATCAGCCATATGTGGGCGGCACGGTGGCACCGTGGTTAGCACTGCTGCCTCACAGCACCAGAGACCTGGGTTCAATTGCCAACTGACTGTGTGGAGTTTGCACGTTCTCCCCGTGTCTGTGTGGGTTTCCTCCCACAGTCCAAAGATGTGCATGTCAGGTGAATTGATCATGCTAAATTGCCTGTAGTGTTAGGTAAGGGGTAAATGTAGGGGTATGGGTGGGTTGTGCTTCAGCGGGTCGGTGTGGACTTGTTGGGCTGAAGGGCCTGTTTCCACACTGTAATGTAATGTAATCTAATACTGAATGACAGAGCATCTTGAAGGGCTGAACAGACTACTCCTGCTCCTCAGTCCTGTGTTCCCACATTCTTTGTAAACTATGACTATTATTATGTTTCAATTGAATCAAAGAAGCATACTCGTTTCAATAATCTTATCAAAGGTTTTGACAGTGGATAGAAACAGACAACTTTGTCAGTGAGTCAGTGATATGGATATGTGTTGCCTCATGTTATCGTATGATGAAGCAATAAATTTCAAACACTGCATTCACTAATTCCAACTCTAAACCACTCAGCTATTCATTGTTTATATTTAGTGATTGAAGTCTGGAATTAAAATAACCTTCCTTTTCCTAACATTGTTTTCGCTTCACACAGCAAGCCAATATCTTTTTTACTGTGACAGTCTATAACAGACCCCTGATGTTTGTTCTGTTTTTCTTGTTAAAAATACCCTTCCAGAATATGTTTATGTAGATTTCTGCTTCCCATATGATCAACATTTTTAACCTCCCGCGTATCTTTGACATATGCATCTATGCTTATGTTTCTCTGATCTGAACTTGCCTTAGCATTTGTACTCTTATGTCTCGTGTGCAATACAAACTGAATCATGTTATGCTATTCTTATTACATGCTGCTTCAACTTTAAGCATGTTCCTAATAATGCTTCGAGCACTCACATTATCTTTCAGAGATTTGTGCTTTCTTTTAGGATTCAATATTCGTCCATAAATCATGGCTACTGCCAATAGTTCCCTCTGGGTTATTCTTTACAGCTGTATTTGTTGGTTGTTATGCCCTCTTCTGTCAAAAATGTTTATTCCTGTTCATCCTCCATTTAACCGAAACAAATGTCAATCATGTCTCAAGAAGTCTCATCAGTCTCTATTTAAATGCACTTCTTGCCCCTCCTATATGAGCAATGTAATTGTAAAACCCATTATGAAAATGGTTTTATATCTTTATGTTGCATTAAACCTATGGAGCTTAATACAAAACATAAGAGATTTTTATTCTTATTCTGTAAATTAAGAAAACCTGCATATTTACTTTATAATTATTTGTATAATGAAGTGTTCGTTATTGCGCAATCCTTTTATAATTTTTTTACACTTTATGTTTATTTCAATAAGTATCTGCCTATCTGTCTCTCTGTCAACATACTTAGAGTCATAGAGTCATAGAGATGTACAGCACGGAAACAGGCCCTTTGATCCAACTCATCCATGCCAACCAGATATCCTAACCCAATCCAGTCCCACCTGCCAGCACCTAGCCCAAATCACTCCAAATCTTTCCAATTCATATCCCGTCCAGATGCCTTTTAAAAGTTGCAATTGTACAAGCCTCCACTATTTCCTCTGGCAGGCCATTCCAAACACGTACCACCCTCTGTGTGAAAAAGTTGGGCCTTAGGTCTCTTTTATATCTTTCTACTCTCACTCTAAACCTAAGCCCTCTAGTTCTGAACTCCCCGACCCCAGGGAAAAGACCTTGTCTATTTATCCTATCCATGCCCCTCATGATTTTATAAACCTCTATAAGGTCACCCCTCATAACATGTTAAATAAAATGTCTATGTCCTCTCAGGTGGATGTAAAATATCCTGTTGCATTATACAAACTTTCTTTGACTATACATATGTGCTATACTGTAAATCCATTCTAATAAATGGGAGTATTACATGCTTTTCTTCAAAATATTTGTGGACTGAATTAATTTTAGCTGTCACAAAGGAAAATACATAATTTGGTTTTTCAAAACTCAATTTTCTTCCCATCCTAAAAGAGGCCATTAAGTTAGTTATACTGTTTTCTGCTGCCACCTGGTGTTTTGAATAACCTTTGCACCTGATTATTCTGGAGATGAAGTATATGAAAAAAGACTACCAATTACAGAGCACCTTGCACAACCTCAGGGTGTTCCAAAGCACTTTACATCCTAATGAAATGCTATTCAAGCAATCACTGTTATAATGCAGGGAAACATAACTGTCAATTTCTGCACACCAAGCACCTACACATAGCAATGTAATAAGACTAGATAATCACTTTTTTATGGTATTGATTGAGGAGTAAATTTTGGCCAGAACACCATATCTGGGACTATGTTCATCCAAATGAAAGGTTCTTTGGAGCATTGGTAGATGTATCGTCCAAAAGTTGTCGTGATGCAAAGGCGCATTTGTGAATTCTGGGAATCTAGTGCTTCAGTGAAAGGTTATAATTTCAATTATCATTGTTAGATGATAACAGATTGGTGCTACTGCCAGGGCAGCATCTCAGCAATTCTTTGTAATGTACTTGAGCATGGATTGTCATACTGCTGTGAGATCTTGTAAAACCCTTTGAACACTGGTATCCACAGTCAGTTAGCAGCAGTCTGGGCTTGCATAGCAACCAACAATATTTCATGACCTTAGTCTGAGCTTCCGATACTGCACAGCAATGTTCACAGAATTGCTACAGTGCAGAAGGACATTCGGCACACCATGTCCACACTGGCTCTCCCAAAGAGCATCATGATGCAGTGTCATTCTCCTGCCTTTTCCCCATGACCATGCACATCACTCTATTTAAACAATCATCCAACACCCTCTTGAAAGGGTCAACTAAAGCTGCCTCCATTACACTTCCAGGCAGTGCATTACAGATCCTCAATACTTCCCTTTTGCAGAACTGGCACACAGCTATGATTTCATCCTGACTTAGCTACAGTCTATTAATACCCATTGCACTATTCTTGCCCTTATACTTTGCCGTGAACTATGCTCAGTTCAACTATCTTGCCAGTTTCTGGCTGCAAGTGTCAGATCAAGACACAATCTCCTTCCTCCTTAGCCTGTTGTACTTGTTATTTTTCAACCAACTTGCCTGGCCAAGTGGCAATTTTTGCATGTCTGCAAGCACAAACACACTTGGGCAGACTTGGAATCAAGGAGGTTTGACAATGGATTTGTGGGTAAGGGCACTGAGGTGAAAGAAAAGGACACATGGTTATACTATCTTTTGCTTGTTCTTCATACATATGCATATATGTGTGTGTGTGTGTGTGTGTGTGTGTGTGTGTGTAGATAGCATAGATATAGTATCAGTTATGGACCATCATGTCTCGTAAAAGAGAGATGTATGTGAATGAGTCTGTGATGTGTTTGAGTGATGCCTCCAGCATTGATGAACAGCTGGCAGTAAGTGTAAGGTCTGGGTGTGATTGGGCAGCTTCCCACAGTGCAAAGTGTGTGAGAGTGAAGGTTCAATTCACACAAGGTTCACTTCACGGCTGTTCTTTTTTATTTCAGCAATATACTTTATTCATAAAAAAACTTTATATGCATACATAGTCATTATAGCCTCATGCCTAAAATATATGTAAATATAGTCTTTTATAAGTAATAAATGCCTTGGGTTTGTTTTTTTTACATAAGTAAAGACAGCGTACAGAAACAGAGTCCGATAACTGAAAAACCCCCCGTTGTACTTCGGCAGAAAGATCTTAGGTGGTGGTCTTTCCCCACTGTGGCTTGGTTGCAGCTGCCCCAGGCTTTAGTGCATCCCACAGTGTGTAGTCCTGGACCTTGGAATATGCCAGTCTGCAACACTCAGTCGAGGTCAACTCTTTTGTCAAGATTCATCCTGAGCAACTCCATGATGCAGGACTCTGTGCTCGTATTGTTTGCCATTAGAGATGCCTCAAATGTATCTACTCAATTTAATCCCTTTGAGATAATATTCATACATGAGGTGAGAGGACCTTTGAAATTAATCGAAGAGAAATTGACAGGACCGAAGTCAGAGATCTCACATTTGGATTACGTATCTGAGGTGAGGGAGAGATTAAATTGTGTAGGTGAGTTAGCTAAACAGCACCTGAAGAGGGCACAGCATAAAATGAAGCAGATGGCAAGTAAAAACTCTAAAATTTGGATGTTTTCCTAAGGGATGATGTCTTAGTACATCCAGTGGTAGAAGATCCCTTCAAAGCCAAGTTTAGTGGTTCCTATCAAATTGAGAAAAAGTGAAGTCAGGTAAACTATCTGGTAAAGATGCTAGAGAAAAAAGACTGTATCAGGTGTGTCATCTAAATATGTTGAAACCTTACCATAATAGAGACAGGAAATTGGAGAAACAGTGTTAGTTACTGCCCTGCAGAATGAGGAATCAAACCCAGGTGTCGTGGAGTTTGATGTGCCTCAAAATATGTTAAACAATGAGGAAGTCCTTGAGGAGTAGGACAGTTTAGTGAACTATCTGTCTCAGGGGCAAAAAGGTTTGTTGCAGCAGTATGAGGACACATGCAGGAATAAGATGGGAGGACTAATGATTCGATTAGATTAGATTCCCTACAGTGTGAAAACAGGCCCTTCAACCTAACAAGTCCACACCGACCCTCTGAAGAGCAACCCACCCAGACCTATTCCCCTACATTTACCCCTTCACCTCATACTACAGGCAATTTAGCATGGTCAATTCACCTAACTCTGCACATCTTTGGACTGTGGGAGGAAACCAGAGCACCCAGAGGAAATCCACGCAGACACGGGGAGAATGTGCAAACTCCACACAGACAGTTGCCCGAGGCGGGAATTGAACCTGGGTCTCTGGCGCTAATATTATTGTGCATGAGGTGGAAGTAGGGAATGCTGTTCTGATAAAGCAACACCCCTACAGACTTAATCCTTTCAAAGCCACATAGGTCCAGAAGGAAGTGAAATTAATGCTCAATGAAGATATCGTCGAACTGAATCAGAGTGAGTGGAGTTTGCCAGTCGTGTTAGTTCCCAAACCTGACAGGACTCAACAATTTTGTGTGGACTATCGGAAGGTCAATGCCATAACAAAATTGGACTCATACCCAATACCAAGATTGGAGAACTGTATAGAGAAAGTTGGACAAGCCAACACACATCACAAAGTTGGACTTACTGTATGGTTATTGACAGGTACTTTTATCAGAGGAAGTGAAAGAATTTTCTGCGTTTGTAATCCCAAATGGGCTATACCAATTCAAAGTGATTCCTTTGGAATGAAGAACACACCAGTCACATTCCAAAGACTCATGAACAGAGTCATGGCTGGATTAACAAACTGTGCTGTTTATCTGGATGATGTAGTGATTTTTAGCAAGTCATGGAAAGATTACTTAGCAGAGTTCTTTGAACGATTACGAGAAACAAAATTGGTAATAAACTTAAAGAAAATAGAATTCACAAAGGCAGAGATGATATTCTTGGGACATAATATCGCTCATGGAAGGTTGACCCCAAGGAATGCAAAGACAAAGGCCATTGAGGAATTTCCACAAACATCCTCAAAGAAAGAGGTGCTTCGATATTTGAGACTAAGCGGATTCTATTGGGAGTTTGTTCCAAATTTCAGCAGGGTGGTGGCACCGCTAACAGATTTACTAAAGAAGAACACAAACTTTCAGTGGACAGAACAGGAGGCATTTGAGAATTTAGAAGCAGTATTAACTACCACATCAGTTTTAGTTACAACAAATTTTTTGAAAGCCTTCAAAGTTG
The DNA here is from genome assembly GCF_047496795.1 of Chiloscyllium punctatum. Lineage (NCBI taxonomy): Eukaryota > Metazoa > Chordata > Chondrichthyes > Orectolobiformes > Hemiscylliidae > Chiloscyllium > Chiloscyllium punctatum. The sequence continues at coordinate 77,311,031 of NC_092760.1, forward strand.
CAATTGATGCGAGCGATATAGGAGTGGGAGCTGTACTGCTACAGGAAGATGATAATGAAATTGAACAGCCAGTTGGCTACTTTTCAAAGAAACTCAACAGCCACCAGTGAAAATACTCTACCATCAAATAAGAATTTTGAGTTTAGTACTGACCTTACAACATTTTAATATTTATGTGGCGAATAATATATCAGAGACAGTTGTGCACATGGACCACAATCTTCTTATATTTTTGTAAAGATTTAAAGACAAAAATATGCAACTATTTCATTGGAGTCTTATGTTACAGACTTTTAATTTATAAATTTTACCTGTTGCAGGTTGTCGCAGATACATTATTGTGGATTTAAAGAAAAACGTATAGATAAAATTGAACAGATATATGTGTGCAGAAATTAATATGAACTCAGATTAATTACCTCTCTATTTCATTGTAATGGGATTAAGAATTAGGAAAAAAAATGAAGCCATCTTTTCATTATGATGGTTCATTTCTTCTTAAGGGGGAGGTGTTATGAAGTTGAAAGCATGTACTGTACCTTTAAGAAAGAGTGAATGCTGTTCTACACTGACACCTAACAAGAGCAGTCTCAAAGTGTACTGGAAATTTGAAAATATGTAACGTTCAGCTGTGAAATAGATACCTGAGTTGGTTGCTGTTTTGAATTTAACTAATCAGTTTAAATTATGCCCCAGGATACTAAAACCCAATCACATATGAATTTATTGTTTTGCCAACATCAGACCAATGAGACGATCCAATGTTGCGGATATAAAAAGTCAGGCATTTTCAAAATCATACAGACTAACTGTCATCAGTAGAGACTCAAGACATTGAAACACTGTCTATCAAAGGTACCTTTTCATATAAAACATATTTTCAGTAAAAGAAAGAAGATGACCCAGGGAGATCTGCAGCCAGAAGAAGAAAGACACTGAAGACAACAGCCGCTGTTGGTTTTGAAATTAAGTTGATGTAATTTTAATAAATTGGAACAGTATATTGTTATAGAGTTGGAGGCATGTAATAAGCAGTTAAAAAAAAGAGGGGCTTAGTGTTGTGAGTAGCTGCCGTTTAATGTTCACTTTTAGAGTTAAAGAATAAATCGATATTATGTTCTTTAAATAGTGGAATTTGGGAGTTCTCTGTCACTCATATTTTAACAGGTAAAGAGGTAAGGTGAGCTTTTCTGGTTCATTAGTTAGTGAGGTGGACCATTATGAATCATAGAATCCTAATGATGCAGACAGAGACCATTCAGCCCATTAAGTCTGCATTTAAGGTTTGTTAGAAAGTTCAAATATAGGGTGTTTTTAAGCTTAGGGGAAGCACCCATAGCTTAGAGGGAAGCTGAATAAATGTAAGATCATGTATATGATAGCTGCAGGAAGACGCTTTCAGTGTTTTCAGTCAAGGTGTTACAATCACAGTTATCTTAAACCTGTTAAGGTAATAAAACATTTTTTTTCTGGTGTGAAGGCTGTAAAACGGGTATTTTAAAGTCCCTGTACAAGGGATTTTTTTGGAACTTGGAAAGGAATATGTTGGGTTTAAAAGGGTTCTATTTTTACAATATGCAATGTACATTATAAGTAATTAGTTTCATTTATTCTATTTTATCTTCATTTCATTTAGTTAATCGACTTTTGTCTTATTATTAACACAAATCTGCAATATTCCATGCTTCTGTTTCAGTGAGAGACCACTCATTAAAACCAAAACAAAAAATGAGTTGTCACACCAGGTTTCAATTTTGGATCTAACCTGTCTAGTGATAAGTTGGAATCATAACTCAAGTTGTTACGCAGGTGTTTTTTTTCTTGGGAAGAAAATTTAGAGTCAATCTACCTCAGCCACTTCCACAAGCAAAGCTGCGTTCTGTTAACTGAGCATTGAGAAGCAGTGACATTATCACCGTTTTCACATCATCCAACAGTCATAAATCATGGTATACCCTAAGAAATCAAAGGCAATAATGAGAGAGCAGATATGCACAGAAATAAAGAGGGAAATAATAAAGTGTGATCGAACGGGTAGAAAATACACATGGATCAGTGTAGCAGAAATGAAAACGAGAATAAGTATAATGGTAAAAATTAAAGCTTCTAGCTCTTTATCAATGGGCATGCAATATTTGCAACAAGGTGATGAGTTGATAACACAAATTGAGATAAATGAATATGACTTGGTAGCTATTACAGTGATATGTTTGCAAGGAGAAAGTGGGGATTGCAGATGCTGGAGATCAGAGTGCAAAAGTATGATGCAGGAAAAGCACAGCAGGTCAGATACCATCCAAGGAGCATGAGAATCGATGTTTCAGGCATAAACCCTTCATCAGGAATGTTTGCAAGGTGACCAGGTCTTGGAAATCAATATTAAGTGATGTTTGACATTTTGGAAAAATAGAATAAGAGTACAAAATCAGAAATTGCAGGGAAACCTCAACAGGTCTAGAACCCTTCTTCGGAACTCTGATTTTTCTCTACAGATGCTGCCAGAACTGGTGAGCTTTTCCAGAAGTTGTTTGTGATTTTGTTTTTGATGTCCTGCATCTTCAGTTCTTTGGGGTTTTTTTGTTTAGAATTACAATTAGCTTTATTGTCACATACGCTGCAATGAAAAGTTTGCAGTGTTGCCACTTATGGTGCCGTTTTAGGTCCAAGATACCTAGGTACAGATAATTAAATATTTGGTACAAAATTGAAAGAATAATAAATAAAAGACTAGCAACAGAATAAAAAGGAAATAAAGTACTCAAATAAAGTCCTTTTAGAAGGAAAAGGGAGGGAGAATAACTTTAATAAAGGAAGGTTTCAGTGCAGTGATAAGTAGTGATATAGATGCAATAGATGTGATATGGAACCAGTTTGGCTGGAAATAAAGAATAGCAAAGTACAGAAGTCATGGGTGTGAGTTGTCTAAGGCTCTTGAAGAGTTGTCTTACTGTGGGACAAAGTAAAAATCAGGAAATAATAGATATGTGAAGATACTCATTACAAATTTTCATGAATGTATTTTAATCTGCAAATTGACCATAGAACTTAGATGGGCCAGGGTAACATGAAAGGTGAATTTGTTGTGTGCATTCAGGGATTGTTTCTTAGAGCAGTATATTGCACAACTTATCCAGGATAGGCATTTTTGGAGCGAGTAATGCGTAATGAGGTGGGATTAATAAGAGATCCCACAGTTAAAGATCCTCTCGGGGATAGCGATCATAACATGGTTTCAGAACTTCCTTATCTCTCTGATTGTGCTCCTGCTTTGTAGTACCATGTTACCTAGTAGGATGATGAAACATCTGGAAACGAACCCTCCAACTCAGCGAGCAAACCTACTTCCAGAACCTCAACCTGAGCTACAAATCTTCTCAAAACTCGGTGGTTGGCAATATTGACTTGAAGTCTAAGGATAATGTCTAACTTCATAAACAGCATACTATTTGCTACATTTGTTGGACTGTCATCCAATGAAAAATTTGGTTGATTTCTCTTTGGACTGCTCTATTCAATTGTGTGGGGTGTAGACACAACCTGAGCTCACCGTTTGGCTTAGAAACTGTTACAAGCACTGAAGAGCACCTTGATGGCTCTGTGTCAGGTGATATAACTCCACTAGAAATGGACTGTCAAACTATGCTTGAACCTTCTTCATCAAAGACTGGTAGCCTACTGGTTGTTTATAAACATATTGGCTTAGCATATTAACATAGGAACATAGAAAATAGAAGGATTAGGCCATTCAGCCCATTTGATTGTCCAACTGAATAGCTTGTTTCCACTTTTCACCCACATCCTTTGATCCCTTTAGCCCCAAGTTCTTTATCCAACACCTTCTTGAAATCATCTGATGTTCTGGACTTGGTTGCATTTGTGGTAACAAACCTCACAGGTTCACCACTCTCTGTGTGAAGATGTTTCTCCTCATCGCAGTCCTAAATGGATTATCCCATAGCCCTAAGCTGTGACCTCTGGTTCTGCACTCCCCCGCCACCAGGAACATCATTTCTGAATCAAACCTGTCTAGTCTTCTTAAAATTTTGTAGGCTTCTATAAGATCCTCCCCTTATTCTTCTGAACCCCAGCAAATATAACCCTAACCACTTCAACTTCTACTCATATGTCAGTCCCGGCCAACCAGGAATCAGTCTGGTAAACCTTTGTGCGCTCCCTCAATAGTGAAAACATCCTTCCTTCAATAAGATCTACAGGGATGGTGCAGGAGGGAGGGTTTTGGATTATTGGATAATTGGGGCTCTTTCTGGGGTAGGTGGGACCTCTACAAGCAGGATGGTCTTCATCTGAACCAGAGGGGTACCAATATCCTGGGGGCGGGTGCGGAATTCGCTAAGGCTATTGGGGTGAGTTTAAACTAATCCAGCAGGGGGATGGAAACCAAAATTGTAGTTCGAGTATAGAAAAGGTTGAGAGTAGGGAGGTCCAAAACCAAGTTTCAGGGACACAAGATGGCACTGGCAAGCAAGAAGTTGGTTTGAAGTGTGTCTACTTCAACGCCAGGAGCATCCGGAATATGGTGGGTGAACTTGTGGCATGGGTTGGTACCTGGGACTTCGATGTTGTGGCCATTTTGGAGACATGGTTAGAGCAGGGACAGGAATGGTTTTTGCAGGTTCCAGGATTTAGATGTTTCAGTAAGAACAGAGAAGATGGTAAAAGGGTGGGGGGGGGGGGGGTAGCATTGTTGATCAAGGACAGTATTACAGTTGCAGAAAGGATGTTTGGGGACTCGCTAACTGAGGTAGTATGGGCTGAAGTTAGAAACAGGAAAGGAGAGGTCACCCTGTTGGGAGTTTTCTATAGGCCTCCAAATAGTTCCAGAGATGTAGAGGAAAGGATAGCAAAGATGATTCTCGATAGGAGTGAGAGAGACAGGGTAGTTATCATGGGGGACTTCAGCTTTCCAAATATTGACTGGGAACACTATAGTATGAGCACTATAGATGGGTCAGTTATTGTCCAGTGTGTACAGGAGGGCTTCCTGACACAGTATGTAGACAGGCCAACAAGGGGCGAAGCCACATTAGGTTTGGTACTGGGTAATGAGCCAGGTGTTCGACTTAGAAGTAGGTGAGCACTTTGGTGATAGCGATCACAATTCTGTAATGTTTACTTTAGTGATAGAAAGGGATAGGTGTATACCACTGGGCAAGAGTTACAGCTGGGGGAAAGGCAATTATGATGCAATTAGGCAAGATTTAGGAAGCATAGGATGGGGAAGGAAACTGCAGGGGATAGGCACATTAGAAATGTGGAGCTTATTCAAGGAAAAGCTCCTGAGTGTCCTAGATAAGTATGTACCTGTCAGGCAGGGAGGAAGCTGTAGAGCATTGGAGCTGTGGTTTACGAAGGAAGTGGAATCTCTGGTCAAGAGGAAGAAGAAGGCTTATGTTAGGATGAGATGTGAAAGCTCAGTTAGGGCGCTTGAGAGTTTCAAGGTAGCCAGGAAAGACCTAAAGAGAGAGCTCAGAAGAGCCAGGAGGAGACATGAGAAGTTGTTGGCAGATAGGATCAGGGTAAACCCTAAGGCTTTCTATAGGTATTTAAGGAATAAAAGAATGACAAAAGTAAGATTAGGGCCAATCAAGGAGAGTAGTGGCAAGTTGTGTGTGGAGTCAGAGGAGATAGGGAAGCACTAAATGAATATTTTTCAACAGTATTTACTCTAGAAAATGATAATGTTGTCGAGGAGATTACTGAGATATTGGCTACTAGATTAGGTGGGATTGAGGTTCACAAGGGAAGAGGTATTAGAAATCCTGCAGAGTTTGAAAATAGATAAGTCCCCTGGGTCAGAAGGGAGATGTCCTAGGATCCTCTAGGAAGCCAGGAAGGAGATTGCCGAGTCTTTAGCATTGATCTTTAAATCGTCATTGTCTACAGGAATAGTGCCAGAAGACTGGAGGATAGCAAATGTGGTTCCCCTCTTCAAGAAGGGGAGTAGAGATAATCCTGGTAATTATAGACCAGTGAGCCTTACTTCAGTTGTTGGTAAAGTGTTGGAAAAGGTTATAAGAGATAGGATTTATAATCATCTAGAAAAGAATAATTTGATTAGGGATAGTCAGCACGGTTTTGTGAAGGGTAGGTAGTGCCTCACAAACCCTATTGAGTTCTTTGAGAAGGTAACCACACAGGTAGATGAGAGTAAACCGGTTGATGTGGTGTATATGATTTCAGCAAGGCATTCGATAAGGTTCCCCACAGTAGACTATTGTACAAAATGCGAAGGAATGGGATTGTGGGAGATATAGCAGTTTGGATCAGTAATTGGCTTACTGAAAGAAGACAAAGGGTGGTGGTTGATGGGAAATGTTCATCCTGGAGTCCAGTTACCAGTGGTGTACCGCAAGGGTCGATGTTGGGTCCACTGCTATTGGTCATTTCTATAAATGACCTGGGTGAGGGCGTAGAAGGGTGGGTTAGTAAATTTGCAGATGACACTAAGGTTGGTGGAGTTGTGGATAGTGATGAAGGATATTGTAGGTTTCAGAGAGACATAGATAAGCTGCAGAGCTGGGCTGAGAGATGGCAAATGGAGTTTAATGCGGATAACTATGACTCTAAGTGTGAGGTGATTCACTTTGGTTGGAGTAACCGGAATGCAAAGTACTGGGCTAATAGTAAGATTCTTGGTAGTGTAAATGAGCAGAGAGATCTCGGTGTCCAAGTACACAGATCCTTGAAACCCAGGTTGACAGGGCTGTTAAGAAGGTATACAGTGTTTTAGCTTTTATTAATAGAGGGATCGAGTTCCAGAATCATGAGGTTATGCTACAGCTGTACAAAACTCTAGTGTGGCCGCACTTTGAGTATTATGTAGAGTTCTGGTCACCGCATTATAAGAAAGATGTAAAAACTTTGGAAAGGGTGCAGAGGAAATTTACTAGGATGTTGCCTGGTATGGAGGGAAGGTCTTACAAGGAAAGGCTGAGGGACTTGAGGCTGTTTTCGTTGGAGAGAAGGTTGAGAGGTGACTTAATAGAGACATATAAGATAATCAGAGGGTTAGGTAGGATGGACAAGGAGAGCCTTTTTTCCAAGTATGGTGACGGCGAGCACGAGGGGGCATAGCTTTAAATTGAGGGGTGATAGATGTAGGACAGATGTCAGAGGTAGTTTCTTTACTCGGAGAGTAGTAAGGGTATGGAATGCTTTGCCTGCAACGGTAGTACATTCGCCAACTTTAAGTACATTTAAGTCGTCATTGGACAGGCAAATGGATGTACATGGAATAGTGTAGGTTAGATCGGCTTCAGATTGGTATGACAGGTTGGTACAACATCGAGGGCCGAAGGGCCTTTACTGTGCTGTAATGTTCTATGTTCTATGTTCTGTGTTAAGATCAACTCTGCACACAAAGCTCCAACTGTGGTCTCACCAAAGCCCTGTATAATTGCAGCAAAACATCTCTGTTCCTGATTAATCCTCTTACTATGAAGGCTAGCATAGCAATTGCCTTCTTTACATGCCTACCTTCAGCAACTGGCGTACGAAAACACCTAAATCTGATTGCACATTCCCCCCTCTCAGTTTATAGCTATGCACATAATAATCTGACTTCCTGTTTTTGCTACCAAAGTGGATAACCTCACATTTACCCACATTGTACTGCATCTGGTATGCATTTACCCATTCACTCATTTTGTACAAATCATGCTAATTTATCTCTTCATCCTCCTCCCAACTCACTTTCCCAACTAGCTTTATCTCATTGGAAAATTTGGCGATAATAAGCTTTAATTTTACATACTAATCGCTTATGTGGGACTTTGCTAAATGCCTTCTAAAAGTTCAGATAAACCATTTATGCTGGCTCCCCTGCAGCAACTCCACTTAAGAGTCATAGAGCTGTGCAGAACAAAAACAGACCCTTCGATCCAATTCATCCACGTCAACTAGATATCTCAATCCAATTTCGTACCACCTGCCAGCACCCGGCCCATATCCTTTCTTATTCATATACCCATCCAGATGCCTTTTAAATGTTGAATTGTACTAGCCTCCACCACTTCCTCTGACAGCTCATTCCATACCCATACCACCCTCAGAGTGAAAAAGTTGCCCCTTAGGTCCCTTTTATATCTTTCCCTTCTCATCCTAAACCTATGCCCTCTACTTCTGGATTGTCCCACCCCAGGGAAGAGAATTTGTCTATTTATCCTATTCTTGCCCCTCATGATTTTATAAACCTCTACAAGGTCACGCCTCAGCCTCCGACGCTCCAAGGAAAACAGCCCCAGCCTATTCAATGTCTCCCTACAGCTCAAATCCTCCAACCCTGGCAACATCCTTGTAAATCTTTTCTGAACCCTTTTGAGTTTCACAACATCTTTCCAATAGGAAGGAGTCCAGAATTGCACGCAATGTTCCAACAATGACCTAACCTATGTCCTGTACAGCCACAACATGACCTCCCAACTCCTGTACTCCATACTCTGACCAATAAAGTAAAGCATACCAAATGCCTTCTTCACTATTCTATCTACATGAAACTCCACTTTCAAGGAGCTATGAACCTGCACTCGAACATCTCTTTGTTCAGCAACACTTCCTGGGACCTTACCATTAAGTATAGGAGTCCTGCTAAGATTTGCTTTCCCAAAATGCAGCACCTCACATTCATCTAAATTAAACTCCATCTGCCAGTTCTCAGCCCATTGGCCCATCTGATCAAGATCTCATTGTAATCTGAGGTAACCTTCTTCGCTGTCCACTACACCTCCAATTTTGGTGTCAACTGCAAGCTTACTAACTATTCCTCTTAAGCTCACATCCAAATCATTTATATAGATGAAGAAAAGTAGTGGACCCAGCACCGATCTTGTGGCACTCCACTGGTCACAGGCCTCCAGTCTGAAAAACAACCCTCCACCACCAACCTCTGTCTTCTACCTTTGATTCAGTTCTGTATCCAAATGGCTAGTTCTCCCTGTATTCCATAAGATCTAACCTTGCTCACCAGTCTCCTTTGGGGAACCTTCTCAAACGCCTTACTGAAGTCCATACAGATCACATCTATCAATCCTCTTTGTTACTTCTTCGAAAAACTCAGTCTAATTTGTGAGACGTGGCTTCCCATGCATAAAGCCATGTTGACTATCCCTAATCAATCCTTGCCTTTCCAAATATATGTACATCCTGCCTCTCAGGATTCCCTCCAAAAACATGCCCACCATCGACATCAGGGTCACTGGTCTATAGTTCCCTAGCTTGACATTACCACCTTACTTAAAGAGTGGCATCACGTTAGCCATCCTCCAGTCTTTCGGTACCTCACCTGTGACTATCGATGATACAAATATCTCAGTAAGAGGCTCAGCAATCACTTCCCTAGCTTTCCGCAGAGTTCTCGGGTACACCTGATCAGGTCCTGGGAATTTATCACTTTTATGCATTTCAAGACTTCCAGCACTTCCTCCTCTGTAATATGGACATTTTTCAAGATGTCACCATCTATTTCCCTAAAGTCTATATCTTCCATGTCCTTCTCCACATTAACTGCTGACACAAAATACTTGTTTAGCATCTCCCCTATCTCCTGCGGCTCCACACAAAGGCCACCTTGCTGATCTTTGAGGGGCCCTATTCTCTCCCAAGTTACCCTTTTGTCCTTAATATATTTGTAAAAAACCTTTTGGATTCTCTTTAACTCTATTTTCTAAAGCTATCTCATGTCCTCTTTTTGCCCTCCTGATTTCCCTCTTAAGTATACTCCCACTTCCTTTATACTCTTCTAAGGATTCACTCGATCTATCCCATCTGTACCTTACTTCTTTTTCTTAATCAAAACCTCAATTTCTTTCATCATCCAGCATCCCCTATACATCCCAGCCTTTCCTTTCACCCTGATAGGAATATACTTTCTCTGTACTCTTGTTATCTCATTTCTGAAGGCTTTCCATTTTCCAGTTGTCCCTTTACCTGCGAATATCTGCGCCCAATCAGCTTTTGAAAGTTCTTGCCTAGTATCGTCAAAATTGGCCTCCCTCCAATTTAGAACTTCAACGTTTAGTCACCTGCCCTGCCTTATTTCCCAAGAGTAGGTCAAGTTTTATACCTTCTCTAGTAGGTACATCCACATACTGAATCAGAAAATTTTCTCATACACACTTAACAAATTCCTCTCCATCTAAACCCTTAACACTATGGCAGTCCCAGTCTATGTTTGGAAAGTTAAAATCCCCTACCATAACCACTCTGTTATTCTTACAAACAACTGAGATCTCAATACAAATTTGTTTCTCATTTCCCTCTGACTATTAGGGGGTCTCTAATACAATCCCAGTAAAGTGATCATCCCTTTCTTATTTCTCAGTTCCACCCAAATGACTTCCCTGGACGTATTTCTGGGAATATCCTTCCTCTGTACAGCTGTAATGTTTTCCCTTATCAAAAACGCCACTCCCTCTCCTCTCTTGCCTCCCTTTCTGTCCTTTCTGTAGCATTTGCATCCTGGAACATTAACCTGTCCACCCCTGAGCACATTTCTGTAATTGCTATGATATCCTAGTCCCATATTCCTAACCATGCCCTAAGTTCATCTGCCTTCTGTTCGGTCTCTTGCATTGAAATAAATGCAGTTTAATTTATCAGACCTACCTTGTTCTCTGCTTTGTCCCTGCCTGCCCTGACTGTTTGACTCATCTTTGTTCTCAACTGTAACAGTCTCAGACTGAAATCTTTCCTCACTATCTCCCTGGGTCCCACACCCCCCACCTTACTAGTTTAAATCCTCCCGAGCAGCTCAAGCAAATTTCCCTGCCAGTATATTAGTCCCCTTCCAATTTAGGTGCAATTCATCCTTCTTTTACAGGTCATTTCTACCCCAAAAGAGCTTCCAATGATCCAAAAATGTGACTCCTTCTCCCATAGACCAGCTCCTCAGCCATGCATTCATCTGCTCTATCCTCCTATTCCTGCCATCACTAGCTTGTAGCATCTGGAGTAATCTGGAGTAAACTAGTCTTAAGGACCACCTTTTTAAATTCCTGCCTGACTCTCTATAATCTCCCTTCAGAATCTCAACCTTTTTCCTTCCTATGTCATTAGTTACAATGTGTACAATGACCTCCTGCTGGCCCCTTTCCCCTTTGAGAACATTCTGCACCCTCTCTAAGACATCCTTGATCCTGGCACCAGGGAAGCAATACACCATTCTTATTTTTCGCTGCTGGCCACAGAAACGTCTTTGTCACATCCTGAAGAATTCCAGTAGATTTGTCAAACGTTATTTCCATTTTGTAAATCCATGCTGACTCTGTTCAATCATGTCACTGTTTTCCAAGTACTCTGCTACTAATTTTTGCAATGGACTCCAGCATTTTCCCCACAACCGATGTCAAGCTGACTGGTCTATAATTCCCAGTTTTCTTTCTACCTCTCTTTTTTTAAAGGTATTATTATTGAAAAAGGGATTTTTAAAATTACATTAAACCAAAAACAATACAAATTAAAACAATACAAAAAGAACAGAACTACACTCATGTACATATAAGTATAAATAAATAAATAAAACAGCTCAGCGTGACAAAACAAAAACTCTCAATCATCCAGAGTGTTAACTTGCACATATTCATATGTTTATAATTCTCCCTCTCAGGGTGTTAGATTAATTAAATACGATCATCGTGGCTATATAAAAGCTGTTATTAGCGTGGTAGATGAGTCTGTGTCCAGGTAGTCCAAAAAGGGCTACCATGCCTTATAATAAGTTTTCAGTTTTTTGGTGTAGCCTACTTTTAAGAAAATCCAGAGGAATATGCTCCATGACTAACTTATGCCAACCCAACAGACCCAGGGGTGGAGTTTTCAAACACCCAACATTGTAAACGTTTCCCTGCGCAGAATGTAAAGGTATTGAAAGCTTTTTTCCTATGTGCGTCTAAAGGAAATGCACTGGGCAGGCCCAGGAGAAGAGAGACCGGGTTCATCTCCAATTCTGTGTCCAAGATCCTCTCTATTTCATTTACCACAGCGCTCCAGTATGTCTGAAGCCTGTGGCAGGACTGAAGACAATGAGTGAGAGTACTCAGACTCGTTTTGCATTTGGGATACGTTGAGGATACTCCCACTTTGAATTCTGAGAGGCAATCTGGGGCCAGTTGGACCCTGTGGAGAATCTTCAGCTGTAGGGCATGGGTCCTGCTACAAATTGAAATCTTTCTTTCATTTTCCCAAATATCCTCCATGTCTCAGAAGAGATCTTGACTCCCAGCTCTCTCTTCCAGACCCTGCAAAGTTGCTCGGTCTTGTCCGAGAAGCCACTCCTCAACAGGTGATAAAGAGTACTAACAGAGAGTGTGTTCTTCGCACAAAGCACCCTCGTCTCTGTGTCAGATCTATAAGGGTCGGTTAGAAACGTAGTTCTTTTCTCGATGAAATCCCTGATTTGGAAAAAAGAAGAGGTGTCTGCTAGGTAGTTCGACCTTCTGAGTTAATTGATCAAAGGACATCATTGTTTTCCCCTCAAATAAGACACCCAGGCAAGACACAGCCCTAGGTGCCCAGAGTTTGAACCCGGAATCCATTGTCCTTTGTTGGAAGCCCACCAATGATGCTTTAGTTATGTTGCCCTCGGTCTGCCGCATTGCCCTCCACTCCCCCCCCCCCCCACCCCGCCATGCTTTAATGGTAGAAATAATTATTGAATTATGGCAATATTCCTTAACTGTCCGCATTTTGTCCAAGAACAGTAGACTAATGAGAGGGTGCTTTGCCTGAGAAGTTTTGATGCCCAAACATATTGAAACAGAGTCTCCGTAAGCCCAATCACTCACATAATTAGTTGTTTTTAATATCCAGGAGGTCAACTCCCCCCCCAGTCTGTGGGGCAATTGCAATTTGGTTAATTTGATAAGGGGCCATTTAAAGTGCCAGATGAAAGAATGTTTGTCAAGTGAAGATTAAAGGAAGCATTTGCATCGGATATAATAGGTGAGGGAGAATATTCATCTTAATAAGGGCTATCCAGCCTAGCCAGGAGATTGGAAATGCCTTCCATCTTTGGAGGTCTTGATTGATTTTGTCAAATAACGTTAGCTTAGTTGATCCTGTAGCCCAAACAGATGCCAAATGAATTGATATATCGCATTAGATGAGGTACCGAACCTGCTGGGTTTGACAGTAAGATAAGGACATCATCCACATACAATGTAATCTTGTGTGACTTTAGTCCCACTTCTGGGGCAGATAAGTTGGGGTCCCTACAAATGGCCACTGACAGCAGCTCAATCACCAATGTAAAAAGCAATGGCGAGAGGGGACAGCTGTGTCGACTGCCCCTGAGGATATTGAATTTACTTGATCGAACACCATTGCTGAGAACCGCAGCCAGAGGTTCACTAAAAAGGACTTTACCCACTTGATAATGGCTTCGCCTAAGCCAAACCATTCTAGAGTAGAGAAGAGGTACAGCCACTTACCCTGATCGAATGCCTCCTCTGCATCTAGAGCAATCACCACAACCTGTACAGCTTGTTGCTGGCACACTTGGATCATATTGAGCAATCTCTGAACATTGTTGGAAGTTCTGCAGCCCGCAATAAAGCCGGTCTGGTCCTCTTTGATAATGGAAGGCAGCACAGTTTCCAGCCTTAGTGCAAGGGTCTTAGACAGGATTTTGAAATCGACATTTAAAAGTGAGATGGGCCTGTAGGAGGCAAAGTCCTCTGGGGTCTTCCCTTTCTTAAGAATAAGAGCGATGTTAGCCTCTTTCTTAAGGATGATGGGATGCAATCGTGAGTGAACGAGTAATTGTACATGTTAGGCATCAGTCCTGACAGTATGTTTATAAATTCTTGATAAAATTCACTCGTAAGTCTGTTAGAACCGAGCGCCTTTCCACTCTAAAACTGTTTCACAACCTCCTGCAGTTCCCGCACTGATCACGGGGCATTAAGGAAAGACTCGTGCTCCAGAGTTACACCTGGAAGATCCAGGTTCTTAAAAAAAGACTCCATCCTAATTCGCCCATCCTCACAGTATTCAGATTGGTATAATTCAGAGTAAAATATCCAAAATGCTGCATTAAGCTTTTTGGAGTCACAGGTAAGGGTTTCCATCCCTTCCCTGCTTGTGGTAGTGGCTTGGGGGGCACTTTTTCTCCTGGCAAGATATGCTAAGTGTCTGCCCACTTTATTGCCATTCTCAAACAGCCTTTGTTTTGCAAAAGTGAGTTCCTTCTTGGTTGTTTGTGTGAGCATAGAGTTCAGTGTAGACCGAAGCACTGTGACCGTCTGCTTAGCCACCAAGGGTATATTATTAAAGTATGCCTTCTCGGCTGCCTTCAACCACACTTCTTACTGGCAGAGTAGGAAATAATTATCCCCCTGGCATAAACTTTAGTAGTTACCGAGAGAATGGATGGGTTTCTGGCTGAGTCTGAATTAATGGCTAGCAAAGCTCTGAACTCATTGGAAAAATACACAGTGAACTTACTATTCTTAAGAATGAAGGGATACATTTGCCAGTCTCCCGGACCTATTAAATTGCCCTTAATCTTAACCAATAAATATACTGATGCATTATCAGAGTTAGTAACATTCCCAATTGTACAGGATGCCACAGAATCCAGGGGTCCTGTGGGGATTCGAAAGAAATCAATCCTAGTGTGGTACCTGTGCAGGTTAGAGAAGAATGTAAAATCTCTGCCCATGGGATGCCTCCAGACATCCACCAGCCCTAATTCTACACACAGATCCACAAACTGTTTAGATTGCAAAGAGGGTATTTGGGCATTCTGTCTACTGTGGGGTCCATAAGACAGTTAAAATCCCTTCCCCCATGATAATGCATTGTGATGTAAGGTTAATGAGTTTGCAATTTAAGAGGGTAGGCCAGGGGACAGTTAACATTTAAAATACTGTATTCTTCTTCATATATCAAGGCTTTGGGAATTATGAATCTTTCATACATGTCTTTACTACAATCCAGTAACTTAAATGGACATTCTTCCTCACAAGTATGACCACTCCCTACTCCTAGTGTTGAAAGATGACAAATAAACCTGATCAAACCCATTCTGTTGTAATTTGAAATGCTCCTTATCATCCAGGTGCGTCTCCTGCCGTAGGGCAATACGCACCCTCTCCCATTTAAGACTTGAAAGTACCTTTTTCCTCTTGACTGGCGTGTGGCTCCCCTTGATGTTCCAGGTACACCATTTAAGCATGTTATTAACCATAACACTCGGTAGTAACATTTGGACTCCAGAGAGAAAGACCTCGAATCATAAATCACTGAACCTTAATGAGAGTAAATCCACAGAACATAAAAATTATAAAGACCAAAATAACTACAATTACCAAACCTTCAAAACGTACAAACACTATATACAACAGAAACCCAAAACAAAACAAAATACAAAGTGCTAATGGCGCTGAAAATGGGAGCTTAATCCCCCCACCCAAAGGGGGTACTTAAACATCCCAAAACTGTGTCTTTTGCCCCATTGCCAATATGGCAACCAGGGCAGTGGAATACAAAAATCGGGCTTGAACTGCCATAAATAGGCATCTAGCCATCGTAAACACCTTCGAGCTACAGCTGCACCACAGACACAAGCATCAAGAAAAAAAGATGGTAGAGTTAACAAAGGAGTTAAAAGTGAGTACTCTGCCCATTCCCAAGTATAATTTAAGCAGGTTAGTACCATGCCCATTCCCAAACATAATTTAAGCTGGTTAGTACCATGCCCATTCCCAAACATAATTTGAGCTGGTTAGTACCATGCCCATTCCCAAGTATAATTTAAGCTGGTTAGTACCATGCCCATTCCCAAGTATAATTTAAGCAGGTTAGTACCATGCCCATTCCCAAACATAATTTGAGCTGGTTAGTACCATGCCCATTCCCAAGTATAATTTAAGCTGGTTAGTACCATGCCCATTCCCAAGTATAATTTAAGCTGGTTAGTACCATGCCCATTCCCAAACATAATTTAAGCTGGTTAGTACCATGCCCATTCCCAAGTATAAGTTAAGCTGGTTAGTACCATGCCCATTCCCAAACATAATTTAAGCTGGTTAGTACCATGCCCATTCCCAAGTATAATTTAAGCTGGTTAGTACCATGCCCATTCCCAAACATAATTTGAGCTGGTTAGTACCATGCCCATTCCCAAGTATAATTTAAGCTGGTTAGTACCATGCCCATTCCCAAGTATAATTTAAGCAGGTTAGTACCATGCCCATTCCCAAACATAATTTAAGCTGGTTAGTACCATGCCCATTCCCAAGTATAATTTAAGCAGGTTAGTACCATGCCCATTCCCAAACATAATTTAAGCTGGTTAGTACCATGCCCATTCCCAAACATAATTTGAGCTGGTTAGTACCATGCCCATTCCCAAGTATAATTTAAGCTGGTTAGTACCATGCCCATTCCCAAACATAATTTGAGCTGGTTAGTACCATGCCCATTCCCAAGTATAATTTAAGCAGGTTAGTACCATGCCCATTCCCAAACATAATTTGAGCTGGTTAGTACCATGCCCATTCCCAAACATAATTTAAGCTGGTTAGTACCATGCCCATTCCCAAGTATAATTTAAGCAGGTTAGTACCATGCCCATTCCCAAACATAATTTAAGCTGGTTAGTACCATGCCCATTCCCAAACATAATTTGAGCTGGTTAGTACCATGCCCATTCCCAAGTATAATTTAAGCTGGTTAGTACCATGCCCATTCCCAAGTATAATTTAAGCTGGTTAGTACCAAAGAATAGAAAAAAAAACAAAAGAAAGAGAAGTTGAGTGACATGATTGTCTGTATCCATTAAATCGTCCAGTCTAATTTAGCGAGTCCACAGAACGTTTTCCTTTCTCTGGAGAGTTGAATGAATGTGTGGATCCATAGAAAGTAAATCAAAGCACAGCTGGGTACCTTAAAGAGTACTGGATCCCAAGCTCCCCTAAACTTTTCTTGATGTCATTATAAGATTTTCTTTTTCGGACCACCACCGCTGAGAAGTCCTAATAAAACATGATCCTGGAGCCCTTGTGAACTAAAGCCTTCGGATCTTTTGCCTGGGTTCTAGAGGCTTCCATGATTCTTTATATATCCACTTAGCTGTGAAACCACATGAGGACAGGGCGAAAGCGCTGGTCCACACCTGACTTTTACGCCATAACCCAGTGAGCTCTTTCAATTTCAAATTTTCACCTGCCCTGTTTCGACTTCTAATTTGAGGAATCACGACAGCCAGTCCTCGAAAACTGACCATCCCTCCGGTAGACCAATAATACAAACATCTTTCCTCTTGCCCCTATTCTTGAGATCATCAGCTTGATCAGTGAAGTTACGGACCTGCTTTTCAAGGGCTTGGATCCAATCTTTGTATGAATCGATCATGGTCTCTGCCCTTGTCGTTCGGAGCTCAACATTATCCACTCTCTTCTCAAGGTCTTCAAGCTGTTGATTATGTTTTTGAGTTATGGCAGACAGTGGGTCCAACTTACTGTTCAACTTTTCTTTGATCCTACCTTCGAGCTTTTCGTGCATCTTCGCTAGCTCTGTGATTAGCGCCTGGTGAGTAATTGGGTCCATCGGACTTGTAAGGGGGTCCACAGCTACGGATGTGGGCAAACTCAATGCCTCCAGCGAGTGCCGCATCTGTTAGGAATTACTCAACTTTCTTCCTTTTTCTTGTCATCTCCACTTGACAAAAAAGTGATTGATAAAGATTCTATGGCTATTTCAGTGGTTAGATTTAGCGAAATGGTTTGAGTGGGGTGGGTTCAAACACTGCTTTGCTTTTGCTGTGGTGCAGAGTCCAGCAAAGCAGTCTGTTCAGGTCGCCACCATCTTGGACAACCTTATTGTCCTGCCTCTCTTTTTTAATAGATGGATTATGTAGCTATCCTTCAATCTTTTGAAACTGTTCGAGAGTCCACAGAATCTTGAAGCTGGCTGCTAATGCATCCAATATTTCTCGGGCTACTTCCTTAGGTACTCTGGGATGTAGATTTAGGCTCTGGGGATTTATCAGCCGTCAATCCCATCATTTCCCTACTAATTCTGATTTCTTCCAGTTTCTCCCTCTCATGAAACCCTGTGCTCCCCTATATTTCTGGTACGTTGTGTGTGTCCTCCCTTACGCACACAGAATCAATGGGCATGCTTAGATGGTCAGCCACTTACTTAGCCCCAAATGAATTCTTCTCTATCTGATTGTAAAGCATTTAGATTTGTCTTCACCAATCTATTTCTTTTCACATAATAGAAACTTTTAAATTCAGTTTCTTATGTTCCCCGCACATATGTGAGAGTGTGTTATTCTCACACTTTATTTTCATTTCCTTAATCTCTTTGTCCTCCTCTGCTGAATTGTAAGCTGCTCCCAATCCTCAAGTCTGTTGTTATTTTCTGGCTAATTGTGTGCTTCTTTCTTGGATTTAAGTATTCTGAAGTAATGAGATATGATGTTCTTCATGGGCCTTGAAAGAGGTCATAGAGTCATAGAGATGTACAGCACGGAAACAGTCTGTTCGGTCCAACTCGTCCATGCCAATCAGATATCCCAACTCAATCTAGTCCCATTTGCCAGCACTTGGCTCATATCCCTCCAAACCCTTTCTATTCACGTACCCATCCAGATGCCTTTTAAATGCTGTAATTGTACCACTTTCTCTGGCAGTTCATTCCATACACCCGCCACGCTTTGCATGACAAAGTTATCCCTTAGGTCCCTTTTATATCTTTCCCCTCTCACCCTAACCATATGCCCTCTAGTTCTGGATTCCCCCAGCCCAGGGAAAAGACTTTGTCTATTTATCCTATCCATGCCCCTCATGATTTTATAAACCTCTATGAGGTCACCCCCTCAGCTCCAGGGAAACAGATGAAATGTTATCGTTTTGACATTATAAACACTCGTTCTTACAAATGCAATCCCATACAGAGGTGTAATTTTAAAGACCCAAAATACAAACATTTCCTGTATTTATGAATGGTTCCTTTTCGTGTCATGCATTGTGTTGCAACTTATGTACAAATCGACAAGCGAACAGACTCCAGAACTGAACCCATTCACAACCTGGGGACTGCTTGTACATGCATTCCCACTTAGAAGAGATGTTAATTGGTTATTTAAGACATGAGAATCTCCTTGATCTCTTGGTAATCACAGAGGAACCTTGATTATCCAAACGATACACGCGGGGAGTATTTTGTGCGGATAACACGGATAACACAGTTTAGCCAAGCATCTTGTTCGGATAATCTGAAGTTCGGATCATCAAATGCCGAATAATCGAGGTTCCTCTGTAGAGCAATTAACTGACCTCAGCTTTTAAGTTCTTAGCCCCTTAAACCTTGTAGTTTAATTCTTACTTTATAGGCATCTACTGCTTGAAATTAAAATTAAAAGTTAATCTGCTGCACCACAATCTGATTTAAGATCTATCATGAAGCCTTTCACTTCTGGTGCTAATATCCAGAATCTCTGTTTGCACCTAAGAAAATGCTTTTTCCCCTTGGTGCTCTTCATTTGCAATTTCTTGAATTTTCTGCTTTTCAAAGTATTTTCTTCTCAGGAATTTTCTCCTTACTGCTTTTGTGCTGATAATGTGCATTTAAATTTGCAAAAGCTCTTGATATGTCCAATCATGGCTACATTGGAAATTCTCAGGACCCCTGCTAAGCATTCATGATGTTTGCGGAATTGCTTTGCTCCACCATGTACAGTAAACATCCTAAAGTGGCTTTTGGAGGCAGTTTTCCAATCTCTGTATTTTTGCAGGCTTTTGGGAGGATAATGCTGCCCTCTTGTGGCCTACACAGCTGGCCAAGTCAGTCAAAGCCTCAGTATTTCTTCAGATTACAGACCAATTCTGAGGTCTGCGCTCACCCCGCACCACAGATTGGATCGCTCCCTCCAAAGTCAAATCCTGCTTTAATTGTAAAAACAAGCTGACCTTCTCATCACAGACCCTTACTACAATCTAATCACGAATCAGCTCATCTTGTAACGCCTCATATCTGCAATGGCTAGTTAGTAAAGGTCACAAAGGAAGATGGTTGTGGTTGTTGGAGATCAAGGTAAAAACAATGACTGCAGATGCTGAAAACCAAATACTGGATTAGTGGTGCTGGAAGAGCACAGCAGTTCAGGCAGCATCCAACGAGCAGCGAAATCGACGTTTTGGGCAAAAGCCCTTTATCAGGAATAAAGGCAGTGAGCCTAAAGCGTGGAGAGATAAGCTAGAGGAGGGTGGGGGTGGGGAGAGAGTAGCATAGAGTAAATGACCTGGGAGTTGCAGTGGGAGAGGGACTCCCTGAGATTCTTGTAGAGAGAGGAGGAAAACTTCTTCAAGGCAGGCATCCTTGCAAGAGGATTCGCAGTAGGGTTAAAATCAACTAGGTAAAAACAATGACTGCAGATGCTGAAAACCAAATACTGGATTAGTGGTGCTGGAAGAGCACAGCAGTTCAGGCAGCATCCAACGAGCAGCGAAATCGACGTTTCGGGCAAAAGCCCTTCATCAGGAATAAAGGCAGTGAGCCTGAAGCATGGAGAGATAAGCTAGAGGAGGGTGGGGGTGGCAGGTCATTTCCTCTGCTCTGAAGCTCTATGCTACTCTCTCCCCACCCCCACCCTCCTCTAGCTTATCTCTCCATGCTTCAGGCTCACTGCCTTTATTCCTGATGAAGGGCTTTTGCCCGAAACGTCGATTTCGCTGCTCGTCGGATGCTGCCTGAACTGCTGTGCTCTTCCAGCACCACTAATCCAGTTGTTGGAGATCAATCAGTTCAGCTCCAGGCATCTCTACAGGAGTTTCTCACAGCAGTGTTCTAGACTGAACCATCTTCAGCTGCTTCATCAATGACCTTCCCTTCATCATAAGGTCAGAAATGGAGATGATCACTGACGGTTAAACAAAGGTCAGCACCATTTGCGACTCCTCAGAAGCAGAAGCAGTCCATGTCTAAATGCAGCAAGACCTGGACAAAATCCATGCCTGGACTGAAAACTGGCAAGTAACGTTCATGCCACACAAATACTAGGCAATGACCATCTTCAAGAAGAGACAATCTAACTATCACACATCGATGTTCAATGAATACTCCACTGTCAGCATCCTGTGTGTTACCATTGAAAGGAAACTGAACTAGGTTTGTGATATAAATACAGTGGCGACATGAACAGCTCAGAGGATAGGAATCTTCACTCACCAAAGCTTATCCACCATCTAAAAGGCACAAGTCAGGGGTGTGATGGAATACTCCCCACTTTCCCAAATGAGTGCAGCTTCAACAACACTCAAGAAATGGTAAGGTCCTGGGGAGTGTTGCTGAACCTTTTTTAAAAAATATTTATTTAATATTTATTTATTTTTACAAATACATTAAGGACAAAAGGGTACCTAGGGAGAGAATAGGGCCTCTCAAAGATCAGCAAGGGGAGGCCTTTGTGTGGAGCCACGGAAAATGGGTGAGATACTAAATGAGTATTTTGCATCAGTATTTACTGTGGAAAAGGATATGGAAGATATAGACTGTAGGAAATAGATGGTGACATCTTGCAAAATGTTCATATTACAGAGGAGGAAGTGCTGGATGTCTTGAAATGCATAAAGGTAGATAAATCCCCAGGACCTGATCATGTGTACCCTAGAACTCTGTGGAAACCTAGAGAAGTGATTGCTGGGCCTCTTGCTGAGATATTTGTATCATCGATAGTCACAGCTGAGGAGCTGGAAGACTGGAGGTTGGCAAACGTGGTGTCACTATTTGAGAGGGGTGATAAGGACAAGCCAGGGAACTATAGGCCAGTGAGCCTGACGTCAGTGGTGGGCAAGTTGTTGGAGGGAATCCTGAGGGACAGGATGTACATGTATTTGGAAAGGAAAGGAGTGGTTAGGGATAGTCAACATGGGAAATCATGCCTCAGAAACTTGATTGAAGTAACAAAAATAATTGATGAGGGCAGAGCAGTGGATGTGATCTATATGGACTTCAGTCAGGCGTTTGACAAGGTTCCCCATGGGAGACTGATTAGCAAGGTTAGACCTCATGGAATGCAGGGAGAACTAGCCATGTGGATACAGAACTGGCTCAAAGGTAGAAGACAGAGGGTGGTGGTGGAGGGTTGTTTTTCAGACTGGAGGCCTGTGACCAGTGGAGTGCCACAAGGATCGGTGCTGGGTCCTCTTTTTTTTGTCATTTATATAAATGATTTGGATGCAAGCGTAAGAGGTACAGTTAGTAAGTTTGCAGATAACACCAAAATTGGAGGTGTAGTGGACGGCGAAGAGGGTTACCTCAGATTACAACAGGATCTTGACCAGATGGGCCAATGGGCTGAGAAGTAGCAGATGGAGTTTAATTCAGATAAATGCGAGGTGCTGAATTTTGGGAATGCAAATCTGAGCAGGACTTATTCACTTAATGGTAAGGTCCTAGGGAGTGTTGCTGAACAAAGAGACCTTGGAGGGCAGGTTCATAGCTCCTTGAGAGTGGAGTCGCAGGTAGATAGGATAGTGAAGAAGGCGTTTGGTATGCTTTACTTTATTGGTCAGAGTATTGAGTACAGGAGTTGGGAGGTCATGTTGCAGCTGTACAGGACATCAGTTAGGCCACTGTTGGAACATTGCATGCAATTTTGGTCTCCTTCCTATCGGAAAGATGGTATGAAACTTGAATGGCTTCTGAAAAGATTTTCAAGGATGATGCCAGGGTTGGAGGATTTGAGCTATAGGGAGAGGCTGAACAGGCTGGGGCTGTTTTCCCTAGAGCATCAGAGGCTGAGGGATGACTTTATAGAGGTTTACAAAATTATGAGGGGCATGGATAGAGTAAATAGACAAAGTCTTTTCCCTGGGGTCGGGGAGTCTAGAACTAGAGGGCAGAGGTTTAGGGTGAAAGGGGAAAGATATAAAAGAGATCTACGTGGCAACTTTTTCACACAGAGGGTGGTACATGTATGGAATGAGCTGCCAGAGGAAGTGGTGAAGGCTGATACAATTGCAACATTTAAGAGGCATTTGGATGGGTATATGAACAGGAAGGGTTTGATTAGATTAGATTACTTACCGCGTGGAAACAGGCCCTTCAGCCCAACAAGTCCACACCAACCCTCCGTTGCAACCCACCCAGACCTATTCCCCTACATTTACCCCTTCACCTAACACTACAGGCAATTTAGCATGGCCAATTCACCTAACCTGCACATCTTTTGGACTGTGGGAGGAAACCGGAGGAAACCCACGCAGACGCGGGGAGACTGTGCAAACTCCACACAGACAGTCGCCTGAGGTGGGAATTGAACCCAGGTCTCTGGCGCTGTGAGGCAGCAGTGCTAACCACTGTGCCACCGTGCCGCCCATTGAAGGGATATGGGCCGGGTGCTGGCTGGTGGGACTAGATTGGGTTGGGATATCTAGTCAGCATGGACGAGTTGGACCAAAGGGTCTGTTTCCATGCTGTACATCTCTATAACTCTGTCACATTATGACCTTGCAGTGCACGTTCATAGTTTCTTCAAAGTGGAGTCTCAGGTAGATAGGATAGTGAAGAAAGCATTTTGTATGCTTTCCTTTATTGAGCACAGCATTGTGTTTTGAAGTTGGGAGATCATGTTGCTGCTGTACAGGTCATTAGTTAGGCCACTTTGGAATATTGTGTGCAATTCTGGTCTCCTCGCTATCGGAAGGGTGTTGTAAAACTCGAAAGAGTTCAGAAATGATTTACAAGGATGTTGTCAGGGTTGGAGAATTTAAGCGATAGAGGGAGGCTGAATACTCTTGTGCTGTTTTCCCAGGAGCATCAGAGCCTCAGGGGTGATCTTATAGAGGTTTATAAAATCATGAGGGGCGTGGATAGGGTAAATAGACAAGGTCTTATCCTGGGGTACAGGGGTCCAGAACTAGAGGGCATAGGTTTAGGGTGAGAAGGGAAAGATTTAAAAGAGACCTAAGGGGCAACGTTTTCACACAGAGGATGGTATGTGTATGGAATGAGCTGCCAGAGGAAGTGGTGGAGACTGGTAGAATTAGAGCATTTAAAAGACATCTGGATGAGTATATGAATAGGAAGGGTTTGGAGGGATATGGGCCAAGTGCTGGCAAATGGGAACTAGATTAGGTTAGGATGGTCTACATGGACGAGTTGGACCGAAGGATCTGTGCACATCTCTATGACTCTATGACCTGACATCATCCAGGACAAAGCAGCCAACTTGATTGGTCCAAGATCCATTCCCACCACTACCAGCACAATGTGTACTATCATGCATTGCAGAAATTCACCAAGACTCCTTGTGTATCTTCCAAACTCATGACCACTATCTTCTAGAAGGACAAAGGCAGCAGTCACATGAGAACATTACCACCCGCAAATTCCAATCCAAGCCATTCACTAACCTGTCGTGGAAATATATTGGAGTTGATAAAGCGTGGCGCTGAAAAAGACAGAGCAGGTCAGGCAGCATCCAAGAAGCAAGCGAGTCAATGTTTCAAGCAGGACCCTTCTTCAGGATGGAAACATATTGCCATACTTTCATTATCCCTGGGTCAAAATTCTGGAACTCCTTCCCTCATAGTACTGTGGGTCTACCTACACCAAATGGACTGGAGTTGTTCAAGAGGGCAGATCATCACCACCTTATAAAAGGCAACTATGGATAGACAATAAATATTGGCCCAGCCTGTGATGCCCACATTTGATAAGTGAATTTAAAACAGAAGAAACAATTACTGAATTCCCCTGGTCGGTGGGATCTTTGATAAGTCACATCACACAATTTATGATTCTGTTTTGGGCTTCAAATTTCCTAAAAATGAACCTGAAATCTATAAAGATCACACAAGAACATTAAAAGCAATAGCCTGATTGCAAACAGGAACAGATTAACCTGGTGCTTCTGCTCCTTGATTAGCAAACCTGTTGTTCCACAATTCCCAACACTGACCTTTCTGTGTGTGTTGTGCATTTTCAAAGTGCTGTGGCAGGGACACTAGTGCTGCCATCCCATTTACAAGTTCGTTGATGACATCACTATGGTCGGTTGAATCTCAGATGGCGAAGAAACAGACTACAGACAGGAGGTGGAAGACCTGGAAAAATGGCACACTGAGAACAATCTAGCTCTCAATGCCGGCGAAACCAAGGAACTCATTATTGACTTTCAGCAGGATGTTATTCGTGCCCCCTACACATTAACAGCATAGAGGTGGAACGAGTGGAGAGTGTCAAGCTCCTGACAGTGGTCATCCACAACAAGCTTTCTTGGACTCTTTGTGTGGACACACTGGTTACAAAGGCCCAACATCTCTTCTTCCTCAGGCAGCTGAGTAAATTTGGCATGACAGTGAATACCCTTGCCAACTTTTATAGGTGCACCAACAAGAGCATTCTGTCTGGATGTATCACTCCCTGGTATGGCAACTGTACCATTCAAGATCAGAGACGGTTACAGAGAGTGATGAACTCGGCCCAGACAATCACAAAGGCCAAACTCCGATCTACAGAATCCATCTACCAGGCCCGCTGTTAGCATTCTCAATTATCCATCCCACCCTAGCAATATTTTTCTACAACCTCTACCATTGGGGAGAAGGTCAGAAGCCTGAACACATGCACCAGCCGGTTTCTAAACAGTTTCTACCCTACTATTGTTGGAATACTGAATGCACTCACAAACTCTTAACAATCACCTGTACCTGTATTTTCGTTTTTGCCACTGTTTACCTATTATTTACTTTTCTATGCTACTTAAATCTGTGATCACAAGACAAAGCTTTTCACTGTGCTTTGGTACACGTAACAATAAATTCAACTCAATTCAATTCAGTTCAATTGTGGGTTTAAGTATATCTCTGACCTAAGAAAATATCTGATTTGTTTTTACCCCTGAAGTCTGCGGCTGATTTTTCTCCTCATAGATTTCAGCCTGTAGCTGTAACGTCTCACTGATTTGGAGTCCCTATTGCTGCCAACATACTTTGATTTGTTTTTACCCCTACAACCCTTAGTTGATAGGTTCAAAGTTTGTGAGAAGATTTGTAGCTCGGGCGCTCATTGTTGTGGTTCTGTTCGCCGAGCTGGGAATTTGTGTTGCAGACGTTTCGTCCCCTGTCTAGGTGACATCCTCAGTACTTGGGAACCTCCTGTGAAGTGCTTCTGTGATCTTTCCTCCGGCATTTATAGTGGTTTGTTTCTGCCACTTCCGGTTGTCAGTTCCAGCTGTCTGTTGCAGTGGTCGGTATATTGGGTCCAGGTTGATGTGCTTCTTGATTGAATCTGTGGATGAGTGCCATGCCTCTAGGAATTCCCCGGCTGTTCTCTGTTTGGCTTGTCCTATAATAGTGTTGTCCCAGTCAAACTCATGTAGCTTGTCATCTGTGTGTGTGGCTACTAAGGATAGCTGGTCATGTCGTTTCGTGGCTAGTTGGTGTTCATGGATGCGGGTCGTTAGCTGTCTTCCTGTTTGTCCTACGTAGTGTTTCGTGCAGCCCTTGCATGGGATTTTGTACACTACATAATAGGTCTTCAAGCTAAAGTTCCCATGAGGTTTGCAACTTCAGGTTCCACTTTGCACTGCTAAGAGACTGCTTCCTTAAATGTCCTGTCTCCAGTGCATCTCGGTCTCTGTCTTCTCTAAGATTCGCCATTTCTTATTCTTGGGAATTCCGGCAACTCTTCTATTAGAATCATTGAATCCCTACATGTGGAAGTAGGTCCACACTGACCCTCCAAAGAGCATCCAACCCAGATCCACTCACCTACTCTCTCCCATCCCATAGCATAACCTACACATCCCTGGACACTACAGACAATTTAGCACAGCCACCTAACCTGCACACCTTTGTAGTCTGGGAGGAAACTGGAGGCCCTAGTGTAAACCACGCAGACACGAGGACAGTGTGCAAACTCCACACAGAAATGGATAGACTCTTTAACTGGAACACTTATACAACATCAGAAAATGCTGGGTTCAGCTCCAGTGACTGTCCCCTAAATATTCTACGATTCGACCATACTCTAGCAATCCCCTTACTGTTGCACTGGGAACATGTTGCTGCGGAACAGTTTTTGTTCAGAACGATCCTGGAAGTGGGTCACCTACACACCTACTATCACAATCTACATTGGGATAATTAATGTTCCCCCAATTAGATCTATATCGTTTTTGCTTCTCTCTGTAATTTCCTCATAATTTGCTCCCCATATCATTTATGGTGGCCTTGAGCCTACACCAAGCATTGTAAATGGACCTGATTTGTTCTTTAACTTTAGCAAATCAATTCACGAAGTCCACTTTCACAATATGTCACAATTTGGACTTTTGAAAGCTTGGTTCCCTAGATTTCCACCAATTGCAATACTTTGCTTTCAAATTTGAGATATTATGACGCATCTCTGGAGCAGGTGGGTCCAGAAACAAGGCCTTCTGGTCCAGTTTTTAATTTTTGACTTTTAATTAATGTGTTATTGTTTTTTCTGCTGAGAACGGGATGGTCCTGGCGCCAGAAGATCTGGAAGCTGCCCAATCTGGGGGTGACGGTGTCGCTGGAGGAACTGAGCTAAAAAACGTGTTGCTGGAAAAGCACAGCAGGTCAGGCAGCATCCAAGGAGCAGGAGAGTTGACGTTTCGGGCATAAGCTCTTCTTCAGGAATTCCTGATGAAGGGCTTATGCCTGAAACGTCGATTTTCCTGCTCCTTGGATGCTGCCTGACCTGCTGCGCTTTTCCAGCAACACATTTTTAGCCTCTGATCTCCAGCATCTGCAGTCCTCACTTTCTCCGAGCGGTAGGTGGCGGTGTCGTGTGAGGACGCCCTGGTGGAAGGAGGCGATGAGGCTTGAGGACTTCCGGGCGGAAGGTGGCGGTGTCGGTGGAGGAACTCCCGGGCGCAAGGTGCGTGTCACTGGAGGAACTCCCGGGCGGAAGGTGGCGGTGTCAGTGGAGGAACTCCCGGGCGCAAGGTGGCGGTGTCAGTGGAGGAACTCCCGGGCGCAAGGTGGCGGTGTCGCCGGAGGACTGTGAGGTTGTCGCGAGGTTTACCGCTTGATTGACAGGCGGCAGCGAAGAGTGTTGAGTGGTGGTCTCACGGTCTCATCAGTAACCGCAGTACAGTCGGTGCCGGGGGCGGGGGGGGAGATTAAACAATGACCACGGTGGAGGAGTTGTACCGTAACTACGGCATTCTGGCGGACGCCACGGAGAATGTGGGCCAGGTGAGTGCGCGGGCGGCGGAAAACAGGCGGTGAATGCGCTTTGTTTAGGCCGGGCCTGGGGACAGGGGCCTGGGGAGAGAGGCCGGGCCTGGGGACAGGGGCCTGGGGAGAGAGGCCGGGCCTGGGGACAGGGGCCTGGGGAGAGACGCCGGGCCTGAGGACAGGGGCCTGGGGAGAGAGGCCGGGCCTGGGGACAGGGGCCTGGGGAGAGAGGCCGGGCCTGAGGACAGGGGCCTGGGGAGAGAGGCCGGGCCTGAGGACAGGGGCCTGGGGAGAGAGGCCGGGCCTGAGGACAGGGGCCTGGGGAGAGAGGCCGGGCCTGAGGACAGGGGCCTGGGGAGAGAGGCCGGGCCTGAGGACAGGGGCCTGGGGAGAGAGGCCGGGCCTGAGGACAGGGGCTGGGCCTAGGGACAGGGTCCTGGGCCTGGGGACAGGGTCCTGGGGAGAGAGGACGGGCCTGGGGGCACGGGACAGGGAGGTGCTGTCGGATTCACTGTTGGCTCAGGCTTTAGTCCAGGTCCAGTCCCCTCCCCACCACCCCGTCACACCCACTCCCGTTACTCACTCCCTCACTCTTCTCCTCCCCTCGCTCTCTCCCCCCCCTCCGCCGTCTCGCTCTCCCCACCCCCCCGCCATCTTGCTCTCCCACCCCCCGCCGTCTCGCTCTCCCCACCCCCCGCCGTCTCGCTCTCCCCACCCCCCGCCGTCTCGCTCTCCCCACCCCCCGCCGTCTCGCTCTCTCCCCCCCCGCCGTCTCGCTCTCTCCCCCCCCGCCGTCTCGCTCTCTCCCCCCCCCGCCGTCTCGCTCTCTTCCCCCCCGCCGTCTCGCTCTCTTCCCCCCCGCCGTCTCGCTCTCTTCCCCCCCGCCGTCTCGCTCTCTTCCCCCCCGCCGTCTCGCTCTCTTCCCCCCCGCCGTCTCGCTCTCTTCCCCCCCGCCGTCTCGCTCTCTTCCCCCCCGCCGTCTCGCTCTCTTCCCCCCCGCCGTCTCGCTCTCTTCCCCCCCGCCGTCTCGCTCTCTTCCCCCCCGCCCTCTCGCTCTCTTCCCCCCCGCCGTCTCGCTCTCTTCCCCCCCGCCGTCTCGCTCTCTTCCCCCCCGCCGTCTCGCTCTCTTCCCCCCCGCCGTCTCGCTCTCTTCCCCCCCGCCGTCTCGCTCTCTTCCCCCCCGCCGTCTCGCTCTCTTCCCCCCCGCCGTCTCGCTCTCTTCCCCCCCGCCGTCTCGCTCTCTTCCCCCCCGCCGTCTCGCTCTCTTCCCCCCCGCCGTCTCGCTCTCTTCCCCCCCGCCGTCTCGCTCTCTTCCCCCCCGCCGTCTCGCTCTCTTCCCCCCCGCCGTCTCGCTCTCTTCCCCCCCGCCGTCTCGCTCTCTTCCCCCCCGCCGTCTCGCTCTCTTCCCCCCCGCCGTCTCGCTCTCTTCCCCCCCGCCGTCTCGCTCTCTTCCCCCCCGCCGTCTCGCTCTCTTCCCCCCCGCCGTCTCGCTCTCTTCCCCCCCGCCGTCTCGCTCTCTTCCCCCCCGCCGTCTCGCTCTCTTCCCCCCCGCCGTCTCGCTCTCTTCCCCCCCCGCCGTCTCGCTCTCTTCCCCCCCCGCCGTCTCGCTCTCTTCCCCCCCGCCGTCTCGCTCTCTTCCCCCCCGCCGTCTCGCTCTCTTCCCCCCCGCCGTCTCGCTCTCTTCCCCCCCGCCGTCTCGCTCTCTTCCCCCCCGCCGTCTCGCTCTCTTCCCCCCCGCCGTCTCGCTCTCTTCCCCCCCGCCGTCTCGCTCTCTTCCCCCCCGCCGTCTCGCTCTCTTCCCCCCCGCCGTCTCGCTCTCTTCCCCCCCGCCGTCTCGCTCTCTTCCCCCCCGCCGTCTCGCTCTCTTCCCCCCCCGCCGTCTCGCTCTCTTCCCCCCCGCCGTCTCGCTCTCTTCCCCCCCCGCCGTCTCGCTCTCTTCCCCCCCGCCGTCTCGCTCTCTTCCCCCCCGCCGTCTCGCTCTCTTCCCCCCCGCCGTCTCGCTCTCTTCCCCCCCGCCGTCTCGCTCTCTTCCCCCCCGCCGTCTCGCTCTCTTCCCCCCCGCCGTCTCGCTCTCTTCCCCCCCGCCGTCTCGCTCTCTTCCCCCCCGCCGTCTCGCTCTCTTCCCCCCCGCCGTCTCGCTCTCTTCCCCCCCGCCGTCTCGCTCTCTTCCCCCCCGCCGTCTCGCTCTCTTCCCCCCCGCCGTCTCGCTCTCTTCCCCCCCGCCGTCTCGCTCTCTTCCCCCCCCGCCGTCTCGCTCTCTTCCCCCCCGCCGTCTCGCTCTCTTCCCCCCCGCCGTCTCGCTCTCTTCCCCCCCGCCGTCTCGCTCTCTTCCCCCCCGCCGTCTCGCTCTCTTCCCCCCCGCCGTCTCGCTCTCTTCCCCCCCGCCGTCTCGCTCTCTTCCCCCCCGCCGTCTCGCTCTCTTCCCCCCCGCCGTCTCGCTCTCTTCCCCCCCGCCGTCTCGCTCTCTTCCCCCCCGCCGTCTCGCTCTCTTCCCCCCCGCCGTCTCGCTCTCTTCCCCCCCGCCGTCTCGCTCTCTTCCCCCCCGCCGTCTCGCTCTCTTCCCCCCCGCCGTCTCGCTCTCTTCCCCCCCGCCGTCTCGCTCTCTTCCCCCCCGCCGTCTCGCTCTCTTCCCCCCCGCCGTCTCGCTCTCTTCCCCCCCGCCGTCTCGCTCTCTTCCCCCCCGCCGTCTCGCTCTCTTCCCCCCCGCCGTCTCGCTCTCTTCCCCCCCGCCGTCTCGCTCTCTTCCCCCCCGCCGTCTCGCTCTCTTCCCCCCCGCCGTCTCGCTCTCTTCCCCCCCGCCGTCTCGCTCTCTTCCCCCCCGCCGTCTCGCTCTCTTCCCCCCCGCCGTCTCGCTCTCTTCCCCCCCGCCGTCTCGCTCTCTTCCCCCCCGCCGTCTCGCTCTCTTCCCCCCCGCCGTCTCGCTCTCTTCCCCCCCGCCGTCTCGCTCTCTTCCCCCCCGCCGTCTCGCTCTCTTCCCCCCCGCCGTCTCGCTCTCTTCCCCCCCGCCGTCTCGCTCTCTTCCCCCCCGCCGTCTCGCTCTCTTCCCCCCCGCCGTCTCGCTCTCTTCCCCCCCGCCGTCTCGCTCTCTTCCCCCCCGCCGTCTCGCTCTCTTCCCCCCCGCCGTCTCGCTCTCTTCCCCCCCGCCGTCTCGCTCTCTTCCCCCCCGCCGTCTCGCTCTCTTCCCCCCCGCCGTCTCGCTCTCTTCCCCCCCGCCGTCTCGCTCTCTTCCCCCCCGCCGTCTCGCTCTCTTCCCCCCCGCCGTCTCGCTCTCTTCCCCCCCGCCGTCTCGCTCTCTTCCCCCCCGCCGTCTCGCTCTCTTCCCCCCCGCCGTCTCGCTCTCTTCCCCCCCGCCGTCTCGCTCTCTTCCCCCCCGCCGTCTCGCTCTCTTCCCCCCCGCCGTCTCGCTCTCTTCCCCCCCGCCGTCTCGCTCTCTTCCCCCCCGCCGTCTCGCTCTCTTCCCCCCCGCCGTCTCGCTCTCTTCCCCCCCGCCGTCTCGCTCTCTTCCCCCCCGCCGTCTCGCTCTCTTCCCCCCCGCCGTCTCGCTCTCTTCCCCCCCGCCGTCTCGCTCTCTTCCCCCCCGCCGTCTCGCTCTCTTCCCCCCCGCCGTCTCGCTCTCTTCCCCCCCGCCGTCTCGCTCTCTTCCCCCCCGCCGTCTCGCTCTCTTCCCCCCCGCCGTCTCGCTCTCTTCCCCCCCGCCGTCTCGCTCTCTTCCCCCCCGCCGTCTCGCTCTCTTCCCCCCCGCCGTCTCGCTCTCTTCCCCCCCGCCGTCTCGCTCTCTTCCCCCCCGCCGTCTCGCTCTCTTCCCCCCCGCCGTCTCGCTCTCTTCCCCCCCGCCGTCTCGCTCTCTTCCCCCCCGCCGTCTCGCTCTCTTCCCCCCCGCCGTCTCGCTCTCTTCCCCCCCGCCGTCTCGCTCTCTTCCCCCCCGCCGTCTCGCTCTCTTCCCCCCCGCCGTCTCGCTCTCTTCCCCCCCGCCGTCTCGCTCTCTTCCCCCCCGCCGTCTCGCTCTCTTCCCCCCCGCCGTCTCGCTCTCTTCCCCCCCGCCGTCTCGCTCTCTTCCCCCCCGCCGTCTCGCTCTCTTCCCCCCCGCCGTCTCGCTCTCTTCCCCCCCGCCGTCTCGCTCTCTTCCCCCCCGCCGTCTCGCTCTCTTCCCCCCCGCCGTCTCGCTCTCTTCCCCCCCGCCGTCTCGCTCTCTTCCCCCCCGCCGTCTCGCTCTCTTCCCCCCCGCCGTCTCGCTCTCTTCCCCCCCGCCGTCTCGCTCTCTTCCCCCCCGCCGTCTCGCTCTCTTCCCCCCCGCCGTCTCGCTCTCTTCCCCCCCGCCGTCTCGCTCTCTTCCCCCCCGCCGTCTCGCTCTCTTCCCCCCCGCCGTCTCGCTCTCTTCCCCCCCGCCGTCTCGCTCTCTTCCCCCCCGCCGTCTCGCTCTCTTCCCCCCCGCCGTCTCGCTCTCTTCCCCCCCGCCGTCTCGCTCTCTTCCCCCCCGCCGTCTCGCTCTCTTCCCCCCCGCCGTCTCGCTCTCTTCCCCCCCGCCGTCTCGCTCTCTTCCCCCCCGCCGTCTCGCTCTCTTCCCCCCCGCCGTCTCGCTCTCTTCCCCCCCGCCGTCTCGCTCTCTTCCCCCCCGCCGTCTCGCTCTCTTCCCCCCCGCCGTCTCGCTCTCTTCCCCCCCGCCGTCTCGCTCTCTTCCCCCCCGCCGTCTCGCTCTCTTCCCCCCCGCCGTCTCGCTCTCTTCCCCCCCGCCGTCTCGCTCTCTTCCCCCCCGCCGTCTCGCTCTCTTCCCCCCCGCCGTCTCGCTCTCTTCCCCCCCGCCGTCTCGCTCTCTTCCCCCCCGCCGTCTCGCTCTCTTCCCCCCCGCCGTCTCGCTCTCTTCCCCCCCGCCGTCTCGCTCTCTTCCCCCCCGCCGTCTCGCTCTCTTCCCCCCCGCCGTCTCGCTCTCTTCCCCCCCGCCGTCTCGCTCTCTTCCCCCCCGCCGTCTCGCTCTCTTCCCCCCCGCCGTCTCGCTCTCTTCCCCCCCGCCGTCTCGCTCTCTTCCCCCCCGCCGTCTCGCTCTCTTCCCCCCCGCCGTCTCGCTCTCTTCCCCCCCGCCGTCTCGCTCTCTTCCCCCCCGCCGTCTCGCTCTCTTCCCCCCCGCCGTCTCGCTCTCTTCCCCCCCGCCGTCTCGCTCTCTTCCCCCCCGCCGTCTCGCTCTCTTCCCCCCCGCCGTCTCGCTCTCTTCCCCCCCGCCGTCTCGCTCTCTTCCCCCCCGCCGTCTCGCTCTCTTCCCCCCCGCCGTCTCGCTCTCTTCCCCCCCGCCGTCTCGCTCTCTTCCCCCCCGCCGTCTCGCTCTCTTCCCCCCCGCCGTCTCGCTCTCTTCCCCCCCGCCGTCTCGCTCTCTTCCCCCCCGCCGTCTCGCTCTCTTCCCCCCCGCCGTCTCGCTCTCTTCCCCCCCGCCGTCTCGCTCTCTTCCCCCCCGCCGTCTCGCTCTCTTCCCCCCCGCCGTCTCGCTCTCTTCCCCCCCGCCGTCTCGCGCCCTTCCCCCCCGCCGTCTCGCGCCCTTCCCCCCCCCCCCCGTCTCGCGCCCTTCCCCCTCCCCCCCGTCTCGCGCTCTCCCACCCCCCCCTCGTCTCGCGCTCGCCCCCCCACCCCGTCTCGCACTCTTCCCCCCCCTGTCTCGCACTCTTCCCCCCCTGTCTCGCACTCTTCCACCCCCTTTGCTCTCTCTCTCCCCCCCTCGCTCTCTCTCTCCCCCCCGCTCTCTCTCTCCCCCCCCGCTCTCTCTTCCCCCCCCCCACCCGCGCGCTCTCCCCCCCCCCGCTCTCCCCCCCCCCCGCTCTCCCCCCCCCCGCTCTCTCCCCCCCCTGCTCTCTCTTCCCCCCCCGCTCTCTCTTCCCCCCCCCACTCTCTCTTCCCCCCCCACTCTCTCTTCCCCCCCCACTCTCTCTTCCCCCCCCACTCTCTCTTCCCCCCCCCACTCTCTTCTCCCCCCCCTCTCTTCTGCCCCCACGCACCCCCCCACCCCTCCTCCCACCTACCCCTTCTCAGTCACACTTCCTGCCCCACACCCCATCTCTCTTATCGCCAGTCTCATCCAGTTACATATTAGTGCAGAATGCAGATAGACCCTTCAATCCAACTTGTCCTTGCTGACCAAATATCCTAAATTAATCTTGTCCCTTTTTCAGCATTTGACCCCTGTCCCCTTAAAGCTTTTCTATTCATAGACACATCCAGATGGTTCTTGATCCACCCTGTGTTGGGAAAGGTTGCCCCCTTAAGTCCTTTTTAAATCTTTCCCCTCTCACCTTAAACCTGTTCCCTCTGGTTTTGGACTTCCTACCCCGAGGAACCTTAGTTATTCATCCTTTCCATGCCCTTCCTGATTTTTATCAACCTCTATAAGGCCACCCCTCTGTCTCTGATGTTCCAGGGAAAATAGCCCCAGCTTATTCAGCCTCTCCCTGTAGCTCAAGCTTTCCAATCCCTTTTTGGCCACTTTCATGTTTATCAGCAGCTTTCCTGTAGTCAGAATTGATCACAGAATTCCAAAAGTGGCCTAACCATTGTCCTGTGCAGCCGCAACATGACCTCCCAACTCAATGCACTGACCGAGCATACCAAAAGCCTTCTTCAGTACCTACCTACTTGCGACGCCACCTTCAGGGTACTATGTACCTGTACCCCAAGGTCTCTTTGCTCGGCAACACTCCCCAGCACTCTTACATTAAGATTATAAATCCTGCCTGATTTGCTGTACCAAAATGCACTACCTCACATTTATCTCAAGTAAACTCCATCTGCTGCTTCTCAGCCCATTTGATCAACAGTCCATTGCACTTTGAGGTGGTATCTTCACTATCTACTACATCACTAATTTTGTTGTCATGTGTAAACTTACTAACAATGCCTCCTTTATTCACGTCCCCATTTTGTCGTACAGCATGGAAACAGACCCTTCAGTCTAACAAGTCTGTACCTAACGTAATCCCAAACTAAGCTCGTACCACCTGCCTGCTCCTTGCCCATATCTCTCCAAACATTTCCAAACCACGTATCTATCCAAATGTCTTTTAAACCTTGTAATTGAACCACTTTCTCAGAATGTTCATTCCACACGCAAACTACGCTCTGTCAAAAAATTTTGCCTCTTATGTCTTTGTTAAATCTCGCTGCTAGCGAAAAGCAAACAAACTTTAACTCTACCTATATCTCTCATTATTTTGTAGACTTCTATCAGATTGCCCTCCCAACTTCCTACGTTCCAGTGAAAAATGTCCCAGCCTATCCAGTCTTTCTTTATAACTCGAACCTTCCATACCTGGTAAATTTCTTCTGAACGCTTTCCAACTTGGTAATATCCTTCCTATAACTGGATGACCAGAACTGGACACAGTATACCAGAAGATGCCTCACCAATGCCCTGTACAACCTCAACATGACTTCCCACTCCAATAAACAAATGACTGAGCAATTAAGGCCAACATGCCAAATGCCTTTTTAACCACCCTGTCCATATCATTTGCGTAAGTGACGAAAAGCAGTGGCCTCATTACCGTTCCTTGAGACACACTGCTAGTCACAGCCTCCAGTCCAAAAAACAACCATCTCTGGTCCTCATCATCTTCCAACCCCACCTCGCTCTCTTCCCACCTTCCCCTCCACTCATCCTACTGCTCTTCCATAAGGCCATTAGACATAACTCTAGAAATTAGGCCATTCAGCCCATCAAGCCTGTTCTACTATTCAATCATGGCTGATAAGTTTCTCAACCCCATTCTCCTGTAGCCCTTGATCCCCTTGACAATCAAGAGTTATCCATCTCAGTCTTAAGTACACTCAGTGACCTGGCCACCTTAGCCTTCTGTGGCAATGAATTCCATAGATTGACCACACTCTGGCTGAAGAAGTTTCTCCTCATCTCTGTTCCCTTTACTCTAAGGCTGTACCCTTGGGTCCTAGTCTCTGTTGCTAATGGAAGCATCTTCCCAATGTCCACTCTGTCCAGGCCGTTCAGTATTCTCTAAGTTTCAATTCGATTCCCCCCTCATTCTTCCAAACTCCATCGAGTATAGACGCAGAGTCCTCAAACTTTCCTCATACATTAAGACTTTCATTCCTGAAATCGTGCTAATGAACCCTCTCTGGGCCTGCTCCAGGGCCAGTACATCATTCCTGAGGTATAGGGCCAGAATTGTTCATAATACTCTAAATACGGTCTGACCACATTCAGACTTCACCCCTTGCTCATCCTTGTCCACTCCCCCTCTCTCCCAACCTCCCCATACTTATACATGAAGATGTATAAGATGCTCAGAGAGCAGTTTCCCTAGGTAGCCACCATCTAAGTTCATGGTTCCTCTTTATACTTTCTTTACTTGTATGTGTATGAGCTTGAGAATTAGGAGGAAGAATAGGCAATTCAGCCCTTCAGCCTGCTCTGTCATTTGGTAAAATCGTGGCTGAGCCTTTACCTATGTATTTCAGTACAAAACAACACCCATTTTTAGAGAGAGATTTCATAAGGCTTCAGGGAGGTCAACTTACACACTAGCATCCGTGACAGGTGATTTCCATTGTGAAGCCAAGTCACAACCTGGATAAGAGCCAATCAGTTTCCATAGACGTTTTTGTCTCCCTTTAAGCAAATCATTCTAGTCGCAGCTGCTTACTCTATTGTCATGTCCCCTCAAGCTGGTTACTTCATCCATTTTTCAGTCTAATCTGGATGTATTCAGAGTCCCAGAGACTCCTAATTCTAAGGAAACTTTTTTCCCCTTGAATCTTGTTTTATTTTGTATCTATAGATTTTTTTTCTTGGATGTCTCAATGACTAGTTTGTTTTCACCCAGTAGGATTGGTTGTGTATTATTTGCCTTAATATTGTGTGTTTAATATATTACGGTGCATGATCAGTGGTATTTTTATAAAGTGAGGACAGCAACAGTTCTAGAGATCAATGCCTATGTTTTGTTCTTCTCTACTAATTTTTTTTCCTTAATGTTTGTGCCAATTAATCTTGATTGGACCTATTTGAGAAAAAAAAGCATTATGGTAGGAATCTGAATGCCCTACGCGGGAAGGCAGTCGAGGCTAGAAATAGAACAAATATTTTAAAACCTTTTAAAAATATTTTAATGAGCATGTGAAATATCATAACATACAAGGATGTGGGAGAAGTGCTGAAAATTGGGGTTCGCGCACCTTTAGTGGTAATTGTTTTTGGTGCAGAGTTGATGCGCCAAAGGGCCTTTTCTATGCTGCGTGAGTCTACGACTAGAAACATGTTGCTTTGATCTGCGTTGATCGATATTCTCGTAGCTTTAAATTTTGCTATTGTTTGTCTGTATTTATATTTGTAATATTCAAACAAAATACAATTCAATATTTAGTATTTTTATTTCCCAATGGCAGACAACATTGTAACGAAACAAAAACAGAAATTACTGGAAAAACTCCAAGCTGAAGAGTGACAGGATTTCTCTGATTTCTGTTCACAGATGCTGCTGTACCTGCTGAGTTTTACCAGCAATTTGTTTTGTTTCTGATTTCCAGCATTCAGAGTTCTTTCCATTTAACGTTGTAATTAATCTATGTTTGTCTTTGAAAGCCTCAATACCCTTGCTATTGTTCATATCTCAATATAGAAACACAGTACTTTATTCAATATGGAGGTGCAAATTTGTAACAAATTTTGACAATTGTGACAAAATATTACAGAAAGATTTTATATTCAAAAGTCTCATTTGATTTGAGGTTTAATGTAATTGCTGTGGTATTGCAGCAGTAACAATACTGGAGTTATTATACCTCTGGAACTGACAGCAATGTCTGGAATTTGTTCAAGTGTAAATGCTGAAGTTGCTGTCAGTGTTTGTAAGCTGCGTGAGATATATTGCTGGGTGAAAATCTTTGAGAATCATTGAATTTCAGACAATTTTATTCTTTTATTCCATAATATTCTCTGCAAAAACCCTTGACATTACGACAGCTTCTTAAATGGTTTGAACAATATACTCATTACTTGACTACTGCTGCTTCTGAAACCTGATTTTATACTTGTGGCATGTCAATTTTGTCCATTAAGATGAAGTCCAATTTTAACTTTTAGGTTATAATATTTCACTTTCCACTACAATTTAAGAAAAATTTAATTTAAGAACAAGATAATTGGTTCATTTTACTTCCTGGTTTGCTGTCTGAGAGTGTAATTTAGTGTGGTTGCCTGTTTAGTGATGCTTGATTACATCGCTACTACTAGACAGATTAGATTACTTATAGTGTGGAAACAGACCCTTTGGCCCAACAAGTCCACACCAACCCTCCGAAGAGCAACCCACCCAGACCCATTCCCCTACATCTAACACTACGGGCAATTTAACATGGCCAGTTCACCTAACCTGCACATTTTTGGACTGTGGGAGGAAACTGGAGCACCCGGAGGAAACCCACACGGACAGTTGCCTGAGGTGGGAATTGAACCCGGGTCTCTGGCACTGTGAGGCAGCAGTGTGAACCACTGTGCCACCATGCCGCCTGGTAGAACATTATTCCAACACTTCACTACCAGACACTTGGTAGACCTCTTGTCTTTATGCCATTTTCAAATTAAACCCAGAAAAATCCACAGTGTAGATGGTCGAAGCTATTAAGCTAGTTTTCTTTGAAGTCAGTAGCTGTTGCTTTGCTATTAATTTTGAAGCCTGGCCATTGTGAATGTGTTTTTATAACTGATTAAAAATGGATGCCATTCTTGTGTATACAATATGTATACAGACAAAGCACCAGTGTAAAAATGCTAGGCTGTTCTGATCTGTGCTTTCTGTTATTTAGAATAGCTTGACCATATTTGTTGCAATTTGTCAAATTAAACTTTTTTTAAAATTCTAATCTATGACCCGTCATTAAATCTCAAAAGCACTATGTACGTCTTGTAGATTCAATCACATATCTATATGATCTAGCAATAGAATAATGTAACGTGCCCTGCATGCGTAATTTTGCTTCCCCTTAGAAAAGAGCACTATAATGTACTGTGAACAATAAACTAAAGATGCTATTATTGATAACAGCAAGTTTTGAGAAGATTAGTAGCTCAGGTTGAGGTTCTGGATGGAGGTTTGCTCGCTGAGCTGGAAGGTTCATTTTCAGACATTTCGTCTTCATACCAGGTAGCGTCTTCAATGAGCCTCCGGACGCAGCACTACTGATTACTCCTGCTTTCTATTTATATGTTTGGGTTTTTTGGGTTGGTGATGTCATTTCCTATGGTGATGCCATTTCCTGTTCTTTTTCTTAGGGGGGTGGTAAATCTGGTCCAATTCAATGTGTTTGCTGGTAGAGTTCTGGTTGGAATGCCATGTTTCTAGGAATTCTCATGCATGTCTCTGTTTGGCTTGTCCTAGGATGGATGTGTTGTCCCAGTTGAAGTGGTGTCCTTCCTCATCTGTATGTAAAGATACTAGTGAGAGAGGGTCATGTCATTTTGTGGCTATTTGATGCTCATGTATCCTGGTGGCTAGTTTTCTGCCTTTTAGTCCAATGTAGTGTTTGTTACAGTCCTTACATGGTATTTTGTAAATGACATTAGTTCTGCTTGTTGTCTGTTTGGGGTCTTTCAAGTTCATTAGGTGCTGTTTTAGTGTGTTGGTGGGTTTGTGGGCTACCATGAGGCCAATGGGTCTGAGTAGTCTGGAAGTCATTACCGAGATGTCTTTGATTTAGGGGAGAGTGGCTAGGACGTGTTTTGTCTGCGTGTTTGGATTTGTTGCAGACTGTGTTCATTGGGTATAAATTGATTTTCGTCTGCTCTGCGGAGCTCCTCTATGCTGCAGTGTGTGGTGGCTTGATGGAATAATGTTCTGATGTAGCTTCATTTGTGGATGTTGTGGTGATTGCTTGTGTAGTTCAATATTTGGTCTGTATGTGTTGTTTTCCTGTAGATGCTGGTTTGAAGATCCCCATTGGCTGTTCGCTCTAATGTGATATTTAGGAATGGCAGTTTGTTGTAGTTTTCCTCCTCTTTAGTGAATTTTATGCCAGTAAGGGTATTATTGATGGTTGTCTCTTCCCCCCCCCCCCCCCCCCACCGAGAAAAAGAACAGGAAATGACATTGCCATAGGAAATGACATCAGCAACCCAATGAAACCCAAACATATAATTAGAAAGCAGGAATCATCAGCAGTGCTTCGTCTGGAGGCTCACTGACTATGTTACCTAGTATGATGACGAAACATCTGAAAATGAACCTTCCAGCTCAGTGAGCAAACCTACATCTATGTTGATAAGGATGACTTAGAAAAGTCAAACTTTATTGAAGGCAGTGGTTTTAATGTGCTGGAT
This sequence comes from Chiloscyllium punctatum, assembly GCF_047496795.1. Lineage (NCBI taxonomy): Eukaryota > Metazoa > Chordata > Chondrichthyes > Orectolobiformes > Hemiscylliidae > Chiloscyllium > Chiloscyllium punctatum. Next base: position 77,351,519 of record NC_092760.1, read on the forward strand.
GGGCAGATCAGGTATGTATCTTATACATCTCCAGAGTTTGCTGTCCTGAGCCTTTAGTATCTTAAAATACCACACCTCCATCTTAATACGTGTATTTTGTTTTATGTGACATAAAACAGGGTACTGTTGGTAATATGTGAAAATGTATCCATCTGCAATACAGATAAGAGTTGTCCAGCTGCAAGGTGATCTTTAAAATGTGTACAATTTCTGAGTTACACCTTAAAACTGCAAGCTTTATTCACCTGCTAAGCTCTTTGCTCAGTCAACCAGTTTTGAGTGATTGTAGTCTGTATATTTGTAAAAGTTATGTTTTCTGACATCCCAGAGGAAGTTTGCTAAAAGCAAACACCAAACCAGGTTGATAAACTGCAGTGTTTCCCATCATGTACCAGTCATTATCAAAGATAACGTTTTCTGTGGGAAGTGCTCAGGAATCCACTATTGTCTGCTTGTATTGAAATGTGTGTTGTATTGATATGGAAACTGTCATTCTCATAAAAAGTCCTGTGAATTGTGTAGTTAATCTTGAGTCTGTTGTCTTAAAGTTTCGTGGGAGGTTATGCAGTTATGGGGGTGTGGAGTGCAGGTGGGGAAAGAAAATGGATTCAGACTTCAATCAGAGCAGCCACGATCTTATTGAATGGCAAAGATGGATTGGGCTGAAGAGCCAACATCTCTGATTCCTAATGTTCTTATCTTTAATTATTTTTGTTGAATTAATATGATTTTCCCCTTTATTCATTTTCTGATGCTAAAATTTAGAACTGAAAATTAAATACAAACTTGAGTCTTTAACCAGCAATAAAATATGACATCACAGGTCCTTTTTATAATGCTAAATCATCTGGAAAATCTGCCAATAAAAGAACATGTGAACCAATGAAGAGCTCATAATATGGATGGGTGCTAGGGAGTGAATGGAGAGAACCATGCATTGTTTAGAACGCAAGTATTTTATTCATTCAAGAGATATGGGAATCCCTGGCAGGTTGAGCATTTATTGACTATCAGTAATTACTCCTTAGAAGCTGATGGTCACAATCTAAATTGTGCTTCTGATAAGATTTCTTTTGAAGTTACCTGTATCAAACCAGTATTATAAAACCTAGCTTCTGAAAGTTCACAGTTCCACATAGAGTGCATCTCAATCTCTGCAACAAGTGATCTCTATTAAGCTGAATGATCTGAATATTATGTGGGGCTTCTATCAAAGTATGGCAAAATGTATTTTTATTTTGCAGTACAAAGATGCATATCAGGGCATTCTTGATGGTGTGAAGAGTGGTGCCAAGGAGAAAAGATTGGCAGCGCAATTTATTCCCAAGTTCTTCAAACATTTTCCTGAGTTGGCAGATAGTGCTATCAATGCCCAGTTGGATCTCTGTGAGGATGAAGATCTTTCCGTAAGGCTTATGTTCCTTTTCTATTTCAATCTGAATTTGTTGGTTTTGATTGGGTGGGTATGACAAGGTGAAAAAAGAGGATACAACTGTATTCTTTTCTTTCTGATTTTCCATTTGGCATAAGTTTGGTTTCATTAATTTTGTTCAATTAACTTTCAAAAAGCAATACATTAGAAATTATGTGCTCAGTGCTGAAGAATTAATGCTGAAATTTTGAAGAATTATCATAAGACAATATTAGATTGTCTAATACGTATGATTAAGTAAATTTTGCATCATTGCAAATATGTAAAATCTAAGAGGGTGGAATTTTGTATTTAGATTCGTCGTCAAGCCATTAAAGAACTGCCTCAGTTTGCAACAGGTGAAAACCTACCAAGAGTTGCAGATATATTAACACAGCTTTTACAAACTGGTATGTGTTTTGTTTTTGATGTAGAGCTTTAGTTCACCTTGTACTGTTGTGAAAATTCCATTAAATGTGTTACTTCTTACAAGATTAATAACAATGCTTTATATTGTATGAATGATGTTTGTACATTTTGTGATTTGATCTTTCTGCCTATGAAGTTGAACAAAGCAGGTGGAAAATGGTTAACTAGTCACCATTATTTCTTTGGGAAGAATTTTCTTTTTAACTGAGTCCATATCAGTCTGAATTTGCATAACTTAAACAAGAGATATAGCAGTTTTTCCAGATTAAAGTTTATATTGTGGTTCTCCGTGGGTCAATGTTGGCATCCTTTCTCTCCCTGAATTATATTAATATTATTGTACAAGGCACAATTTGAAAATTTGCAGATGATATCAAACATGGAAGAACTATGAGCTGAAAATTTTTTAAATCCTCGGTTGTCAGGTCCAGAGTTCCTGACAAGGCCAGCATTTGAGGCCTATTCCTTTTGCTGTTGAAATTGCAATCTGAAAATAGCAAATAACAGTCAACCACATTACTGAGATTCTGGAGTCTAATGTAGTCCAGAACAGGTAAAGATAGCAGGTTTCTTTCCCTGAAGGATATTAGTGAACCAGGTGTATTTTTAAAACAATTGATAGTTTCTTGGCACATCATTAAACCTAGTTTCCAACTCTAGATTTATTTAATTGAATTTGCATTTCACCAGCTGCTGTGGTGGGATTTGATCCCATGTTCCAAGACCAGGGACTCTGGATTGCTACTCTAGTGATGTTACCATTACACCACCAACCTTTCCCATTCTCCATATGATGAATCTGGATATTCTCAAAATTGTTGCACTCTAAAAGGAAGCTGTGTTTAGCCCACTGTGCCTGTGACGCGTCTCTAAGCATTATGATTCAATGGCATTCTCTTTCCTTTACCCCATATCTGTGCCACCTTGTTCTCAATTCTTTTATGAGACTGAACAGGTTATTCTTTTATACTGTATCTATATCCCCCTCATAATATTGAAAGCAACCCCCAAATCCTCTGTTCGATATTCACAACTGAAGCTCTTATCCTTGGAGCCATTCTCAAAAACCTCTTCTGCACTCTCTCCAGTGTACTCACATCCTTCCTAAAACGTAGCGCCCAAATCTGTAGACAATAATCTAGCTGAGGTCTAACTAATGTCTTCTACAAGTTTAGCATATGCCTCTATTCTGTCATCCTATTATTAAAGCTTAAGTGAAAATATTAGGAGAGCTTCAACTTGAGTATTTGAACACCGCACTTTTGAAAGGATGTGAAGGATGCAAAAAAACCTAGAATGATTTCATGGATGAGGAACTAAGTTAAAAAATCGCTTGGGGTGGTTCTCCTTTGAGAAACAAGGTTAAGAGGGTATTCACAAAAGGTATTCTGGATGAAGTAGTTTAGGAATAGCAGTTGAAGAAAGGGATGATTGAGAACCAGGGGCAGTGATTTAAGATGCATGGCAGAAGAAACAATAGTGACGTGAGGAATGCACTAGTCTGTGGTGAAGGAAGACTCAGTTGTGGGTTTCAGAATAGCACAGAATCATTTTTTGAAATGAAGCATTTGCAACACTGCTATGAGTAAGTTGAAGAATGGGGACTTTGGCAATATTGCTAGGTGAATTGTTCTTGGAGCAACCGGCTGCTGGAGCCATATGACCTCCACTGTGTTGTAATCGCTCCATGATTCTATTTATTATTGCTTAATCTAAAGGATGTGACTACCTCCTAGTTCAAAGTGTGATGGTAACTCTTTTACCCTTACTAATATCTCTCAATGTTCATGCCTTGAGCACAAGCTGAACAATTTAATTGAATTCCTGTGAGATGCAGATACTTACCAGAGTTTTGGTCGCCCAGGGTTGCCAAATATTTAATTGTTGCTTGTCCTCACCACCCCTGTTTGTGCTCTAACTTGCTTTTAGGTGCTTTTTTGTGTGCCTTGCTGATCGTTCTTTTTCTATCACTCCACTTCAGTCTAATCTATTTTCTAGACCGTGCAGTGTTTATGTATGCTAACCTTCCTACTATTAAGGAAGTTATCACAGAAAATCTTAAAGCAATCATTCAGAGTCGCCATTTCTTTGTGAAAGAAATATCATATTTGACAAATTGATTAGAGATTTTTCAGAAAGAAATAAGCAATATAAATAGCAGTGGATGTCCTGTACTTAGATTTGACAAGGTGCTATAAAACAAGAGCCCATGTTGTAGGGAAAGATAGAGGATTAGCAGGCTATTCGGAAGCAGCAAATGGACATAAATGCATTTTTGGATTGGCAGGATGTGATGAGTGTTGGGACATAGTTGGGGCAGCAATGATTTAGAGTCTCCGAAAATGACTTGGATAAAGCGTCAAATATATGATTGCTAAATTTGCGTAAAAAGGTAGTAGTATCTAAGTTGTGAAGAGGTCATAAGTCTGCAGAAGAATATAGTTGGTTTAACTGAGTGGAAAATAATTGGCAAATGAAGTATAATTTGGGAAAATGGACTTGTCAACTTTAACAGAAAATGATAAAGCAGTGTATTATTCAAATCTAGAAAGATTACAGAACTGAGAAGCACAGAAGGATCTGGGTGTCCTGGTACGTGAATCTTAAAACCTTGTATGGTAAATGTATGTTGTTGGCTACTAAGGGTATCAGAGTCGAAAAGTATGGTGCTAGAAAAGCACAGCAGGTCAGGTGAGGAGCAGGAGAATCGACGTTTCGGGCATAGGCCCTTCATCCTTCACAGTCCATTCAGCTTTGATTTTATTGAACAAGCTTGAGGAGCCAACTCTTGCTCCTAAGTCATATGTTTATATGTGATTGCATTTGACGTTATTCCTAACTTGATTGTTTTGTGCTTTGAAAACCATAAGCTCAATTATTTTGCAGCACAAATTCAGTTTATCATCTAGGATTTTTTAAAGTCTGGAGCAGTTAAGGGCTGTTGGATTAAGTTTATCTTTAATGTGGTTTTTATCAGTTCACGTTAAAGAGAAATGATTTCTAAACCTTGCAGTTACTTTAACTAGTTACTTTCTGTTCTGAATTACAAGAACTTCCTCTTTCTTGCAGATGATAGTGCGGAGTTCAATTTGGTTAATAATGCATTAATATGTATATTCAAGATTGATGCCAAAGGTAACTGTCATTTTCTTTCTAATTATTGAGACTATTTTACTAACCTACATGTTACTTGAATAAATGTTCTGTGAAATGGTATGAAAACAGAATGGCTGTTCAAGCCATACTTGGGCACAAAACAATTTTTTTTCTATCATTGTTCATTTAGTACACACTGTTGAACATGTAGTTTGTTTGGAGAAGGTGCACAAAATTGAAAAGTTTAGTGTGTCAGTTTCTATTATTTAAGATTGTCATAATGGCAGAGGAAGCCATTTATCTTTCAACTAGCTTGAATTTGTCAGAGTAAAATGTTATCTAGTAGCAATTATTAAGACTGACAAGTTATCTACCTGTAATAAGATGTGGTGGGAAAAAAAGTTAAACATTTAGAAATTGCAGGAAAATTATTATGACTGAGAATAAAAATTAAAACCAGCAACAGTTTTTTTAAAAATGTTAAGTACTGACATTTGTAAAATCTTTAGAGTTGAGGAGGCTAATTAGGGCTGGAGGCATAAGTTTACTCTTAGGCATAATATTGACAAGTATTTAAATTTGGGTCATTTGATACATTATGAAAATGCATTCTGAAATAACAGTTTTTTGAGTGGACATCTGTACCACTTGGTTATTATTGGCTAATCCTGTACTTCTTTTACAAACTTTCATGGTAGTAGGTCCACACTGAGTTTAAAATTAATTGTCTTCTTAATTTTCCCTGTTACTAAAAGGAACCTTAGGTGGTCTTTTCACACAGATTATACAAGGGGAGGATATTGTGCGAGAGCGTGCGATAAAGTTCCTTTCTACAAAACTGAAGGTAGTACCAGAGGAAGTTATGACCAAAGAAGTAGAAGAATACATTTTTGTGGAGTCCAAAAAGGTAACTCATTAATCAAGCAATATCTATGTAATTGCTATTGGGAAATTTATAACGGTTCTTATATTTAATAGATTGACTAAATACTCCTTGTAATTAGTCTCAGGTGAGCATTAAAAAAACAAACCGTGGTACTCTCAAAAGTGAGCAAGACAGGAACAGTATTCCTGGGTGATTTTATGGTTCTGGTTGAAGTAAAGCTATTCATGTAGTGCAACTGTTCACTGTGTTTGCAACAGAGCAGATTCCTCACAATTGTGTGCTAGAAAAACTGTACTCTGTTCTTGAATTGAAGTAGCAATGAAGGACTCTCTTCAACCAGTCCCCTCGTGTGACATGATTAAACTACCAGCGTCTGTCACTAATGCGAGCACATTCTGGATTAGTGGTGCTGGAAGAGCACAGCAGTTCAGGCAGCATCCAAGTAGCTTCGAAATCGATGTTTCAGGCAAAAGCCCTTCATCAGGAATGCTTTTGCCCGAAACGTCGATTTCAAAGCTACTTGGATGCTGCCTGAACTGCTGTGCTCTTCCAGCACCACTAATCCAGAATCTGATTTCCAGCATCTGCAGTCATTGTTTTTACCTTACTAATGAGAGCACAGTCCTATGGTCTGATAAGACTTCGGTGACTTTACTTATACCTATATCCTTTCGATATTTGAGGGGCTGTTCAGTACAGTAAATGATCTAAATTGTGAGCTAGGTTGTGTGGCATTAGAAATTGCAAGACTCTCTTTAGACAGTCAATGCTTTAAAATCAGTTACTTTGTCAGTCGATTAATTACTTTGAAAGCATTGTAATTAGTGTTTTGTAGATGCAAGCATAGGTATTGTTTTTAGAGAGATGAAGTGACGCTGGACATTTCTGAGAACTCGATGTAAAACGATATTGTGGAATGAACGTATTTTTATAACCTGTAACTGCATGTTTGAATACTGGTCAGAATTTGTATGAATTAGTGGAGATTGCTTTTTCCTTGTACCTAACATGATTATGTATCTGCATTCCAACAGATGGCAATGATTTAAGAACATAACTCGCTACCAATACCTTCTCAAGTGTAACTAGAAATAAACTGCTATAGTAATCAATTTCAGAATTGCTCTGAGATTTGATCAGAAATTCCTTGGAACCAATCCCAATTTGCTGCCTAACTAGCCAAAATGTTGTTTATGCATGTCAACAGGATTTCTGCTGCACGTCTGGCAATGTTATATTAGTTATGGGCATCAAATGGTGGCCTGCTAGTGACCTCACATCCCAGGAAATAATTTTTTTTTAAAGTTCACATTTTAGGTAGTTAACCTTTTGTCAGAGCACATTCTGGTATGGAGTCCTCCTAATATTGTAAAATGTACTAACAAAGGAAATAAGGATTTTAGAGGGCAGGCAGGAAAGTGGGTAAAACTTTGCATCATTTGATACGTTATCAAAGGTTTAATGGATCATAAAATGCATTCTGAAATACCAGTTTTTTTAGTGGACATATGTATCTCTTGGTTATTATTAGCTAATCCTGTGCCTCTTTTGCAAACTTGCATGTTAGTAGATCTACACTGAGTTTAAAATTATTTGGGGTGAGAAATAAGCTTCTCAAACAGTGGGACATGCTTGATGGACTGAATGACAGTCATCTGCTCCTATTTCTTAAAATTTTCACTGAACTTAATGTTTTGTATAAGGCAGGGCATGACTGGAAAGGGTATATGTCATTGCTTCAATTCACCTTGAGATTCAGTACAATCTCAAATGGTGTGATTTGGAATCCATTGCAGTTGCTAATAATGAGAGGAATCAAACATGGTATCTTATTTTCAAACAATAATAATGCCACCAGCAAATGCTAATGGAAGTAGATTGGACATATATTTAAGCACCTGTTGCAGGTGTTTTCTTTTTGCACAAAAGAGTTGTGAATGATAATCCATTAATTAAGGAAAATCTCAGCAGGTCTGGCAGCATCTGTACGGAGAGGAAAGAGCTGACGTTTCACATCTAACTGACCCTTTGTCAAAGCTTTGGCATAGGGTCTGTTAGACTCTAAACGTCAGCTCTTTTCTCTCCTTACAGATGCTGCTCGAACTGCTGAGATTTTCCAGCATTTTCTCTTTTGGTTTCAGATTCCAGCATCCGCAGTAATTTGCTTTTATTCATTATTTAAGCCCTTTTTCTGATGTGCACCATAATGAATTTGCAATATCAAAGTATTTACTGGTTCAAAAAAAAGTCCATATAATTGAGTACTAATAGCTTTTATGTTCTTCATATTTTTTTTTACACATTTCTGCTACTTGGTATTTAAAAGACAAATATTAAAAAGAAAATCAGTCCAAAGTATACTTTTCCTTCACTTTCTTTTTTTTATTTTGGACTGAATAGAACTGAAAAGCTCTTAGACCTGGGCAGCCTAATTTACATATTTTCAATGATGAACATGTCCCTTACCCTCCACCTCAAGGTTTTTCAGTGCAAGAAGTATTTTGTAGCGAGGGCCATCTTATTCCAGATATATATGAAATTATTTTGTTTTTAGGTACTGGATGATGTGACAGGAGAGGAGTTTGTTTTATTCATGAAGATTCTGTCCAGCCTTAAGAATCTTCAGACAGTAAGTGGTCGACAACAGCTGGTGGAGCTGGTGGCTGAACAGGCAGATTTAGAGCAGGTGTTTAATCCTGCAGATCCAGATTCTGTGGACAGACTACTACAGTGCACAAGACAGGCAGTTCCACTTTTTTCGGTAAGACTAAACTTAATTTGTGTATTTCGGAATTGTTGATCTGTGTTGTTGAGATTTTGCATTTGAATTTCAGTTAACATGTAAAAAGAAATCTTGGAATCAGTTGTCACAAATAGCCGTTTGAAAGTGAGAAAAGCCTAGAGTTTTACTTGTCCCTGAGTCTCAATCAGAAACTTGAAGCTCTGGGTGCTCTCAATGTAGCATTTTAAAAAAAAAGATTAACTTTCGCAATCTATTCTATCTTTAAATGGATCAGATATAACTAATGCAGACTTTAATCATCTCTCATTTAAATGATTAACATTCATCCATGTCATCCAACATTTCACTAGTCATACTTTATTCATGTCTTTCAAATGGACTTGAATATGTCAATTTTGGATATTTCATACTGCTGTTGAAGAGTTCTTAAGAGTAGCAAGGATAATTTGTGAAGTGCTTAGTCAAACTATAGCCAGGTACAAGGAATGGATTTTCAAGTAGAAATTGAGCTCCTCTCAAACAAAATGGAGGGAATTTCATTTTGCCAGTAGTTGGAGAATTGTAGCTAATCATCAGCTTAATGTTGGCAGAGTTTCCAAATAGTGTCATAAATGGAATTAGAAACTGCAGAGCGGCAAAGTTGAGTATTGTTTATGCACCTGTGAAACATGATCACACATTTATGGGTGGCAAATGCTTTGCCAAAGTGTATAATGCAAGCAAGTGCAGTACTGAAAACAATAGCCTCTGTTGTATATTTGCTTAAACTTTTACGACTAATAAAATTGTCAAGCTTTAAAATGGACCTTGCAACTTAATTAAAGTGCATTGTATGGCAGGTGTTCTACATTAAAAGCCTTTCCCATAACTCTACAAGTATATGATGTTGCTTAACTATATTGTGAAGCGATTTGTAAAGTTAGAATATGTTCCATAAAATGCCTTGGATAAATATTAGCATAAACGCGCTTGTTGATTCTTGACCAACTTAAAATCGTTATTTTAAGATGCAGTAAATTTAGAAAGAAGTGGTTACTTTAGCCTTGTCTTGTACATTGTTTTATTTGTGCTTATTTTTCAGAAAAATGTCCATTCAACCAGATTTGTCACCTATTTTTGTGAACAAGTACTACCAAACCTCAGCTCTCTTACCAGCCCAGTAGAAGGTCTTGACATTCAGTTGGAGGTAAGGTGTAAATCAAATTAATTGACTGTTTATAACCCATTATAAAGTATTTGTGAGCCATGTGTAAAAGTTTCTTTGTAACTGGCTCTCTCCTTTGCATACTCACATCCCCATTTCCCCAGCACATGCACTTTGAAAGATGTTTTTCCAATTGAAAAAGCATGTTCTTCTGGATCTGTGCCAATGGTTTTGCACATTCCACTGTAGTGCTGGAGGCCTGCAGCCACTTGCACCCCCTGGAAGTTCCAACCCTATCCATTACTGCACACCAGATCAGGCATGCGCACACACCCCCATACTCCCTCTCTCTTCTCATTCTCCCATCTCCCCGCCAATGTAGCTCCTCAAAATGTTGACATAATGTTGCAAATTAGATTCAAATCAAGGTCCATTGCAGAATTCTCCATAGGTTTGTATTTAAGGTTTATTGTTAAGCAGTACTTTAGTGTTTTTTTTTCAATTCTTCAGTGACAGTTCAATATTTTAATCTTGCAGGTTTTAAAGTTGCTGGGGGAAATGACACCTTTCTGTGGTGATATGGAAAAGTTAGAAAGTAACTTAAAACAGTTATTTGAAAAATTGCTGGTAAGCAACTTTTTCTGGAAAATGTAATTTTTTTTTAATTCAGTTACTGCAAATGTCTTAGAGCCACACGTTTTTGAATCATTCTTTGCTGATCACATGATTTGTTCATTTCACAATTTTTATTCTGCATTGTATCGACATTTCATTCAGACTAAATTTTACAAGACAGAAGAAGAAACTTCACATTTGGCTTAAGCTGATTTCTTACAAAGCAGATGGCTTTGTCAAGCACTTGCTGAAATATTTATCTGGTTTGAATTGTTAATGGTTTCAAAGGCATGGAACAGATCAACATTTTACGAACTACAGCTGCATGAAAATTGTACATTTGAAGATTGTACATGTGAATACTTTTGCGCAAACACATGAGAAATAATGTTGTGTAACTTTGAATTTTGTAAAAACCTAGGAATATATGCCATTACCCCCAGAAGAAGCAGAAAATGGTGAAAACGCAGGCAATGAGGAGCCAAAACTACAGTTCAGCTATGTTGAATGTCTGTTATTTGGCTTTCATCAACTTGGAAAGAAGCTTCCTGATTTCCTCACAGCGAAACTCAATGCAGATCGACTGAAGGATTTCAAAATAAGGTGGGCAAATGTTATTTATGTTTATGTTGTTCTACTAAAAGTTGTTCTGTGCTAGTAAACTGACTTGATTATGATCATTCAATTTTGGTTGTCCAGTCATTTCAAGGTATGTGATTTAACTCAAATTACTATTTGCAAAATTCATTTGCCAAAATGTTGTAATGGGTGCATAGTTCACATGCTAGATAGCTCAGACTTAATTACTGGTGCTTTAGAACTGCATTTGATAATATAAAGAGGCTAGAAATCTGGGATTGTTCTCCTTAAAGTATACATGAGTAAGAAACTTGATAGTTCCTCAGAACCATGGAGCTTAATTGATTAAATGAGAAACTGTTTCCATTGTCAGGTTGACCAGTAGCAATAGGACACAAACTTAAGTTATTTAAAGAACTTAAAGCAACATTAGGAATTATTTTGACGTATATAAAGTTGTTGGTGATCTGGAATGCTCTGGCCAACTAAGGTGGTAGAAGCAGTTTCAAAAGGAAATGAGATAAATGAAAGGGGAAAGGCTTGCAGGGCAATTGAGAAAGAGCGAGTAAGTGGGACCACTTCAATAACTTGATCAAGGAATTGGCATAGGTCCGTTAGGCTGAATGATTTCTTCTGCTGTACCATTATACGATTGTATAAGCATATCACTGGCATAGAAAAATAGGTAAGAGCAGTAGTAGGCTATTTGGCCCTTTTGAGCCTGCACTGCTACTCTGTTTGAACATGGATAATCATTGAGCTCAATACTCCCAATCCTGCCCTTCTCCCACATCCTGTGATCCCCTTAGCCTCACAGCACCAGGGTCCCAAGTTTGATTTCAGCCTCGGGTGATTGTCTGTGTGGAATTTGCGCATTCTCCCCGTGTCTGCGTGGGTTTCCTCCCACAATCCAAAGATGTGCAGGTCAGGTGAATTGGTCATGTTAAATTGCCCACTAGTGTTAGTGTTAGGAGGGAAATGCTTCTGGGTGGGTTACTTTTCGGAGGATCGGTGTGGACTGGTTGGGCCGAAGGGCCTGTTTCCACACTGTAAGGAATCTAACCTGATCTAAAAGCTATATTTGCTACCTCCTTAAAAATGTACAATGTTTTGTCCTTACCCACTTCTCGTCAATTCCACAGAATCTCCATTCTCTGGGTCAAGAAACCCTCCTCATCTCATTCATTAAAAAGTTTACCCCTTATTCTTAAATTGTCCCCAGTCTGAACTCCCCCAATATCAAGAACATTCTTCCTGCAGCTAACCTGCCCAGTCCTGTTAGAATTTTGTATATTTCTGAGAGATTTCTCCCCTCATTCTTCTAAACACCAATGAATATAATCCTAACTAATTTGTATATTAATCCTGCCATTCCAGGAATCAATTTGGTAAACCTTCACAACACTACCTTTATAACAAATACATCCTTCTTTCGATAGGAGACCAAAACTGTGTACATGTTCTCGGTGTGACCTCGCCAGTGCCCTGTATAATTGCAGCATGACATTCTTGTTACTCTAATCATCGAGCTATGTAGGATCAACCTAAAGTTTGCCTGCTTTAATGCCAGCTGCACCTGCATGCTTACTTTCAGCTACTCCCTATTTCTACCGTAGTGGATAATCTCTGATTATCAACATTATACAGTATTTGCTTACTCACTCAACCTGTCTAAATCACACTGCAACTTTTCTACATCCTCCTCATAGCTCATCCTTCACCCATTTTTCATCTGCAAATTGCGATATTAAAAATGTTTCTTTACCTAATCATTAACATATATTGTGAATTGCTGGGGTCCTAGCACCAATCCTAGTACCCCTCTGGTTGCTGTCTGCCATTTAGAAACAGACCCACTTATTCTTACTCTTTGTTTCCTGTCTGCTAACCAATTTTTTTATCCATCTCAATACACTACCCGCAATTACAAGCAATTTAATTTTATACATTAATTTCTTATTTGGGACTTTGTCAGGAGTCTTCTAGAAGTCCAAATAAACCACAAACATTGGCTCCTCCAGTCAACTCTTCACGTTACATCCTGTAATCCTAATAGATTTATCAAGCATCATTTCTGTTTTATAAATCCATGTTGACTGATCCTACCCATGTTTTCTCAATGCACTGCTATAAATTTCTGGATAAATGAAGCTCTAGAACTTTCCCCTCCACCAACATCATACTTGCTGGTCCATAATTCCCTGTGTTCTCCCTTAACTCCCTTTTTTTAAATAAAAGGGTTACTTTAGCTACCTTCATATTTGTAGAAACTATTCCAGAACCTTTGAGAATGGTCACTAATGCATCTGTTATTTCTAGGGTCACATCCTTAACTACTCTGGGATGTAGCTTGTCAGGTTCTGTAGATTTTCAGCTTCAACACAATTAATTTCTCAACACCATTTCTCTACTGATGCAGAATTGCTTCCGTTTGTTTCCCTTTACTGAGCACTGTTCACGTCATTTCTGGTTTCCTTTTTGAAGACAGGTGAAGCATGAATTTAGTTTGGGGAAAGTGAGGACTGCAGATGCTGGAGATCAGAGTCAAAAAATGTGGTGCTAGAAAAGCACAGCCAGTCAGGCAGCATCCAAGGAGCAGGAGAGTCGACGTTTCAAGCATAGGTTCATCCTGGTGAAGAGCTTATGCTCAAAACGTCGACGCTCCTGCTCCTCGGATATTGCCTGACCGGCTGTGCTTTTCCAGCACCACACTCTTGAGTTTGGTTTGTCCGTCATTTCTTTGTTCCCTATTATAATTTCCCCCATTTCTGACCCAGGAGTCTACATTAATTTTCGCCAAACTTTTTCTCGTTGCATACCCTTAGAAACTTTTACAGTCGGTTCTTATGTTCCCTGCAAGATTACTCTCATACCCTATATTCCCCATTCTTGATCAATCCTTGGTACTCCTTTGCTGACTCTTAACTGATCCTAATCTTAATGTTCATTCTTGCCAATTTGTATGTCTCTTCCTAACACTAACCTCCCTTGTAAGCCATGATTTGGCTACTGTTCTTTTTGCATTCTGGCATGTTGTGGAATAGGCCAAACTACTCAAAACATTCTTAAGCTAAGACTTAAACCTAGACTAAGTTGACTACGAGATTTTAAAACTGACAAAAAATGTATTCACAAAATTATGCAATGAAACATAAAGAACCCCTGAGAACTCAAGCTATCCAGCTAGACTTAATTATGCTGTTCTGATTACACACAACAGTCCCAATAAGCAAACTCCCTTTAAAAAGCAGTATAAATGGAACACATGCTACAGGCTGAAATTGAAAGGCAGAAAAGAGAGAGATTCCAACAGCTCCCTGCTGAACTTCCCAGCTCAAGACTGAACTAAAGCTGCTCAGCTGGCTAAAGAGCTGACCACTCCCCTCTCTTTATACAGGTCACTTCTAGAGCGTGACCACTTTGGCCTAAAGTCTTATCTATTTACATATAAACAAAAGGTCTCTCAAAATCCTTTTCATCTTTGTACCAAACCAGACTGATCGGGGTCCGGCCCAGTTTATTGCCCCTCTGAAAAAATTCAAGGATAGAGTCTCCTTGAGCCAGGAACAGCTTTTAGAAAAAAAGGGACTAGCTTTGTGACAGGTGCCAGAAAGGAATACACAATTTTTGTAGTTTACCTATTTGCTGTTTGAATATTTGTTATTCCTTTCACTAACATTTCCCAACCTATTATAGCCATTGTAGTTTCCCCAATTCAGATTCAGGAGGTTTTTCTCCATCTTGATGGAAACTTCTGTCACGCTATGTTTGCTCATCCCCAAGCTATCTCTCACAACTACGTTGCCAATTATTCCTTCCTCATGGCTTAATACCAAGCCTCAGGTGGCCTGTTCTCTCATTGATTCCTCAACATGCTTCAGTTTAGACTTGTGACAATGATACTCTGTGTTCCTTCAATCAAGTCACCTCTCTTCTGAACTCCAGTAGAAAGAAGTTCAGTTTGCTCAACTTTTCCTCATTAAAAGAAGCTACTCATATGCCTCTTCTACACGTTATTGTGTTATTGCAGTCCTCAGTGACCATAATGGCCACAATATTGGATTTGAACTTTAATCTTGGAACTTAAAGGACAGTGTGGAATATATTACAGTCTCCTCTGATTTTAATTGTATACTTTCATGTTCAGATTACAGTATTTTGCAAGAGGTTTACAAGTTTATATCAGACAACTACGTCTTGCTTTACAAGGAAAGACAGGTGAAGCTTTGAAAACAGAAGAGGTATGTATTCTAGCCAGTTGTTATCTTTCAAACTTAAGTAAGGAGACTTGAGAGAAACTTAGATACTTCTGGTAACTACATTGTATTAAATTGTTTCTTAGAGCAGAATTGTGCAATTTGTAGCCATGTGTTTTGGAATATATCTCCAACAAAATGTATCTTTCACAAAGTGTTGTTTCTTTCCAACAGAACAAAATTAAAGTTGTTGCATTGAAGATAACCAATAACATTAATGTTCTCATCAAGGTAATCATTTTTATAATACTGATTGCAGAAAAGGGCAACTTTGTGTTATTTTGGGATTATTGTTCCTGTCAAAGCTTAGCACACAGTCTAAAATGCTGTCATAACAGCAATTTTGTAAAGGGGGTTGATGTTTTAAAAACAAATTGCAAAGAGAAGCTAAAGTATTGCACTGCCATGTGCACATACCTGCCTTGTTTGGATGGAAATCTTTAAATGCTGTTATTTACTGCCTTGTCCATTTGTGCAGTTAGGCAAATAGATTGAATTATGACTTCCTTTCTGGGTGACATAGATGAATTCTGTAAACTGACCTGTTCGGATAGCTCATTTGGCTGAATAGAATGCAGTGCATACTGGTGCCAACAGTGCGGGTTCAGTTCCCACACTGACTGAGATTATCATGAGCATTCTGCCTCCTCATCCTTGCCCCTAGCCTGAGGCATGGTGATCCTGCGGTTAAACTCACCACTAGTCCTGTCTTTCTAATAAGAGCACAGCCTTATGATCATCTGGGACTATGGTGACTTTATCTTACTGATCTGAAAAGGCATTGAGTAATTTGCACATTTCTTTTGGTTAGGATCTGTTCCACAACCCTCCCTCTTATAAAAGCACAGTCACCCTTTCTTGGAAGCCTGTACAGAAGGCTGAAGTAGGGTAAGATTATCCTTGTATCTCCTGTCGTAGTATGCTGTTTTCATTTCTCACAAATAAACTAACTGTAAGAAATTGCACTTAAACTATGTTCACTTTGAACTGTGTCACACTATGGATATGTGTTTTTATACAAAATCTCTGGAATAAAACTTGTATTTACTTGAGTGTTTTAAGATTAAGATCACAGTTGTCGGTTTGTCTACCTTTATTAGTTTTCTTTCAATTGCACAATATAAGTTGACAAAGAGGAACTTCCCAAGAGCTTTAGGTAGGCAAGGGTAAAAGACCAATGACCACAATAATAAAATACTTAATTTCTGCATTGTCAGAATGCTGCTTGTCAGAATTGAGTAACTTTACTTAATAGGAATGTCGAGGATAAATCATGTCTTTCATGTTAATAGGCAAAAACGAATGGCTGAGGAAAACACTTCATCCCCTCCGAAGAAACAATCCCCAGCACAAAAACGGGATACCAGACAGATTTACAATCCACCCAGTGGCAAATACAGCAGTAATCTTGGTAATTTCTCCTATGGTAAGCTGTGTAAATCCAATTGTAGATCTAGCAATTTAGTTTTTCTATAATGATGTAACAACTTAAATAGCATCATTGGTGGAATGAGAGTTTATCTGTAAGCTACTAAGTGACTAGATTTCTCTTCTCAGTGGTGCTGTTGTGGAGAAAATGACACGTACAAAACTCTTAAATGTTCTGGCAATGTGACCAGAGAAAGCATCGTTGTCTAGTGCGCACCCTGTATTTGATAGCTGGGCCAGAGCAGCATTGATTGAATTTGGATCTAGTTGGCTGTCTTCATTTAGCTTATTTTTTCAATAGAGAGAGTAAATAACTAGGAAAGCAATTCATACCTTTGGAGGAAGAAGAGGCCAGAAGTAATGTAATATAGTTCTTCTGAATTTTTCTTACCTCGGCTAGTTAATTTGGAAAAGGAATACCTTGTTAGGATAAAAGGTCAGCATTTAAATTAAGTGTCAAATTTTGAGTAAACTGTATGCTCATGTGACAAGTAGGCGCTTGTGTAATTCAGTATAATTTTCATACCTTAACAATGTTATTCAAGTTGCAATTAGATAAGAAAGCTCATCAAGCACACTTTTTCCTTTTTCTCTAACAGAACAGCGAGGAGGTTTCCGTGGAGGTAGAGGTCGAGGCTGGGGTGGACGAGGAAATCGTAGCAGGGGACGTCTCTATTAGAACGAAAGGCTCCTTCACCATTTGTCCATTGTGCAGTAGTTACTGTGTATTATAATCTTGGGATTGCTACACAGCACCTATAAGAACAGCTAGTAGCCTTCAAAGGAGAATTCTGTATTTAAGAAAACCTAATTCCTAGAAGATACCTTTGTACATTTCGATCTATGTTTATATGTGGGAATGTGAAACTGTTTTTCCAAGCCCACACGATTGTTCTGAAATGT
This sequence comes from Chiloscyllium punctatum, assembly GCF_047496795.1. NCBI lineage: Eukaryota > Metazoa > Chordata > Chondrichthyes > Orectolobiformes > Hemiscylliidae > Chiloscyllium > Chiloscyllium punctatum. The sequence goes on from NC_092760.1 coordinate 77,369,009, forward strand.
GCTTTTAATTTCTTTTTCTTTGTTTTATACTGCAGTTCTGACATTTATAATAATTGTAGGCTGAAAGGAATTTTCAAAACATAAAGCACAGCAACAATTGACATTCCAAAATCCATCTTGGCAAAAGCAGTAGGATAATTTGAAATATGGTAGGAAATTTATGAGTAACTCTCGTTATGCTACATGTTCTCCAACTGGCAGTTTCCCACTATGTGATATAAAATCTGCATTTGCAGCAATATTTGAAAATAGTCCTTTTGTGATCTCTGGCCAGTATGGGAAATGTCAAGCCGTTCTGAATTGCCAGTGCCATTGTTTTATTTCCAAATAAATATGTGCCGCTAGACAAAGTAACATCATGGTAACAGTTCATGAGAAGACTCTTGCAGCACTAGCACTTCCAAACTTTGGATTTCATGCTCCTCATGTTGAAATACCTAACCTTTTAATTCCCTACAATAGAATCCTACTCTGATAGTAGATTGGCAGTAGTTTTCAAAGGCTGGCTAACAATTGATAGGAACTTCAAATTTTTTTTTTCCCCAATTTCTCTCTCTGGATTATGTTTTGCCTTTTCGCAGTAGTTCACTGCTTCCTGGTTGAAATTGGTGAATTTAATTTGTGTCGAAACTATGGTTAGAAGCACACTTATATAGCGGTATATTCATATACAGTGTGCTCCTCCATTGGGGCTGGGTCAGGAGTTCTTCTGAATTTAGGCAGATGCAGCCCAAACTCAGTTCAGTATGTATCCCTCGGCAAATGAATGGCACTATCCCTATTGATGAACATAAGACTTCATGCTGTGATAAAACTACTTAGTGCTGTGCAGTATTTACATAACCTGTTGCATTTTTATGATCTGTGTGGATTAATTGTTGAGTGCTATAGTACTGAAGTACTGTATTCAAAAAGTACCTGTAGTTTTAAAAAAAGAATGATTTGCTTGATTCCAAAGCTTTGTCTGCATTTGTGCTTTGATCCCAACTTCATTGCCGAGCTGCGTGGCCGATAATCTTTTGACAGCAATATTACTTTATTGTGCGTTTGCATCGTCATGAGGTAAGTTTGCTAATCTATTCTTGTCCATTCTTCAGTTTATATCCCTCTGTCCCAGTAAACTGACAACTAACAACTTTCTTACACTAATTTTTTTTCTGATCATTATATGAGTATATTTTAAAATGAGAACGAAAACCATTGCATTATTAGGCTGAACACCATATCTATATAACAGAATCATATACGGTTTGATTGTGGTTTTGAGCAAACCTATGTAACAGCAGGTTAACTCTTTCTAATCAATTTTCACTAGCTTTCAAATGCTTCAAGAGATGATACACTATCACACATCAGGTCTGGTTGTGGGAATTAATGTCCAGCATGCTTACACAAAACATTACATTATGGTTCTAGTTATTGTTATATGGATGCTACAGTCACCAGTATGACTGTGACTAAATTGCAAGTTGTCAGATGTTATTGCATCATGATCTTGCAGAAAATTCACTTGCATTGGTGATCTTAGGAGTCGAGCTTTAAAAGCCCTGTTATCTAAATTGAAAAAAAAACATTAATTCAAGGCAGTAACTTGTGAATTGGTGAAAGCTATACAAAAACTTGGCAAAGTACTTTCACTGTGCACATGGTGGTGATGAAAGCCACTATGGGATTGTTAATGTCAAAATTTGAACTGTGAAAAAAATCTGAATGCTGAAACAAAATGGTCTTGACCTAACATTCACATATGTATTTTGGTTCTTTAATGTCAATTGTCAATGTTACAGTTGTTTCAGAATATGAGTGATACAGAACTATTTAACTGCTTAACTACTAGATTTTAAATTTATCATCGTGCAGACTTAAATAGTAGAAGCTGTATTTTGGAAGCTTGTTGGAGGTGAATGAATGCATTATGAGCAAATCTGCATGAATGATATTTTCATATTCATTTTCTAAAATCCAGGTATTGTACAGTTTCTTTGTGTGGAAGCTACCTAATACATTACCGATAAAGAAGGTATTTCAGGGAAAGATGCTTGTAAAAAAGAATACAGTGGAACCTTTTCATTTATTTAGTCTTTGATTTGCGATTTAACAGTGCAAGACCTTTTAGCAGCATGTGGAAAGTTTCAATTGTCTTTCTCTTGTGCAGAAAGATTATTTCAACATTGGGTTTAAATGCAAATTGAGATGTAGAAAGTAATTAATGAATTCTATCTCTATGGCTGTAGATAAAGCAGTTTGTTCAAATTTTATTGAGAAAAGATATAATTGCATGTGACCTTTTTATAGGGATATCCATATTTAGAGAATGCAATTTGTAGAATTTTGCTAGTTTTTAAAATGTCATTGTAGCTTTTGTTTAGAAATGCGACAAAGTTGACTGTTCACTGCCTCATTTTCCTTTAGTGAAAGGAAATGTAAGCATTGCCCCATCCTTTTGGAATAAAACATTTTGTACAGTAATAGTGCACAGTGTATTTTTTACTGTGCACCTGTAATCAATTTGTAAACTATGATGGAAGATAGAAACTAAATTGTCAACTATCAGGTTTTCGAGAATTATGCTTAACCAATAACTAATGAAAAGGTTTTTAAGTATTTTTATATAGTCTGTTATGTTCGATCTGTTTATATGTTCGATCGTTAACTGAGGTAGTATGGGCTGAGGTTAGAAACAGGAAAGGAGAAGTCACCATGCTGGGAGTTTTCTATACGCCTCCGAATAGTCCCAGAGATGTAGAGGAAAGGATAACAAAGATGATTCTCGATAGGAGTGAGAGAGGCAGGGTAGTTGTCATGGGGGACTTCAACTATCCAAATATTGACTGGGATCACTTCAGAACGAGTACTATAGATGGGTCAGTTTTTGTCCAGTGTGTCCAGGGAGGGCTTCCTGACACAGTATGTAGACAGGCCTACAAGGGGCAAAGCCACTTTAGATTTAGTACTGGGTAACGAGCCTGGCCAGGTGTTAGATTTGGAAGTAGGTGAGCACTTTGGACACAGCGAACACAATTCTGTCAGGTTTACTTTAGTGATGGAAAGGGATAGGTGGACTCCACCAAGCAAGAGTTACAGCTGGGGGAAGGGAAATTGCGATGCAATTAGGAAAGATTTAGGAAGCGTAGAATGAGGAAGGAAACTGCAGGGGATGAGCACATTAAAAATGTGGAGCTTATTCAAGGAAAAGCTCCTGTGTGTCCTAGATAAGTATGGACCTGTCAGGCAGGGAGGAAGATAAAGAACGCATGAGCCGTGGTTTACTTAGGAAGTGGAATCCCTGGTTAAGAAGAAGAAGAAGATGACTTATGTTCGGACAAAATGTGAAAACTCAGTTAGGGTGCTTGAGGGTTACAAGGAAGTCAGGAAAGACCTAAAAAGAGAGCTCAGAAAAGCCAGGAGGAGACATGAGAAGTTGTTGGCAGATAGGATCACGGTTAACCCTAAGGCTTTCCATAGGTATGTCAGAAATAAAAGAATGACTAGAATTAAATTAGGGCCAATCAAGGATAATAGTGGGAAGCTGTGTGTGGAGTCAGAAGAGATAGGGGAAGCACTCAATAAATATTTTTCAACAGTGTTCACTATAGAAAATGAAAATGTTGGTGAGGAAGATTCAGAGATACTTGCATCTAGACTAGAAGAGGTTGAGGTTCACAAGGAAGAGGTATTAGAAATACTGCAGAGTGTGAAAATAGACAAGTCCCCTGGGCCGGATGGGATCTATCCTAGAATCCTCTGGGAAGCAAGGGAAGAGATGGCCGAGCCTTTGGCATTGATCTTCAAATCATCATTGTCTACAGGAATAGTGCCTGATGACTGGAGGATAGCAAATGTTTCCTTGTTCAAAAAGGGTAGTAGAGATAACCCTGGTAATTACAGACCAGTGAGTCTCACGTCAGTTGTTAGTAAAGTGTTGGAAAAGGTTATAAGAGGATTTATAACCATCTAGAAAAGAATAATCTAAACAGTCAGCACAGTTTTGTGAAGGGTAGGTCGTGCCTAATGAATCTTATTGAATTTTTTGACAAAGTGACCAAACAGGTAGATGAGAGTAAACCGGTTGATGTGGTGTATATGGATTTCAGCAAGGCGTTCAATAACGTTCCCCACAGTAGGCTATTACACAAAATGTGAAGGAATGGGATTGTGGGAGACATAGCAGTTTGGCTCAGTAATTGGCTTGCTGAAAGAAAACAGAGGGTTGTAGTTGATGGAACATGTTCATCTTGGTGTCCAGTTACTCGCGGCGTACCGCAAGGATCGGTGTTGGGTCCACTGCTGTTCGTCTTTATAAATGACCTGGATGAAGGCTTAGAAGGGTGGATTAGTAAATTTGCAGACGACACTAAGGTCGGAGGAGTCGTGGATAGTGACGAAGGATGTAGTAGGTTGCAGAGAGACCTAGATAGGATACAGAACTGGGCTGAGAGGTGGCAAATGGAGTTTAATGTGGACAAGTGTGAGGTGATACACTTTGGACAGAGTAATCGGAATGCAAAGTACTGGGCTAACGGTAAGAATCTTGGGAGTGCAGATGAGCAGAGAGATCTCAGTGTCCATGTACACAGTCCCTGAAATTTGCCACCCAGATTGACAGGGTTGTGAAGAAGGCATAGTGTTTTGGCCTTTATTAATAGAGGGATCGAGTTCCGGAACCAGGTAGTTATGCTGCAGCTGTACAAAGCTCTGGTACGGCCACACTTTAAGTATTGTGTACAGTTCTGGTCACCGCATTATAAGAAGGATCTGGAAGCTTTGGAAAGTGTGCAGAGGAGATTGATGAGGATGTTGTCTGGTATGGAAGGAATGTCTTACGAGGAAAGGCTGAGGGCCTTGAGATTGTCCTCGTTAGAAGAAGGTTAAGAGGTGACTTAATAGCGACATACAAGATAATCAGAGGGTTAGATAAGGTGGACAGGGAGAGCCTTTTTCCAAGTATGGGGATGGCAAACACAAGGGGACACAACTTTAAAGTGAGGGGAGATAGGTATAAGACAGATGTCAGAGGTAGTTTCTTTACTCAGAGAGTAGTAAGGGTATGGAATGCTCTGCCTGCAACAGTAGCAGATTTGCCAAGTTTAAGTGCATTTAAGTCATCATTGGACAGGCATATGGACGTACATGGAATCGTGTAGGTGGGATGGGCTTCAGATTAGTATGACAGGGCGGTGCATCATTGAGGGCCGAGGGGCCTGTACTGTGCTGTAGTATTCTATGTAGATGGGTACTTTCTTTTTAAATGTACAGCAGTGTTGAGAGCAACTTTGAGTGACTGGGTTGTGTGACCTGGCAAAATCTAGAAAATAAGTAGATGATGCAGATCCCCAGTAAATTGCTGAATACTAAAGTATTCAATCAAAATTTAGATGTTGACATTAAATGAAAGGCAAAATGGGATGCTCATTTGCATTCTAGCAATAGGAATTCTAATTGTGTACGTTGTACTTGGGAACGTTTCGAATTGTGAGGATGTGTGCAAAGGTGTGTTGCCAAAAGGTGGCCTATTTGGATCTGTATCAGAAAATTGATATTTGCTGATTCCTACATGTTTTGTCACCTTGAATTAAATGTCTTCCTTTGCCCCCAAAACACAATTACTTCTCCTAATTTGGAAAGATCTTGGTCTGACAAATCATGCAAATAAGTAGTGCTATGAGGAAATTTAGTCGTGTAAATCACTTGAACCAAAAGAGAACATTGCAATGTTTGTCCTGTGAGCTAATATCTGACTGCCTGTAATGTGCACGCTATCTTCAGCTACTTAGTAATTCTAACATTTGAATGAATTAATGATTCATTGTCACGTGTATGAATTATCAAAGTATGTGGTAATTGTGGATTCATTTAGTTTTCATCTAAATTCTGTGATTGCAAAGTTCATTCTAATGTTGACCTTTTAGCTTTACCTTTACACGTAAATGCTTACTGGAATTTCATAATACGCAAACTTGACTTAGGAGCAAGACTAGGCCACTTGGCCCTCCATTCCACCATGCAATACAATCATTGCTGACCTGATAACTCATCTGGGTGTAAGCAGGAAAATGGAGTATTCACCCCCTTGCTTACCAAGTATTTATCTATTGCTGCCTTAAAAATATTTGCAAGCTTTGATTCCTCCTTTTAAGGTAGAGGAACCAAAATCTCTCAACCCTCTTGACATCCTCGAGTTAAATGACTAATCCCTTATTTCTGAACAGTGACATCTATGTCTAGATTGTCCAACAAAAGTAAATATATGAAAAAAATGCAGGAATCACATGAAGGGAATTGAACAATTTTTCAAATGAAATATAAATGGATTAAAGATGCATGTAAGCTCTAGTGCCTTGCTGTAATACTTCAATGTGGTTTCTACAGCTTCACGAAAATACTAAAATATCAAGTACATTTAGATGTAGTGTATTTGCTGTGTACATTTTTTGCTGTCCGCAATTTGATGTCAAACCTGGTCATTGTTAATTCTTATTCTAAGTATGATGTTGAAATTTAGGTCTAATGGAAGTAGAATTTCTTTTGGGAAGGATTTTTCAAAGCTTAGTTCCAATCATAACAATTTAACCATATTGCTTTCCTACACTGCCTTGTACTAAACTTGTTCTGTACTCTGTCTTGAGTATCATTGAGTGGGTGACAAGAGGGACACAGATTGGTCATACAATGTGTAGTACCTTTGGACTGCACTTTTATTGTGAGGCTTTTTCCTTCATCTAGCCTGGGTTAGTAAGTGATCCTTCATGGATTTCTGGAAAGATCTATATATCCCACCCTGATGGTGATACAATATTGGTGTAATAACTTTTTCCAAAAAGATTAGGATGTGTGGGTGCGTGTGATTTTTCACAAAGTTGAGTTCCTAGTGCCTGAAAAGAAGAGCAAGTTGTTTCTGGATTAGAAGAGGCAGTTACCAAGATGATTTATGGAAAAAATTGAGTGTCGTAATCAGCTGTGATAACCAGAGCATCATATTCAAAATATAATTGGATCAGGAAACTATGGTCTTATTTTCTATGATTCGGGTTTGTTGTGCCTGCTTAGTTCACCGTTCTCTTTATTGTTTACTGCTGTACATTGGTTGGATACGTTGACTGTAAATATACCAGTGTCTCTTCTATTGGCTATTTAAACACTATTCACAAAATAATAAGTATTTCCCATTTCTTCCTTTTCTGTATAGTTTATCTTTTTTAAATCTTCTACGTGCTTGCATTAAATGTCAAATAATTTTTCTACCTAGTTAACACTGTATTTAAATCGGTAAATTCTGACTGCCTCCTTTTGATTTCAGTTCCCTTTGTAGCTTTGTTTCTTCTGAAAATGTTCCCAATTTACATTTGAATTCCTAAATTCAATTGTGTAAATTAGAAAAGTTAGTCGTAGCCCAGCTTAATCTTTCACTCATTTCTCCCCCATTCTCCCCACCCCACCCCTAACACACATGCAGACGTGCACACAAGTTCAATGTCACTTGTTTTAGCAAGTACCTTACCTGAATCCTGACAATTTATGGCTGGTCAAATAGACTTTCATGTAAAATGTCAGACATCTTTTGGAAATAGAGATATGGTGCATTTTAGTGAATCCTGGACTTTTCTTAAAGATATCAAGGAAGTTGTCAGTCAGAAGTTCTGATTCTCCGCCCATGTTGATTATTGTTTTACGGAATTGCCCAGCTAATTTTCAGCCTTGAGAAAGTGAGGACTGCAGATGCTGGAAAGTCAGAGTCGAAAAGGGTAGAGCTGGAAAAGCACAACAGGTCAGGCAGCATCTGAGGAGCAGGAGAATCGACGTTTCCGGCATGAGCCCTTCATTAGGATGTGGAGGGGAAGAGGCATGAGAGATAAATGGAGGATATGGGGGTG